>NC_087551.1:32002741-32305771 GCF_036250125.1 Pseudopipra pipra | reverse complement strand
GCAACTCTTTTCCCCAGCTCCTGCTGCAGGTAATGTATGATATCTTGGTGGTAAAATCAGTCATGAGGGTGTGGATATGTTTTCTTCCTGTCATTGCACTAGATGTGCCAGCCTGTCAGGCTTCTTTATCTTCCCAGGCCTCTCACCTTCATCCCTCCTCTGCCAAATTCATGCCCAGTCTGGAGGATGCTCCTGCTGCCTGAAGGTGATCTGTTCTGGAGGGGACAGGTTCATGTCTGCTTGTGCTGTGTCATCCCCATACCAACAGCTGCTCTAGGAAAATCTCCTGAGCATGTTCATGATGTAATCTGGGTGGATTCCTATTGTTCTGGGCTCTCCTGGGGTCTTCCACAAGACCTGGGACGTTCCCCTGTGGAGGGACATGTACTGTTGAGGCAGGTAGGTTTGCAGTCAACCAGGTCCATGTCCCTGCTCAATTACAGCTCTGTAAGGAAATTGTAGGCATGGCAAATGCAAGATCAAATGTGTAGTTCTGTATACAGAGACATTGGGGATCTCCTTCCTCCTTTTCTAGCAATGGTATCTTGGGCAGAGAAGAAACAGAACTCAAAACCTCTATTTTTCTTAAGTGAATATAGGAACCATGAAGCTCTGTATGCTTGTGCTGAAGGCATGGTCTGTAGAGGATCAGGTTGTAGTTGGCTGAAGTCTCCTGAAGACTACTGGACCTCTTGCCAGGGCACATTCCTTGTAGAAGACTTCTCCTTGGTACAATGCCTTGGTGGCTTTGGAGCCCACCATGGCTATGACGTGTGGCACTGCCTGATGGCCTCAAACACATTCGTTCTCTTATGTAGAACTTGACGTGGGGGAGCTGGGTAAGTGAAACCTGGTAGCTGGTTCCTGAAGGTCTCTGCCACTGGAGGGGGACAGAGGACCTCGCTGCAGAGGTAGGTCCCCCCATGCCCCTCCCAGGAGAGATCCTCCCATGCTGAAGGGCTTTCATCCAGTTCATCCTGGTGGATGGGCCACTGCTTGCAATGCCGCACCCTGGAGTGGGTCATCGCAGGATTGCGCTTTTAGCAGAGGAGGGGCGCCGTTTGGCAAGAAGGCAGCATTTCACACAATAGCAGTGTGAAATAGCAGAATCCGCTGAACATTGCTGAGCCTGCCACCATGGGTGGCCCAGCACATCCAGGGAGGGGTGTTGCACAGGCGCCTGGCAGGGGTGGGGACTAGGGGCTTTCTGAAGAAGAACACAAACCTCCTCTGAGTTTCAGGTATGCTCCTGGTGGTCTCTGAATTACAACTGCTTTCTCATCACCCTTGGCCCTCAGAGGGCCACTTACCATCTTTCCCATTAGTCCATGGCTTGAATTGCTTGAGCAGAGAAGTACTGATGCAGTGCCCAATCCCTAGCCGATCTGCAGATTCTTTCTGCAGATGCTGGGGGCGATGTGTGGTGCATCAGCTACATCAGTGGGTTCAGTGCTGGGCTGGGCTGGCCAAGACCACCTGCGAGAGGTGCCACACAGGGACACCATGGTGAGGTGAGTGCTAGGCTCTGAAATGTCACATTTTGCCTGGCAGAGCTTCCTGCGGAGCAGAGAGTCTCTCCAAGAAGACATGGTCTCAGCTCTGGTCAAGAGGAGGCCACCTGGGCAGCTCGTGCCTTGCTCACTCACTGGGCTCTTGTGCTGCCGTTGTGCCAAATACAACAGAGAACTAACTGGGTGGCAGCTCCCCCTGCACATTTTGAGAGGGTGTGGCAAGTTGGGAGTGGCTTTCCCACACTGGGGTACCCTGAGGAGCAGACACTTCTGTCCTGACCAGCTTGCTGTGGCCAACGAGACCTGATCGATGAATGAAGCGAGGTTTGGCACGCTGCCGTCAGGCTGCATTGTGCAACAGTGCATGATGCAACTGAACTTTACATAACCTGATGCAACACCTAGAGCTGGAGTTTAAAGCTGCACGTCCTGGGTCATTACTGTATGGTGGATATACCTCCCTGACATATACAGGCATGAGGTCAGCCAGTGTGTGGACAGTAGCACTGCTCTGGGCAACTCTGGCTTTACTCTTGGGTTTGAAATTGCTTCAAACAAACAAACAAACTATGGCTCGTTAAGGGTGACTAGACCAAGGGCAGAGGCATGATCCATGTGTATTGCAGGCAGCAACTGTGGAAATGTCATCCATGCAGCTCAGCTTGTGCCCTCCATTCCTATCTGCAACTCGTCCAGCCCAAAGCCTCTTTCTACACTCCTGCCCTTCAGCCCTGGCTCGTGCAGGCCTGGACCCCAGCTCTGACCCTGTCCTGCAGCCTCCTGATGCCTGTGACAGCACAGTTCTTCTTTGCAGCCTCTCTCCTTCAGATGCTCCTGAACAGCTTCCTCTTCACATGTGAAATAATGACTTTGAGCTCCGTGCTGTGTTAAATAGGTTGCCTTGCACTCTGCAGAGCTGATGCTTAGCCTGGTAGCAATACTCCTCTCCTGAGGCAGGACACCAATGCTTTACAAGACAGTAAAATGTAAGATAATTGCTTTAAAACTGCCCATGGCCTGACTTTCACTATTGTCCATCCTGGACTTCAGGCCGAAGTAATTTTTCATCTTTTCTTTGGCATTTGTCATATTTAACCTAAAGGAAAACAGAGAGGAGTTGCTAGCCTGTTGTTTTCTGTACAAGCAGTGACAGTTTACAGCTGTTGTGAGGTCTGGCATGTGCGTGGTGCCTGAGCAAGGCAGGGGAAGCGGGAGTATGTCAGGGAGGAAGGATGAGCCGCACCAAATAACCAGTCACGGTACTCCCTTTTCTTCTGCAGCAGGGGGATTCTGCAACGCCCCTCACTGCTGTAGCATTGGACCGGTCTAGGCAGCATAACTGCCAACAGCAGTAGCTTCTATGGGCTTTTCTGTCTCTCCCTCTGCCTTCCCAGCCTGTCCCCACTGGGGGATTTGGCTCCCATGGAGGCAAGAGAAAGAAGCAGAGCCTGGAAAAAGCCAGGTCTTCTTTTTGAATGAGGATCAGGCTGGCACGACCTCAAGTATTACCTGGCTTTCCCTTCCCCCTCAGGGGAAGCTAATCCCAGGCATCACCAAGCACTGCCAAGTTTGCAGGGAAAATGCCACTAGCAGGAGCAGCACTTCCTTCTGAAACTGGACTGGGAGGGGAAAAGCTGGTATCCCCTTTCTGATGTGACTCTGTACCTGTGACTCACTGCCATCTCAGATACCTTTCCAATCATGCTCTTGTGCCTGCAGTCAGTGCTTGGGTGCCTGGTAAAGCCTCTTTTCAGCTTTTTATGCCAGGCCTCAATGATGTAACACCCCAGGTGAATTTCCACATCTCTGCCAGAATATACTGCAGTGCTAGAAGGGAGGCCTGAAAAATGCCTTTCCCTACTTGGGGGACTGGATTGTCCCTGTGCATTGATGGGCTATCTCTCCAGTTCCCTCCTTCCCCCAACATACATGGGCCCCTTTTCTCTGCTCCCTATTGTGCCCTCCACCATTGATGAAGCCAAGAAGACATTTGCTTGCTTGGCCATGAGGAGAGACAGTGCTTGCAGAGTTAGCAAGTATCATGAGGCACCTCTGCCCCTCTCATGTGGTGCCAGGAGAGATCCCTCATGGCATAGGGAGGGATTATAGGGCACTCACTCATAACCATCCTGTCAGCTGACTGCTGCATTCGCAATGGCTTACAGGAAGGCTGAGTCCCCCCGACTGCTGCATGGTGCTGGTCTCCTTACTCCCATTTCTCTATCAGCAAGGTAGGGACTGTGAACCAGAAAGCAAAGGCATCACATTGTCCCTTATGGCGAAGAGAGAAGAAAAGAGGTCAAAGGTCTGAAGCTGTGAGCACAGACATGTTGGCAGTGGTGTGAGCTATTTGTGTGCTGTGGTGAGGCCTCGACACCGCTGACCACGTACATACAACAGCCTGGGTGTTTGAACTCCACCCAGTGAGGATTCACTGGTATGAGAGCAGCACCTGACATGGAGATCACCAGGTGCCCGAGATCAGTTCACTGATATTCTGGGAGGATGTATAATCAAAACTGTTCTTTACATCCCTGAACTAAACAGCCTCCAGGAAGCAAATAAATGGTTAAGAAGACAGGCTAAAGTGCTGAAGGAGAAAGCAACATTTGCTCCGTGCTCATGGCCAAGTTGTAGTGGGAGAGACTGTTGTGTATACTCAGCAAGCGCTGATCCGTGACCGTGTGGCTCTTCATGTTATGTCTAAGTAGGAAAGAAAAACGCAAAATGGTGATCAGAGTGGGATTATAATCCAGGAATACAGTGGCTGCTAAAAAGATAAAGAGGAAACCACAGAATAGTGGCTTCTGTTAAACCAGGGGGGGAAATGCTTGCCAAAATGGTGGAAGTTTTCCCAAATCCTCTCTTCATAAAGGCAGTTGTGATGACAATGCATTTAAGATCCTGAAAAACTCAATTAAAATAAAAAAAAAGAAAAATTAAAAAATTTCTAAATATGGGGGTGGGGGGTTTAAGGAAATTACTAGTATATTGCCAGTTTGGAGAGAGTTTAAATACTGTGTCAAGGGAGCGGTTAGTGTGTGGTATGTAAAATGAAGCAATACAAAAACTGTTATTAACTGAGTCTGATTTGCCCTTAAAATGTGCTCTAGGAACTGCTGTGTCAAAGGATACAGCTACTCCAGAAGACAGGGAGTTGCAACAGCATCAAACAGCCTGAAACAAAACTTTCATTGTTCCCCCTTTGGGGGACAGTCACCCCTTTGGAGTGAAAGTCCTTCAGGAGAGTATCAGAACTGAAAACATTCATGACAGGAAGCTTTGTTGAAGCAGAAACATGCTTTTATTTCCACTGTGCTCCTGAGAACCAATCTGCATAACGACCAGTGTAGAGGCAGAATGGCAACATCGACAGGACCTGGGATCCTCTCATGGGTTACTGAGAAAGGATGAGGTGTCAGCAAGGAGGAAAGAGAAGCCTTTCCATTCTGTGGTGGTTCCCTAGTTGCTATGAACAAAGATGGGTATCCTTCGCCTAGGTTTGACCAAGCAAAATCTATCAGCCATGTGGGAATCTAGCTAATGGAAAAAAACCCCTGCGAATAACGCACATAAGATTTTGCTCCAGTATAATAGACCAGCACTAGGATAGTTTCCACACCTTTGTTCTGATGGAGGGTCACGGAGCAGCTATTGCAAAACATTTTTAACTTTCAGAGCAATGTAGGCAAGGATTAATGGAAATGACGATGAGGGATGTCTGCAGAGGTACTGGTGAGGCTCTCAAGAATGGCTGGACAGCAAATGAGGGAAAAGTGAATTTTCCAGAGGCTCAGCCGTATGCTGTAGGTCTTGTAGATGATATTCATAAATCACCAGTAATGCATGAGACTATCCTCAAGGCACCTCAACTACAAGATATGTCACAATTATCTTCCTTTCTGGGGATAGGCAGTTATTACCAAGGGGTCTTGCCCAATACATCGACACTATTACACTCCCTAAATAGACCAGTGCACAAAGGACAGAAGTAATGTTGATCCACACGATGTGCCAAGGCTCCAGATGAAGCAAACAACTTTGCATTAACAGAAAATGAAACTCTGCTTGTAAAATTAGCTTGCAGCACTTCACCATGGGCCTGAAACACTGATGCTGAAAGCCAGCCGTCAGGGTAAAATACTCAAAAGACCCACACTTGGGGATCACTGGCATCCATTTACAGCGCTGTGCTTACACCCAGAGAACAGACCCACGTGTCGTCTTGGGAGGTCAGCGGTTTAACCGCAGCTTATCTCAAGAGGAAACAATTTACTCTGGTTGCAAATGTCGAACACTGGCTTCAGTGTTAGCAGTAACAGCCTGGTTAGAGACAAGGAGGTTTTCTGGGCTACTCCCTGCTCTGGTGGTGTGGTAGGAATACGTAGTGACTGGTACCACAGGCACCTGAAGAGTGACACGTACCTTGACACATTATGAAACTGAGGACAAGCCAAGGCAACCGAGGCATCTGATGAGAGGATGAGAGGATGGGCTTAGCACGCAGCATCTTTGAGCCTTCTTGGCTGGAAAGAGAGGACTGAAACACATGTCCAGGTTGCCTAACGTGTGGCACCAGAGCAGTTACTGTAATAAATCTCAGGTCTACTGTACTCCAAGAATTACATGATGACCCTCTGGGAATAATAACTATGAAAGCCCTGGCTGGAAATTTGGTTCAGTGGCCAGACACTGATACGCAGATAGGAGAAATGACAAAACTATGTCAAGGGTATTAATAAAGCTAGTTGGGAAATTTTCCATCAGAATAATTCTCCGATGGAAAATGCCCTTTTCACTAACTCAGCAGTTTCTGTCAAAATTGCAGATTTCCATTGGGAAAATCAAGCTGATGCAAAAAAGCTTGGCTCTTCTTTTGCGAGGAGAAAATAAAACTGCCTGGAGTGTTGTAGGCAGACTAACAGGAATTGCCCTTCTGTGCAGCTTTCAGACACCCAGCCTTCCCCTCGGGTCCAGAAATCAGAGATACAGCTGAGCAGTCAGAGGTGCAAGAAGGCTGGAAGATGGGAAGTCACCCCACTAAGTTTTTGACAGCTAAACTGCCCCAGAAAGCGAATATATCCCTATCAGATGGACAGCCAGGAAGCCAGAATTTTTCATTCTGGTTCTTTTAAAGCACAGTTTTTGTGTAACTCTAGTAAAACCAGCATTTTTTATTTTTCAGTCTAGTATTTTCTTTAAAAAGGAAGTCAGCTACAATTGTTTTCTTTCCTGCTGGAAGGGATTTCTATTTCTCAGACAGATTGGGGTATCAGCAAACACTACACTTGCTTATATATTCTCCTTTGTATTCTCAGGAATGGCCAGCTGCTCTAGGAAAGCAAACTTAGAAATGGGCCATTTACGGGACATATGTTTTTGATTGCAGGAAATGCCCCTCGTAAATGGCCTGAAGTGCTGCGTATGAATGCTACTAATTTAACACAGACTGGGAAAGTGTTAAGATTAGTATTTTCATGGACAGGAATTCCTACTTGCATTGTAAGTGATGAAGGGTCACTTTTTTTGATGTTCAAAATGTTGTGTGCTTTTATCTTACCAAATAGTATCAACCTTGTCACATAAGCTCCTTGCTGTCCTGCCATAAGAGGAGCAGTGGGGAAATTTGTTCAAACATCTGATTCAGTGATCCAAACCAGAAGTCTGGATAAAGTGGACTTACAATAAAAAGCAATGAATTCTCTTTTGGCCTGGAAAGGACATGTTAATACAGATCTCTACTTCAGTCATCCATGGTTTTGGAACACAGATTTTTCTTGCTTGGACTTGCTAGCGCCTGATTTCCAGGGGGGGCGTTTGTTTAAAAGTGATAGGATCAAATGGCCCCACATAGTCATGCATGAGTCTGCCGCTTTCAGATTGGAAAAAAAAATCTGCGCAAGAGGTAACTGTGAAAACTTTGAGAAATTTTAAGCAAATTATTTGACAACCTTCTCCTCTGTTTTATCAGATGGAAATGGCATTGGGAGCCTTAGAATTAATTTAGAAGAATGGAGTAGTTAAATTGGGCCCTCTTATCAGACATAATGATAGTAATTGTCACCTTTATGGAAAGGTTTGTGGCTATGGATGCTAAAGTAGGTCAGCTGGCAATTATTCAGTTAGCAACAGTGGGGTCGTGAGGAACCTTGGAAAGACCAAGACCATTTCCAACATGTCTGCAAGCTTTTTTAGACATCTGATTTAAAGCTTTCACATTTAGAAACATTGGTTGGAATCTCCTGGTGCTTCAGTTTCCTGGTCAGTAAATGGAAATACTTTTGTTGCAAGAATGTAAAATTTAACTGGTTCTTGTCATGAAGGACATTGGAGTTCTCTGGAATTTTCAGTGGAGGTGTCATGTGTTGCAATCAAATGTTTGCTTCATACTTGTTCTAACACACTTGTATGTTGGTTTTTGGAAGTTCTGTTTCTCTCTGGAGCTCTGACCTTGGCAATCAGAATTCAAGAAGGAATGATATTCACATGTAGAAATGGCCTAACGACTTGGTGCTCCTCTGCACAGCTTGGTAGCAGGGTCAGCATCTTCAGCGCTGTTCATATGTCTTTGTGGCAATCTTTGTCCTGCTTTAGGCCTTTGTTTCAGAACTCCCACAACTTCTGTTTTCTGTTGTAATTTAGGATCTGTCTCTTTCAGTAGCTGGACATAGCATGATGGTAATCATCTCTGAGAAGCGTCCCAAAGGAGCATAAAGGAACTTTGCTTTTCCTTGCTGACTTCCAGTTTTCCCCTGTTCTCTGGCAGAGCTCACAGTCTTGGTCGCTTTCTGTCTGAGCTTCAGGAAGGCCCTTATCCATTAGGGCCAAAAAATTCTTCATCCACCTCTTCTCTCCCCTTCTCTGAGATTTCACCTCTTGCAAGTTCCCCACCAGACCCAGCTGTAAATAGATTAATCACTTTTCTAGCAGATAAAGATCAGCAAAGCCATCATAGATGAGGCTGGGCTTGACTTCCTGGTGCAGGGCCAGCTAGTGTATGATCTCACCTCACGCTCCAAAACACACCATCTTCCATCAACTTCCTCACTTTTGTTAGCAGAAAGCAGTTGGACAGTGCTGGGTTAATGGTTGGACTTGGTGATCTTAAAGGTCTTTTCCAGCCTAAATGATTCTATGATTCTTTGACTTGTGGTGTTGAGTCCTCTGTCACAGGCCAATGCCTGAGTAAGTATAGCTGTTTCCCATCTTGGTAGAAGGCCCCAGGGTGTCCAAGAAGGGATCATTTACATGAGCTCAGAGGGCCCTGAGGATGTTTTGTACAAGTACCTGTTACATCCAGTGCAATGCAGCCATCATCAGCATCGAATCCGTGGGAATTTATTTGTGTATATGTAGAGTGATATGCTTGTATGTATTTCTGAGTCATGTCCTGTCAGTACTTCCCGCACCAGTTACATCTGTGGGTTAAATAAACAGGAAAAAAAAAGCAGCAAAAAATTATGGTCTGTAAAAATCTCAAGGACCAGGATCTTCAAATGCTCCAAGTTCAACAAACAATCTTAATACAAGACTCATATCAAGTGTATGAGTCTCTTGCCCTTCCTCATGGCTGTTCTTCATCTTAACTAGAAGAGCACAGGCACTTTGGGGAGCTCTGACCCTTTTTCTGGGATGTGCTATAAGACATTCTCTAGTTAGGGAAAAAGCAGACTGTCTTATTTTTTGTCCCTCTTCCCGTTCCTCATGATCTGGGTCTTACATGGGGTAGCAGCTGATGCATAAGACTTAGGACAGCTGCATAATTCATTGGCAGTATTGCTGAATTTATGGAGGGGATCAGGTATCAGAATAACGGGGTTCTGGACTGGAGGAATTAAGCTCACAATATTGAGTTTTGGATGTTCCAGTTGGTGATATTGCCAAAAGGGACATGAAAAGTGATCTCAGTTCAGTTTGGTGCAGTGCAATAATTAATCTGGGTGAATATACACAATTCTGATAAATAAGCCTCTATCTCAGATTGCCCATATAAACCCACTAGCAAACTTTTTTTTCCCTTTTGATTTGCATGAAAAAAATGCTGAAAGGACATTCAAAAGTTGGGTTTTTTTTTTTGCCCTGGTGCCTAAGTCACTGGCTACAGCTTGATATAAGATGTGTTGGGGTGCCGTGGTGACTTCAGTGGCCCACAGAAACTTCTCCAAGGCCTGCCTGACATGTCTAATGCATGTATTCCAGCCTTAAGGAAATGCCAGATTTGGGGTCAGGAAAGTATTTCTATCCAAATCAGACTGGTAGGAACAATTTTTTTAACCTGTAGTGCATGGCATAGTCTGCTTCCATTGGCCACCAGGAGATGTTCCTGTGAACTGCAGAGAACAATGACGTATTTCATGATGTGAGCGATGGAGGGGATGGAGGTGAATGTCCTTGAGACCTCTAGATCAGAGTGTAGTTGTAGCAACTGGGACTGATGGCCTTGGTGGTAGTATCCAGTACAATAGTTCTGTAGGTGACTAATAGCTGTCTGCCTCTTCTGTGTCTGGTGTCAAAAGGATGCATTCTTTTCTTTCAAAGTTATCTGCATCGTTTGCAAATTTGTTGTCCCCTCCACTATACAGAAATTCAAATATAATAGAAGTTCAATATAGAGCAGCATCCCATTCACTTCCAGAAGCAACACGTCTGGGCTTTTTCACCCTGGGTCTCATCTGCTACGGGACATATTCCCACCCCTGGGACTGTGACAGGTGAAGGGAAGTGAATAGCTCCCACATCCTGGGAATGAACTCTACATGTCAGTCACTGCTAACCTTGCAGCAGCATGGCCAACATGACATTGCCCTTGGCAAGGGGAAGGGTTTTCCTTCTTGGAAATGTTTCAGAAAGCAGCAGTACCCCTGTCATGGCAGGTAGAGCTCCTCCCTGGCCTCTCACTAAAACAAGCCATTGTCCATGTGCCTGTGAATCACCCCAAGCACACTCAGAAACACAGAGATGTGTCATGTGAATTGAGGGGTACGAGAAAGAAACCAGGGGAGTTTCAGGGACTGGCTGTGCAAGTGGTCAGGAGCACGACGGTTACTTATTGTGTAAGTACGGCCTTGTCTGTGCAGAGGGTTGTATCAGTGAGCAGACCAGCTACATGGGGCATGCACTGAGGATTTCCGCAGTAATCCTCACCACAGGCCAGCATGCTGCAGCATTCTCTGCTGCTCCCTGTGGAGGAAGTGGGAAGGATGGTTGGCAGGATCCACACAGCTGCCTCATGCCTCCTCCAGTTTGTCTCTGTGCTCCCACCACTAGCTTTGTGCTACCCCTTCAAGAAGGCTCTTTATAGCTAAGTCACCCAGTGACTCCTAAGCCCCTGCATTAGCTGGAGATTTCTGTGATGTGAGGCTGCTTTTGGGAGCCTTTGCTTGAAGGACCTCTCTGCTCCTTTGTTTTCTGTTTCAGAGGAAACCTTGATTGTTTGAACAATGGCATGTGGCTAGGATGACTGCTGGCATGAATTAGGAAACCCTCCTCATCTGCCTGTGAGGTTCTAGATGATGTCCCTGCTCACAGCACATTTTATGGATGGGGCTTATTTATCTTTCATGGAACAAAAGTTCTCCCCGTCTGCTCCCATGTAGGTTTATACAGCAGTTACTTCAAGACTGAAGCTCTTGCCAACTGTGTTAGGTGTGAACACAACTCGTGTAAGGTTTGCCTGCTGCTTAGCTCATGCCAAATTAGGCATGCTTAGCTCATGCTCAAATCAGGATAAAAGCAGAATTTTTCAGTGGTGAAGGCAACTCTTCACTGGAGCACTCTCTTGTGGGTAATAGTGTCTTCTTTGTTTCTTGATGTCTTTGGAGTGAGACTGGATGACCTTCTGGAAGCTACGACTTGCCAGATGCAAATAGTTTGAGTCAGCAAGGGAAGAGCTGAGACTCAGTTTCACAGTTTTCTTTATGTATGAGGTGCAAATCTGTTTTGGCCTGAACACCCAAATGTGGGCTTTGGCCCCCATCTGAATACAACAGCGTGCAGTGCTTTGGAGAGAGCTACTCTTTGCTCAGGCTGAGAGCTGGTGACCATGCAGCAGCTACTCAGACAGAAGTGCTTTGGTCCTGCCAAGGGTGAGCCCTGACACAGGATGCGTACTGACACTGGATGCTGTGGGGACACAGCCAGCCTGGGGTGCAGCTAAGTTGCAGTTTGCTGTCTGAGTAGGAGCTAAGGTCCACTGCATCTGCCTGTGCCAGTAAGCAGGCTGGTGCCATATCCTCCTAGGCTCTTCCTTAAGTCTCTTTAGGATCCCAAGTCTATGAGTATGAGGAGATGTGGCTCTCTGTGCAGGGATTCCCATGCAATACCAGCTCTGACAGCTGGGCAACAGCTGGTTGCAGATGATTGCCAGCATTAATAAAGGAGGCTATGTGATGGATTCCCTCATGTAGGGGTTACTAAACAAACAGAGCTTGAGGAAACCCGGCCTTCTCCAGGAGCAAATGTGGCACAAAACCTCTTCTTGTTCTGACAGGCCAGCAGCGGGTCCTTCTCTGCTGCGATTTGCAGATAATCCCATGTACAACAGCTTCAGAAACTGATCTGGTGAGAGCAGTTCCTCTGTGCATCCCTGACCAGCCTACTAGTTGTGAGGGAAACATGTGTGTTGAAGAGCAAAATGATTCCTTTGGGGCCTCCTAAATGATTTTGCAGTGCCTTTGGGAGAACATGGGGAAGACTGTGGCAAAGCTCCCATTCATCATATACTCGTAGGCAGAGACATGTGGATGTAGCGGATGAGAAAGCTTGCCCAGGTCTCTCAGGATGGTCCCAGATATATGATGATGTCTTAAAAGGGTCGTGGGAGGGACAACAGGCCACAGTTTCCACTTTTCTGCATCCATGGGCAGTGTAGTCCTCATACTGGCCCCCAGCAGGCCCCTGCACTCATGAGGAGGGTGCTACCCATCTCCCTGGGTCCGAGGCCTCCCTTGAACAGGCAGGTTCCCTCATGGTGGGGTCTGAATGACAGTGTCCCAAAATGCACCAGACACCCTCTCTTGAAAGGTAGGCCCCTCCTTGGCAGATGTCCAGCTGCCTCCACATGTGCCACTGTGCTGCAGAGCCTTGTGGGCAAACTTAAGGGTGCTGAGTACCAGCAGAGGAGGAGGAGGATCCTCTGTGGTCTCCCTTTCAAGACGCCATTTCTCCAGCCTTTCTGATTCCCCTCCTCTTTGCTCTGAGTTTCCCTGACCCCTCACAGCCTGCTGTCCCTCCCCAGCCTGGCTGTGTGCTGCAGCTTGCCGACTCCTCGCCAGGGCTGTGGAGGCTGGAGGCTGAAGCTGGAGGCTGGAGGCCAGAGCTGGCCAAGGGGTTAAGAGGCAGATGGGAGTTTGTGGCTGTCCCCTCTCTCTGCTGGAGTGAGGGAGGGCAAGTCACTGACCTCCCAGCAGGAGTGGCACAGGAAACCCGTAATTACATGCTTGTGACAGCAATGCTGGATCTTGTTAATCACGCTGCTGCCATGTCAGAGTTGCTGCCTCTTGGGATTAGGGAAAACAAACAAGCTGAAGCGACAGTGGTGAGTCTGTCCAGTGATTACCCAGCACCTCCCAGTGCAGTGCCCCCCACAGCACTGGCTAGTCCAGCAGCGGGGAGAGTGTGATGGGGGCCAAAGTCTCAGCAAGCCCATCCCAGTAGAGCCTAATGTATCCATCACTTGCAGTGGCAGGATGGAGTCCTCTCCCTTTCTCAGTATGTCTCTAAACACATGACAGTGGTGGCTGACACCTTCACCTCCCCTTGGAAGTTGAGTTTTTTCCCCCTGTGTTTTGTAGGAGTACGCTGAGACACAAAGGAGACTTACACAAAGCCCTGTGGAGAGTCAGGGGTAAAAGGGGGCTTTAAGTGCAGGAATGCTGCTTCCACACTCTGGTGCCTCGACCCTTGCTCTGTTGCTCCAGTGCTTCCTCTCAGCCCTTCTCCTCCACTTTGGAGGGAAGCCCTGGTGTTCTGCCCTGCAGTAACCCTGTCTACTATGCTGGCTGTGTATTTTTTCTGGTGATTGCTAAATATCTCCACTTTTCCAGTATGAACTTTGCTTGAGCAGTTTCCTGTCCTCATGAAGTGACTCCACCTCTGTTCCCATCCCCACCTCTTGGAAAAAGTCTGGACATCCTTTTCAAAGACAAGCTTTACATCACACTGACCCATCCTGCAGAGCAAATGGAAGTCAGTAATTTTGAGCTCAACCCACTCTTCTGCTGCCCTGAGCTAAGCCAGAGTATTTTTCCTCTTTCAAAAATTGGACCTGCTTTTTTGTCTGTTGGAAAAATAATAATTAAAGAAAAAGCCTGCCCCAAATTCCCTTTCCCTTTCCCTTTCCCTTTCTGTAAGTTTAGTTCTTTTGTAAAGATTTATAGCTCCTGAAGTGTTTCTTTTTCCCCTCATCCACTCTCCCCTCCTTGGTGGAAAATTTCCCTTCTTCCAAGTCCTCACAATGTTATTCCAGCACCATTCCCCCTCGCTGGGACCTGAGGAGATGTGTCAGCCTCATGGCATGGGTATGCTATGGAAGGATCCAATATATTTCCCAAGGAGAGGTAGCCCACGTAAAAACCAGAATGGCTCAGCCCTGGGGTGGTGCAAGGCTTGTGGGCATGGCTGCCTCAGCAAAAACAGTTAGGAAAGACAAAGTTTGGGCTAATTCAGCTTTCCCTCCTCCTGGATAAAAGGACTCTGCTTGGGGCTGCTCTAATGGCAGTCCCAAGGTGGAGGAGACTGTTGCCTTACTAAGCTTTGCCAGGTTGTGTTGTAGTGGCCAAACCCATACCATATCCTTGTGAGGTCCCCTGTGCCCCAATAGCCAGCATCCGGGGAAGGCCACTGATGCAGGACAGAACATCCCTCTTGCAGACAGTCAGGCCAGCATGGGAAACAGAGAGTTTGGGACCTAAGGATAAGCAGGGCCCTGCTGCATCCCCAGAGACCGAGGGGAGTGAGCCTCAGACTGAGGGCTCCAGGCTTCAGCCAGGCTTTAATCCAGTGTACAGCTGAGAGGATCAAGAGATAGAAAGGTTGCTCACTGTAAATCCTTTTGAAGTCTGTTCCAACTCTTTTGCTGGAAACTTGCTGGCCTGCATGCCAGAGGGGATGCTAAGCCAGGCAGCCACAAGGAGCAGGGGTGTGTGTCCTCCATGAGGCCTTGGGCTCTGAAAAACCACTCACTTGCTCCAGGAGCTACTGCTGCCCAAATGCCCCAAACACAGCAACAAATGATGACGATGACAGGGGTGTGAAAGCATCGGGATTGGTGAAGCCCCTCTGCTGGAGCCCCACAGTCCCACTGAGAGGGAGCAGGAGGTCCCCAAATGCCAGGACAGCCCAGCTGAGGAGATGGCTGACACAGGAGCAGCTGGGTGGGCATGGCTCCAGCTCCATCCCTCTGTAGCTGCAGGTTGCAGGATGGCTTGCTGCTGGCTCTGCCTTTACACAAACACGCTTTGCTTCTCTTGACTTTTCTCTTAATGAATCCCTTCTCTCATGGCTGTTGTTTTTGGCCTCCAGCTGATTCTGTGGTTTTCCTTCTCCAGCACGTGATACAAACACTGCTCACTGGCTGCTACCTCCAGGTGATGGACATCTGTAACTGGCCCCATGTGCCCATACAGGTTGGAGTTAGTGACACTGGGACACAAAGTCATCACCACACTGTGGACTTGCTTGGTGTTTTCTGGACTCTTGGTGGAACACGACAGGACAATTCATAGGGGTATGAAAAGGGCCTGCAAAAAGGAGCCAGTGCTCCCTGAAGTAAGAGTAGGGAATGTAGGAGAGGGAAGTGAAATGGAGACACTGGGCTTGCTGTGGGGCTGGACCCTTCCTAAGCAGCACAGGCCACAGAGCTAGAGCAGTGCTGCAGCCCCACTGCATTTTCCAGTAAGGCAGGGGTGACCAGATAGAACCCCCCTGAATACTGGCTCTTACAATTGTACATCGCCAGCTTGAAGTGTACAACAAATTGATAGAGTAAGTAAGAATTATCAGTAAAGAAAAGCACTTGTATTTAACAGCCCTTCCCTTTCTCCCCCACTTCCAACTGCTTAACCTTAAAATTCCTCTTGAGACACAACTCTAAACTTTTCTCTGAAACCACCAAGACTAGAAACTGCCTTTTGTTTTAGACAAGTCCTGAAAATTTTCTTCCCTCAGTGAAAGAAGGGGCTTTAAAGAAAACGCACGCTACCACCAAACCCCATCCGAATTTGGGTGCTTCTGCCCACTGTCCACATTCTTCTCTCCCTGCTGAAAAGAAGAGGCCCCTCTTCAGATCTGTCCTCCCCAGTTGGTATCTGTCCCTGCTCCGAAGGCCAGTGCTCCCAAACTGTGGCCCAGCATTGTCCGGCTGTTGACCCCCACTGGTGCTGCCCACAGCATCCAGTCTCTCTGGCCCCTCTCCCCAGCCTCCCTACTTTTTAATGAAAATGCAAAACATAGTCATGTTTGCTCTTCTCTCCGTGTTTTCTTCTCCTACAACTCAGCCCCCTTTGTCCTTCCTTCACCACATTTCCTGCAAATGCAGGTTTTGCAGTCTCAGAGCAGATGCTGCAGAAATCCCTGTGCACAAAGGAGCAGTGTTGATCGTAGCTAAATGGTATCAGCCATAAGGGACTCCCCTGGGATGGGGCAAAGCAGACATAAGGTATAGCTTCTATTCCTGGAGGCACAGAGTAATTTTCCTGACTGTGTGACACTGAACACTTTGTTTAAAAATAGAGAGAGGAACCTGAATCAGCAGGCACAGGAGATATGAGGTAACTCAGGTAAAACTTTTCCACCACACCAGGCACTGGGCACAGACAAAGGGCCACACCTGTGTTTTCACTAAACCATCTCACCTGATCTGGCACTGCTGGTTACAGACTGACAATGGCAAATTCCAGTCCTGCAAATCCTACCAGGAATCCCTTCCTGCATGTATCAGCAGTGCCCTTTGACCTGCCTGGGGACAGAGTGGCCAGGGCTTCCAGGCAGCCCCTGCTTCTCCCCATCCCCGACAGCCTCCTGTGCTGCAGGAGGGCTGTGAGGACTTATTGGTGCAGGGTCTTCTGCAAGAGGAGCTCAGGCTTGGCATTGACCTTGTCCCATTTATCTGAGTTATGTAAGATCTTCCTGTATGGGCTGCTGGCTACGTGACACCTAACTATTTAGGCCAGCGTAGTCTGTGACAAATGTGACAGTCAGTCTGGGGGAGGAAAGTAAGTACGCTTGTGCTGTCTCAGACCCAGGAGGGAAGGGAAACAGCTGGATGCCATGCAGCAGGGTCACTCCTCAGCTGATACAAATTTTCCTGTCCCACTGCTTGTGGGAGATGCCCAGTTTCATCTGAGCTCAGCAGTTCTGCACCCAGGGCCTCTTTTCAACACAAGAGCTACTTCAATAAATCACCATGTTCCCTCTTGACCATCCTGTTCAGGGCAGGACAGGGAGAAGATGAGAGGGTAACTCAGAGATCTGGGTCCTTTGCCTCTCCATTGTGAGTTCTGAGTTGGGTTGGGATTCCCCTGCGGTTTCTTCAGAGACAATGTAGTTCCTGCTGGAGCTTCAGTCTGCATTTATGCCAAAAGAGCCACTCCAAAGAGAAGGAGCTGCGTCTGGTCTCTGGGCTTCGGGGTACAAATCCCTGGCAGCTTTGGAGGCATGAACTTGGGATGAAGCTGACAGCAGATGGAAAACTGGAGTTTATGGTTAGCATTGGGGTTGTTGGAATAAGAGCAGCATGAGGAGCTTGTAGGCACAGGGAGCTGTAAATCACAGTAGTACTGCCACTGGTTTGCCTGCAGAAATTGGTATTGGGCTTCATCTATGTTGTTCTTGCTTGTCTGCCCCATCAGGGAGACATTAATCCCCTTTCTGGGTACTGTCATAGAAAAAAAAAAATTTCAAGGCAAGGCAAGGGCTCTTCTTATGTCTCTCCCTGTGTCATGCTGAGGGTGCTGAGTCAGCAGTGTGCCCTGGCAGCCAGGAGGGCCAACTGTGTCCTGGGAACATCAGGCAAAGCATCACCAGCTGGTTGAGGGAGGTGATTGTCCCACTCTGCTCTGCACTGGGGCAGCCTCACCTCGAATATTATGTGCAGTTTTGGGCACCATAATGTAAGAAAGATATTAAGCTCTTAGATAGCATCCAAAGGAGGGCAACACAAATGGTGAAGAGCCTTGAGGGGAAGCCATGTGAAGAGCAGCTGAGGTTACTTGGTCTGTTCAGCCTGGAGAAGAGGGGAGACCTCATTGCAGTCTACAACTTCCTTGTGAGAAGAAGAGAAAGGGCAGGCACTGATCTCTCTTTGGTGACCAGTGACAGGACTTGAGGAAATGGCCTGAAGCTGCATCAGGGGAGGTTTAGGTTGGATATTAGAAAAAGGTTCTTCACACAAAGGCTGGTTGGGCATTGGAACAGTCTCCCCAGGGCAGTGGTCACAGCACCAAGCCTGACAGAGTTTAAGAAGTGTTTGGATGATATTCTCAGGCACATGGTGTGACTCTTGGGGCTGTCCTGTGCAGGGCAAAGGACTGGACTCAATGATCATTGTGAGTCCCTTCCAACTCATCGTATTCTGTGATTCTGTGACTCTGTGTGTGACTGTCCAACGCTTCCAGTAATGCAGTGGGTGAGTTCCACCCAGAATGTTCTGGACCCTTCAGCATATGCTGTATTCAAATTTAAGAGGTGGTCTCTAAGTGTTCCCAGCAAGCCCTATTCTAAGCTTAATGTACTCCTGCCCTTCACGTGGCAGTGCCTTCTAACAGCAGCAAAAATATTTGGTTGAGAAAGAGGAGTGGAGAAAGCACCATTGAGAACAGATACTAGTTGGCAGCAAACCGAGCTCCTTACAAGTGCCATCAGATAGCCATGGCTGTAGTCCCACATTGTTTCTGCCATCGCTCTGCTTCCCAGCCGGGGGCATATGGTTCCATCAGGCGTCGCAGCTTTGGGCCACAGTGCTGGAGGCACAGGGATCCAGGGTGTGTGAGGTGCCATGTCTCCTCTACTGATCTGTGGGGTCCTGGGGGGGATGCAGGCAACTTTCTGATAAGCAGATGCTGTGATAGCATAAGATGAGATGGCTTCTAGAAGATGACATTCATAAGTGGCACCATAAGTCTGGCTGATTTTTTTGTCTTCCATAAAGCACTTTTTTTTGGAAGAACCTCATCCAAAACATTACTGCCATTGATGTTATGAAGCGTCGAGGGTCCCTGGCTTTCTCAGCCACCGGTGGGTAAATAGGCAGTCTTACACCCTCCTGACCCGGCCATGCTTCAGTGTTCGTGTTACAGTGCATCTGCAAGCCCAATGCACACGGGACCCCTGGCAAGATCACACAGAATTGTTAGAGCTGGAAGGGACCTCTGGAGATCATCCAGTCCAACCCCCCTGCCAAGGCAGGGTCACTTATAGCAGGTTACACAGGAATGTGCCCCGATGGGTTTTGAATGTTTCCAGGGAGGTAGAAAGCACGACCTCCCCGGGCAGCCTGTTCTGGTGTTCTGCCACCCTCAGTGTAAAGAAATTCTTCCTTATGTTGAGATGGAACTTCTTGTGTATTAGTTTATGGCCGTTGCTCCTGATCCTGTTTCTGGGCACCACTGAAAAGAGTCTGGCAACCATCCTCATGACATCCATCTTCTCTTCTAAAGACTAAACTGACACAGCTCCCACAGTCTCTCCTCATCAGAGAGATGCTTCAGACCCTTAACCATTTTTATGGGCCCCCACTGTACTCTCTTTGGTAGCTCCTTATCTTTCTTGTACTGAGGAGTGCAGAACTGGGCACAGCTCTCCAGATGTGGCCTCACTAGGGCCATGTAGAGGAGCAGGATCACCTCCCTCAACTGGCTGACCATACTGTTCCCAATGGACCCCAGGATACCATTGGCTCTCCTGGCTGTGAGGGCACACTGCTGGCTTATAGTCAACTTGCCATCCACGAATACTCCCAGGTCCTTCTCAGCAGAATTACTCGCTACTAGGTCAGTCCCCAACCTGAACTGGTACTTGTGGCTATTCCTCCCCAGGACTCTGCACTTGCCCTTGTTGAACCTCATCAGGTTTCTCTCCACCCAACTCTCCTGCCTATCAAGGTCCTGCTGAATGGCAGCACAGCCTTCAGGAGTACCAGACACTCCCCAGATTCTGGGGCTGGCTGCACAGGTCATCCTCCTGAGCACAGGGGGTTCAGCCCAACTGGGCTAGAAGAGCTCACATCACTGTGCGCTGTTGGTGAATGTTCCTCCTGTGTGGGGTTTTTCTACAAAGGGAACACCTTACAGCACTTGAAGAGCTTCTCTGATATCATCTTGGAGCTTGGAAGTTGATATCAGCTGATATCCAGCTTGGAGGTAGGTCTTCAATGTCACTGTTTCTCCTTACCATCCTTGAGAGAATCTTTTACCCTGAGACATTAGTTTTGCTTAAGTCAGGACCATGTCAGCCTTTTTGTTTTTAAATGGTGAAGAGATCAGGGAAAGCCTATCAGAAATAGGAAACGTGATATTGTAAAAAGTTCATTTGTTAGTGTAACTTGAATTTGCGCCGATGTTGCCATTCGATCTTCAAGGCTGCCTGTCAAACACCTTTCATCAGGATCAAATTCTCTTGGGTTGGAATTTGCCTCTGGTCAAAATGAGAACCACTCCCAAATACCACTTGTCCTGATTACACCCTCCGTGTCGGTGACAGTGGTATTGAGGCTCTGTACAGGGCCTCTTACCTCTGTTTCCCTGCAAGGATGCTCATGCAGCCCTCCTCATTTGCTCTCTGGACTGTGGCCCCTCTACAGCAAGTATCCCTGGAAAGTTTCCTTGCCTCTTCCGGATTTGCTGCTTGTGAGAGATGAGGAAGGAGCCTCATGTTCCTCATGATCAGGGCAGGCTGGGGCTTGTTGGGAGCACTTAGACAGGATCTCCTTGCTCATCCAATTCATCTATGCCACAACCATATGCTGTTATTAGGTGATTATGTTTCGGTATCTTCATTGTGTAATTAGTCATATGCTCATAAACAATGTAAATAACCTCTAATGAGTTGGTAAGTTAATCATTCAGTAATGACTTTGAATGTCAGGAACTGTCAACACAGAGAAGCAGCTACTTTTAAGCATTCTTTTTCATTTTCTGTTCATTTTCATTTTTGTGTTGCAAAACCAGCTAACATCTTTGTTCCTTCTTTTTGCTAACACTCTGCAGGGTATTCTGCTCATAAACCACTTGAGTGAATTTACTCACCAATTTATCCAGAAAATTTGGCTGCACTGTTTCGTGCTACCGCTGATATTTTTTTTTAAAGACATATAGCAAGTTTCTCTTCTGTTTTGTTTGTTTGTTCATTTATTTTAAATTTTATTCTAGTGTCAACAGTCATGGATGGATCCTTGGACCTATTCTTCTTTGATCTTGTTATTTTCGGAAGTCTTTTTCAGGGTAAACATTTAGGCCAAAGTCTTACTTAGGCAAGAGCTGCTCTGCATGTAACAGCAAGAATTTCAAAATGGCTGGGGCAAGAAAACAAGTCTGAAAAAACCCCAAATCAGGTATTTTTCCCCCCCCACACATTTGCTGCTTTTCTTTAAACACCCTTCCAGCCCAAAGAGTCACCAATAGAAGTCTGGGAGTAGAAACTCTGAAGGCTTAAAGGCTCTGTTGTAGGCATGAAACCAGCAGCTTACCATGTTGGATTTTAATTATTTTATTTTTAAACAAAGCTCATTAAGGTTTTTTTGAGTCTGGTCTGTGTTTTTGGATGCCTAGATTGCCATTACTGTGTTAGAATGATGCTTTACTGTGTTTCTGTTGTGCTTTTATGTTGTGAAGTTTCCTTCTGTGGCTGACATCCCAGACCCTCTGCCAGCTTCCCCTCAGCACTGCCTGTGCCCTTGGCCTTTGGCATTTCCTATCATAACATTGGAAAAACAGCATCTGAGCATTTTCGTAGCTTCAACTTACAACCATGGTTAACTATGCTCCCACTTTTTTGTAAAATAGACCATGCCATTTTTTTTGCAGATACATTTACAAATTGCTGATACACATCCTCGTATTTTTGGACATATTTGTGTATTTCTGGAGTGAAGCTGCCATAGTAGATAACCAGAGAAAAGCAGTTCTGTTTGGGAACAACTTTGAAAGATTTCTAACTAGCTCTCAGCCTGTGTTGGGACAAAGCCATGATATTTCAGCTATTCTGGCAGAGAGTGCATTGTGTCAAATTTCCATTTTTTGTGTGTGAAATGTGATTTTCAGACTGAAACTTACATTTTTCAGAGCTGAAATATGAGGGGTGCATGCTAGTGTTTGTGCCTAGGGAGAAATGCCCTGATTCAAATCTCTGCCTTATCTCATTTTGAGCAAAATATCTTTCCCTCATCATGCACAACCAGCCATGGGATGGAGCCTGATCCAAGGTGTTCCCTCTGGCACTGACCACTGGGAGTCTGCTGCTTCTTTCTGTCCCCATCAACCAAAAAGTGCATGTCCACAGAGGATGCACAGCTGTGCTGTGTCAGACCAAGGGTTCTTGGAGCCCAGCAGCCTGTCTCCAACAGTGGCTGATAACACATGCAAACAGCACTATTTGAAGGCAAATGTGATATGCCTCCCAAATCTTCCCTAGCATCCCACAGTTTGTACTTTGGGGACTTTCTGAGGAGACCTAGTATATTTGTTGCATTTTTTTTTCTTTTTCTACACATTTGAAACCCTGTGAACTTGTGGTATTCGCAGCATCTTGTGGCAAGGACTTCTACAGTGTAACTACCTGTTGTGTAAACAAACACCTCCTACTGCAAGTTTTGCTTACCAGTTTCTTGGTTGCCCCTGGTTCTTGTAATGTACTTTTACAATTTCCTTGGATGAGTTTTCACTGAGGCCTTGCCTCTCATGCTTTTAGTTGCAACTGAATACACTGTGGTACATTCTCAGCCTAAGGAATGGGAGAATGTGTCCTCAGCAGGCAGAGGTGTATGTCTCTTTTATGTGCCTTCCAGGCTTTTTCACAAAAATCTGTGAGTATGATGCAGCTGTTGGTTTGTTTTTGCTTTTTTTTTCTTCTTGCTGATGAGTGTGACTAAAAATGTTTGAAGCCTCTACACCTACTGGGGTAATTCTATGTCTCTGCACATTGGCTTGATATGTCCTCCCATCGGGCAACCCCAGTGAAAGCCTGTTCTCAGTAGGTGGCATTTTGCATTAAGATGCCTTCTGCCAACAAAGTCTCCGCAGACACAGGCCCTGAGATTGCAATGGATATGATCTAGGACAGCACACAAACACATGCTTAACTTTAATCCACACATGCTTAAGTTCCTTTTGAACAGAGCTTTGCTCTACATTTGTTGCTAGATGTCTGTTAAAGGACCAACAAAATCCAACTGCTGAGTTCCTATTTTACATTTCTCTCCTTGGACAGCAAAACCAGCACCTATATCGCTTTTGGGAGTCCTCCACATGGCCACTGACACCTAATGCAAGAGTTGCCTGGATGATAACCAGCTTTATTAGCTGTTTTATATAAGCAACAGGCACCCTGGGTGGTGTCAGATCTCGCTTGAGCTGTTCCACAGCTATTCAGCTGCTGGCCTTCTCCACCAGGGCTTCACAGTATCCCCCCCAAATATGCTCCTAGCCAGCCCCAAAAGGGTTGCAGGAAGATGGTTGTAGCTCTCGGTTTGTGTGTCACTGCACTGGGATGTGCAGTGAGCCGTGTGTTTTGGCAGCAAAGGACCAGAACTGTTCCTAGAATGCCAGTGATGCCTTGTTGTGAGTTGCTTGGCCCAACCTGGTGCCGGTTTGCGTAATAGAGACAATATGTCTGTTATCACCAGAGATCCGAAGCTGAGATTGTGACAGTTGCAATAATGCACAGCCTCCACACTCAGGTGCATTGAGCACGGAGCATTTTTTCACGTTCGTGTGCTGGGGACACACAGTGCTTATGAAATGTTAGTACGTTGCTCCATGAGATACTGTACCAGGAATTGAGTAGTGCCTGCTTGAACCTTGGGTCTGGAGCTGCTGCAAAGATGTAGTGCAGTGCAGACTGGTACATCTTGCTGGTTTGGGCTCTTCTAAAAGTATATAATAAATGTAATGCACAGAGTATTGTTTTTCATGGCATCTGGGGCACAGAGACATCCCTACCTGTGTCCCATTGTGGCAATGGTCTGCCCTGCTTCCCTCAGTAACGTGTTTCTTGTGATTCAGGCAAGTGAGGAGTTATTCACAGCTTAGTGCCTACCAGTGTTCCCGGTAGCTTAATTCTCTTGCAGAATTTTCCACTCCTTATGTGAGGCAGTTAAAATAGAAAGGGAGAGATGGCAGCACTCTCTGGGATAGGGAGCCAGCACAGCTCAGTGATTTCAGAGCGTACTGAGAGGTAAGGAGCCAACCAGAGAAATTTTTCTCATTGCTTCTTGCTGTGGATATTTTCCATCTGCTGCTGGGGGTGAGTGGGATGAGTGGGACTTTGGCAGCAGACAGGGCAGGAAGTGTGTATTGCACAGGGGACTTGACTAAGCGAAGGGGCCTTGGAATTGGCAGCTAGGGCCAACTTGGTGAGATCTTGGCTGGGTTTCTGGTGACCATGTGGACCTGAGGAGTCATGCCTGCAACCAAGTGAGTAACACTTCCAGTCATGTAACTGGGGCATTTCAGCCCTGGTCATGTTTTTAAGCAGCCCATGAGTTTATGACTGATTGTCATCTCAAGTGATATATTTATGTCTTGCTTCCAGATGAACTCTCAGAATTTTGTTTCTTGCAAATCCCCAAAGGTTCAAAGTCAGAGTTAACTTCATTTTCTTGGCACATGTTGATCACCTCATTTATGGTCTTGGATATTGAATCTCATGCATAACCTCTTGTTGCTGGCCTTGGAGGATGAGTCTCACACTTAGAAGGAGGTATCTACTGGAAACAGGATTTCCCACAAAAAACTAGCAGTGTTCTAGCTATTCTTGCAGATGTTCCCCAAGTAAAAGCCCTTGGATGGAGCAGTGCAAGCGAGGTGAGCATGCAGAGAGTGAGAGCACAGCCAAAGTGAATTCCAACTTTCATTCAAGCAGAAACCTTCAAAGTATTTGGGCCTTTCTAAACAGGAGTGTATTCAATTCTTCCTTATTAAGTCAGTGACACAAGAGAATGCCTTGTGTGTTCTCCATGGGGATTCAGCCTCTCCTTGGCCTATTGTCTAAACTTTTATCAATGACCTTTTAAAAGAGCGCTGAAATTCAGTCAGACACAATTAATAGATACTTTGCTTACACTTGACAGACATGCAAGGTAAGAATGAGGATGTTAGCATGCCAGCCATGCGAATGAGAATGTTGTCACGCTAAAGCATTCTTGGCTGGTTCTGGTAGTGTCCTAAACCAAAGGACAAACCACAGCATAACCCCCCAAAATGTTCTAATGCTTTGTGGATATTTTGAACGCCTCCATCTCACAGTGACTCCCATGCTCAGCACCGCACAAGCCAAGTGGCTGATGTACACACAAAATCCTCTTCAGCAGACAGGTGCTGTTGGCTACTGAGTACTGACACTCCGTAGTCCCTGGAGAGAGCCTTACCTGGCTGCATGGAAGGTGTTGGACAGGCCTGGCTATGTGGTGCATCTCACTAATTGCTAGCAGTTTCCCATGTCCTGTATACATTGCCAGTACCAACGACCAGACCAAACATTTCCAGACATTTTCAGAGAGACTTTAAGCTTAAAGTTTGAATACCTCAATTCCCAGCCTTTGTATTGGGTTCTTTATTCATGTGAAATTATATATGTGTATATACACATATGTATTCCTTTAGATATATATTAATTACTTATGTATGTATTACATGTTGATGTAATCTTTTTTGATTTCAGTAAACATTTTGATAGTGTCTTTCCCAGGAACCTTCAAGACAAAATGTCCAGCACACAGCTGGATAAACACATCATGTGATGGGTGAGCAATTGGCTCACGGGTTGAGCACAGAGGGTAATAGTGAATGGGGGAACATCAGACTGGTGACCTGTCACTGTGGGGTTCCATAGGTCTCCATCTTAGGCCCTGTGCTCTTCATAAATTACTTGGACACAGGACTGGAAGGAATACTAAGTAAGTTTGCAATTGATACAGCATGGGGAGGAGCTGTTGACTCACTTGAAGGCAGGGAGGCCCTGCAGAGAGACCTCGACAGGTTAGAGGACTGGGCAATCACCAACTGTATGAAGTTCAACAAGGGAAAGTACCGGATTCCGCACCTGGGATGGGGCAACTTTGGATGTACAGACAGGCTGGGGAATGAGATTCTGGAGAGCAGTGCCAGGAAAAGGACCTGGGGGTCCTGGTCGATGGCATGTTGAACGTGAGTCAGCAGTGCCCTGGCTGCCAGGAGGGCCAACCGTGTCCTGGGGCGCATCAGGCAAAGCATCGCCAGCCAGTTGAGGGAGGGGATTGTCCTGCTCTGCTCTGCACTGGGGCAGCCTCACCTTGAATTGTGTGCAGTTTTGGACACCACAATATAAGAAAGATATTAAGCTGTTAGAGAGCGTCCAAAGGAGAGCAACGAAGATGGTGAAGGGCCTTGAGGGGAAGCCGTATGAGGAGCGGCTGAGGTCACTTGGTGTGTTGAGCCTGGACGAGACCGAGGAGAGACCTCATTGCTGTCTACAACTTCCTCGTGAGGGGAAAAAGAGGGGCAGGCACTGATCAGTGACAGAACTCGAGGGAATGGCCTGAAGCTGTGTCAGGAGAGGTTTAGTTAGACATTCATCCATGGATAGTTGGGTGCTGGAACACTCTCCCCAGGGAAGTGGTCACAGCGCCAATCCTGCCAGAGTTCAAGAAGCATTTGGATGATGCTCTCAGGCACATGATGTGATTCTTGGGATGCCCTGTGCAGGGCTAGGAGTTGGACTCTGATGATCCTAGTGGGTCCCTTCCAACTAAGAATATTCAGTGATTCTGATTCCATGATACTTATTTCTTTGCAAATATTTCTCCAGAAATGAAGACTAGCGAAGTCCTTATCTTGTGTGCCATTAAGGTTGTAGTGGCCTGTCTGTCAAGTTCATGGCCCCATTCTGGAAACGCTGGTCACGTCTTCACTAATGCCAACCTCCTCTCCAAAGAGAAAGCAATTTAAACAAAGCAGATGGACAAACTCTGAGGGAGGAAATACAAAAGGGATGGACAAACTCTGAGGGAGGAAATACAAAAGGGAATTGTTTCTCTGAGGTCGTGTGAAAGGTCCTAGAGAGAGCTAGGAAGGGAACTCAGTTCTCTCAACCCTTAGATCAGAGACTGACAAAGCCCTGTCTATCAAGTGATCCACCAAAATCTCCAGAGAGAACCTTCATCTTCAACTTGGACTTGAAAAGCTGCAAAAAAGGCCCTTCAAAATAAGTATTTGGCAGACAATTTGCATAATGCATTTTTCGGGGAACATTTTGATCCTCTTGTGGAAGCACATGCAAGTGTGCTCATTTATTCATGAGAGACTGAGGAGTTTGGTCCAGTGAGGGTGGGCCTGGCCAGGTTGCTCTGTCTGCATGCTAGGATGACTGAGGTTAGGACTGCTGTATGAAGGACGTAGTTTTACTGAAGGTCAGCACAAAGGAAGAAAGTCTAGTTTATTTGCAGGGTATTTTTAAAGCCCATTTTCCAAAGGAAACAGTGCTTGTTTGGCTATCCATCCTCCCCTCTTCCAGTAGCTCACATCAGTCAGTTTCAACTACATCTGAAAGGGCAGTAGAAGTTTCAAAAACATTAACTTTTTGGCTGTCAGAGTAGATGAAATGATACAGACCGGTGATTTCTGAAGAGGCTCTTAGACATCAGCTTGCCACACCATCATCATGTGTGAACATGACCTGCCCGCCAGCAGGTATCTAGCTCTAGATTATGCATACTGCCATTGTCTCTTGCATTTTGTGGGGTAAGGATTAATGTAGCGGCTGAGGAGGAGATGTCTGGGGACAAAGGACATCCCTTTTCCCCAGGAACCCCAGGCTTTGTTAGCCTTCTTGCTCAGAGGGCAACTTGTTTCCTTTATGTGTGTGAAATGCTGAAGAACAGTTGAGCTTGGCATTTCACTGTAAGCCTGTGAGTTCCTGTCTCCTGCAGGAGCTAGTTCCAGAACCCAGGGCCAGCTCCAGGGTAATTTCTGTGTCCCACACATGCTCCTCCCTCCATTGTCTGATGGTGGTCTCAGTCTGCCAGGACACCATTGTCAGCAACAGACAAAGTGGATAATGAGCAGAGAGACAGCTGGGAAGACAGCAAAAGTCTACCAGGAGAGCAAATGAATGATGGACTCAACCACTCAAATAATAACTGGCTGTTTAAAATACCAACTCAAATGAAAACAGGTTGGGCAAGCTTCTGAGAGCACTTGGGCCAACTATACATTGCTTAGGGCATACCGAATACACCGCACACCGTCATTAAGTAAGCACAGGCCATCGGTGTGGTGGGAGAAGCCCTCAATGCCAGGATGTTCACTCGAAGGCATCCGGGTCATCCAGCCTGTGTCACCACAGGAGCTGTCAGGCACCACTAAATGAGGACACCCAAGGACCTTCTAGGCGAGAGTTACGTGACTGCATGTCTGAGCCACAGGGACATGTCAGACTGGCCTGGCTACTAGTCCATGAGAGTCTGGGAGTCTGGCTATTATTTCAGGGACCAGGATCAGATCCATAGTTGGAAACGCAAGCTGTCTGCGGTGAAGTGACTGAACCCTGGGGCTGCCTTATGCCTGGCCTTTGCGCTCTTCATGTTATCTCATTGTTCAGATAAATGCCCAATTCCCCTTTAAACTTTTAAGCAGTTTATAAATTATCAGAGGGCTTTAATCTCTCTTTTCATGAGATAAAGGTTCTTCTAAGCCCCAAACTCTAAGTGAGTGGCTTTGGTTTTGTTTTAAGCCTGTCTTTGGAGGAAAGCAGGCCCATCAACCTGAGAAATGTGATCTCAGCTAGACTAGGGTTCAGATGTGCTGTTAGGAATGGGCCCAAGCAAAGACTTTGGTTGGTTTGTGCTGATGGAGGAATGCATGGACAAAGGATGGAGCAAACAGTGGATACCGATTTATTCATCTCTATACTCCTTTAACGTAACAGGCATGGAAGCTGCAAAAGCCTGTTGAAGAGTCAGCTTTTGCTGGCCATACTGTCCAATCTGCCCAGAGATGTTTGCATCTCTGGTTAAACTGATCCATAGCTACTAATTTATCAAACACCTTTTGAACATGGCAGTCCTGCCTTGAGCATTCACCATGCTCCACTATGAACATCAGACAAGAGGGACTGACCCCAGGAAACTATTTCAGAGTGTGTAGATGAGAATATCTGCACCGTCCAAAGGATTCCCCTCATGACAAGGGACAGAAGGATCCCGCAGCACCTGCACGTCCATTCCGAGCAGCTGGTATTTCAAGCAGAATTACACACAGCTGTTCATGAGTGAACTGATGCCTAGGAGCCGTCTGTGGGAATTATCTGATGAATAGTTTCATAGAACAAACAGCAGAGATTAAAAGAGAGAGGGATGAGAGAGTCAGAAAGGGAGATGTCTGAAACAGGGTGAAACGCAGCAGGAAGAGACTACTCTGCAATGAATTATGTGGTGAGGACTCGGCAAAGCTCCCATTTCTATGCCATTTCTCACAGGAAGACATAGGGAATAGCGGTGATCAAAAGATGGAGATGAAGCATTGGGTGGCACTAGCATTAAGTCAGGCTAGGAAGAAGCAGCCCCTGTTGGGGATTTTACATGACACAACAAGGTGGTTGTCACCCTGAATTCAAACTCTGAACAACAGAGGATAAAATCACTAAGATGTCCCAAAGGCAACCCAGTGGCATGCAGAACGTGACACATGTCCTCCAGCATGCCCTGTGTCTTCAGGGAAACCAGTGGGGGATGAAACCACTCCTGTGCCATGAAAGGACTCACACAGAGCATTGGTACACAACAGGAAAAGGCTTGCACAGGCAGGAGAGGACTGTTCACAGAGCAAACAGTCATGCTGTCACAGAATTGATCGTGATCCTTATGGGAAACCTAGGAAACATCTTCAAAAGATGAGTAGGGAATTAAAGTACTCTAATTGAAACCAAGGCTACAGCATCAATACTGGAACAGGCTTCTCAGGGAAGTAGTCATAGCACCAAGCTTGACAGAGTTCAAGAAGTGTTTAGACAATGCTCTGAGGCACATGGTGTGATTCTTGGGGCTGTCCTGTGCAGGGCCATGAGTTGGACTTCAGAGATCCTTGTGGCTCTCTTCCACCTCTGGGTGTTCTATGATTCTATGATTCTACTGGTTTTACAATTTTCCCCAGCTGCCGACTCTTCCACTAATCCCTTGCTATTTGCCTCACAAGAACTTTTGCCTGTACTTATTATATGAAAGTGAGCAGTCTCTACCCCTCTCCCTTGTTAATATTTCGTACTGCTGTGGATGCACTAACAACCCCCTTTTCTTCAAAACAGCTAGCTGATTGACACACTGAAGTTAAACTTGGAATACTTGTTTGCAATCTGTACTTAGCTTGAGGTTTGATGTGTCTCTTTCCGACCTAAAGAAGAGCTCAAGCTCCTGACAGCTTGTCTGTCTTCTCCCAGATGCATCAGTTGGTCTAATTAGAAAACCCCACTACTCTTCCTACAAATCTTTCTATGCTAATAAGTGCGGGAGAAGAGGAAAATGCTCCTATTCCATCTCCTACCCCACGAATACCCATTGCTCTGGATCACGATTCTTTTGCCCTCCATCTCCCTTTGCTATATTCATCAGTGTGGCTAGACATAGCTATGGATAAATACTTAAAAGGGCAAGGAAGAAGTATACATGGAAGTCTTGACTAAAATTAAAGAGTGAAGCATTTCTACAAGGCAACAGCATGTGTGATTGTTTTGTGTGTGTGGCATTTGCTATTCCAGCTCACTGGCATGGTCAGAGAAGGAAGAAAGGAGTCAGGACACTTGGGCTCCTCTCATAACTTTGCATATTACTTATTTGCTGTCTGTGGGTAATTCATTTCCCATTCAGTGTCTGTTTTCTCCTCTGCAAAAGGAAAAAGTAATAATTATTACCCAGTCTCTCAGGTCTGTTGGGAGGTGAAACTGATACAAAATGCCTAGGGATCCTGATATGAAAGGTACATTAATACCGTGGTTTACTCTGCTTTCTGCTTTCTGGGCTGCTGGTGTGGAAGCTGAATCTGGAAATCTGGACCTCCAAATACCCTGGAAGATGTAGCTCAGTAGCCCTTGGCAAAAAGGGCCATAACCTTCCTTTAGCCAGCTTTCCTCTCTAGAGCTGTTGTGGGAGCAGACATTCTTGGGCTATTCTCCCCACTCTGCAACATCTATCCAAAAGCATAATGCCTGAGACAGGAGGCTTCAAAATATTCCCCCAGTTCCTCCCCTGGGTGCAGGATAAAAGAATCAGAGACCCAAACCTCAGAGGCATAATCAATATTGCTTAGGACTAGCTTGGAAACCACAGAGATGAAAGTGTAAGAGCCTACATAGCAATAGAGGTTAAAAATATTGTCAAACTTTACCAGTGAGGATGTGATGGAATTAGGGTTTTCTTTGCATCTAGGATTTACCTCCTGGTGCATAAGGAGATCAGATACTATGGAAATACCATCATGTTACATTTTTTCTGTGTGTTTTTCTTATTTGCATTGATCTCAGTGTTGGTGAATATGAATTTGGCTTCTCTAGGGAAGGAAACCAGAGCTGCTTGTGATACACAATCTCGGTGCATGGCAGAAATCAAAAGGTGTGTAAAGTGAATGAAGTTAGGGTAGATTTGGCAAGTGTTTTCAGGTAATGTTTGGAAACTGGGACTGGGTAATTCAGCAAGATTTTACAAGGCAAATGCATATGTTCTTTAGAGAAAGTAAAATTTCCATCAACATGCCCCACCCCAAACACATTGACATAGAGACGTGCAGATATTCTGGTGTAGGGCCATTTTGGTTCAACACTTGAGAGCTATGTGTGTACATACTGCATACTCACCTGGGGCAGAAAATTTGCAGCATGGAGCTGCCAACTCTGCCAAGTCTGTTATGTGTGAGTATCAAGCTCATAACTAAATCAAAATTTGGGATATTTTTCTTGGGGACAGTGGAGGCCTATTCTTGGCAGCTAGGCACTTCCCTTGCCTAATTTCAAGTTCTTTCTTTAAGCTGTAAATTCTCAGTTAACAAGTTGTGTTGATTTTTTTTAGCATGGGCAAAATCATCTCTTTTTCTTCTGGTACTCTGAAAATGGTCAAAATCCCTAAATATGTGTAGGTCTTTTTTGCTGGGTTTGGTTTTTTTATCTCTTCTTTTTCTTGTAACAAGCTAAGGCAGATGCCTGGCCTGGAAAATGTCAACTCAAGTGGTGAAAGTGGCAAGTTACAAGCAAATGAAGCCAGAGTTGTCAGAGACAAGTAAAATAGGTGCTAGTTCTTACATTCTCTGGAATGGAGCAGACCAGCCCAGAGCAAGACACAGTCACTGCCACGTCCTGGGGAAAACACTGGGGTTGCTTTCCTCTGTGGAGATCTCTTTTCTCTCACTACTACCACATTTCCTTTGCCTGCATCCTGCAACATTTGTAGTTCCTTGCATGCACTGTGACTCCAGGAGCACTGTTCCCTGGCAGCCCCTGATGTGGATCAAGGGCTTCTTCACCATCTCAAAAGAGTGCTTCTCCTTTCCACTCCTTTCCTAGGGTGAGCCTAGTCCCAGACTGGTGAGCAGGGTGTTTCCTCCTGGTGCTGCTTAAAGCTAGCAAGCAGCTCTGGGTGATGGGCTGGTTTCTTTTTGCCAATCTCACCTCACTGGGAAGGGCCACAGACTAGGCCTGCAGGAAACTGTGATTCATTCTGTCTACAGCTTTTTTAATGAGACCCTTTCCATTGTGTACGAGTGCCAGGTAGGAGAGCACGTCTGCATCAGAGGCTCTGCTTGGGCACAGGCTGAGAGTACGTGTGCGTGTGTCTGTGTACTCTTGGGCTGTTAAGAGGGCTGGGGTGTTATGATCTGGGGTACAGAATGATGGTACACTCTGGCCTTGCTGGCTCTGAGGACTGCATGCAACAGTGCTTGTACATGAGATGAAATGCTGCCACCCACCTCGTTGCTTCCAGGAGGTGAGGAGTGAGTGGTGAGGCTGGGACCTCCCCGTGAGTGCAGTCTGGCACCCAGGGACAGTGCAGAGGATAGGTCAGCGCCTCTGTATTTCTGGGCAAGCAGCTCCTGAGGAGCAAGTAATTAAGTAACAGCTATGACTGCAGCTGACTGGTGTCGAAAAGGCTGATGTTCACAAGGAGGGAGTGATGAAGCAAGTCATCAGAGCAGCAGGAAGCAGCTGGCAGGCAGGTGAGCATCTGTGCACAGTCTGATAAGTGCATTGCAGTTGCCTTTCCACATAAGGACTCCAGAAGTGGGATGGCCAGATGTGTATAAATCCACAAGAGATCAGGCACTGAATTGCCAGTGGTGCCTATGGGGGTGACAGCCCCCGTCTGTATCTGCAATGTGCCACACATACTTCTTGGCATAGCACCAGTCTTTCAACTGCACCGTGCTCTGTCAGCAGCACATCCATGTGCAGCTCTGACTTGGGCAATATGAGATCTGACAAGAGAGAAGGGATACACAGCGGGGATCTTCTGTTTTCTGCCCAGTACCTAGAAGGGTTTTGCATTCCCAAGTTTTCGGTTTCCCCTTTGCCTCAGTTCGTTTTATACACTGAGATAGTATTAATACCTGCATGGCAGTCTTATTTTTCATTGTTCATAGCCTACCTGTGCTCCTGAATTTCAAATATCTCTACTAAAGCTCACATAATTTCTCTGACAGCATAGCCATGGAGGGGAGCCCTCCAAAAATTTCAAGGCCCCCTATGTTGTGTTGGTAGAGGTTGAGGACATTTTCATCTCCTACTTATCTATGCACAGAGCAGTGTCCCTGATGAAAGAGACATGTGTTCACTTTGACATATGCAGCAAAACCAGGCTAAGGTGGAAACTGCTTGGAATGAGAGATCCTGCTCTCATGGAGCCTCTCCAGCCTTAGGAGGCATTTTCCTTTGGGAGAGTTGTTTATAGTATTACAAGGTCCAGGGGGTTGCTGCTAAGTGGGCAGATGAAGAGTCAGGAGCCCCCAACTCAGCATGCATGTGGGCATCCAGTCAGGCTAATGTGTGTGTTACCAGGCTGTCTTTTCTGTCTGTTTACCTCCCTTGATATCTATCCATTTTTTTCCCACCTCTGCACCTCTGTTGCCAAACCTTTCTCTTTGGACACCAGGGGATATCTTCCTGTTCCCTTTACCGTCTCATCTCCACCATGCCATCTGTATTGTCTCCAGCAAAGAGAGAAGAAAACTAGTGTACATCTTTCCTGCTCCTCCTGGTACCCTCTTGGCACACAAACTACCCCAGGTCATCTCCTGCTGCATGCAAACCCCCACCTCTCCCACCCCAGTCTCTGCTTTCCTCTTTTAGTCCCATGCCCCTTCCCAGGGATTCAAGCAGCCTTCCCTTCTTGGAGGCAATCAGAAAATGGGCCAGAAGTCATGGATGTGTTTCAAAACCACCTGGTAATTCCTGGTAATTCCTTTGAAGTCTTGCAGGAGCTTCCAAAGAGTCAGGTCTTTCCATTCTCGTTAGGATTATACACTTAGCACACAATTACTAGGCTGTCCAGAATGCTTGTCAAAGTCTGAAGTTGGAAAAAGCAGAGTAAGACTTTGGGGACAAAAAAAAAAAATTAAAAAAATGCCTACACTGAGTAGCCTAGAGGCTCTGCTCCTAACAGCTAATATTACTGTATAGCTTGGCTCTGTCAGGCTTTGCCAGCTTGCTTGCCACAGGCTCCTCTTCTCAGCATAGGAGCCAAATCAGATGGAGATGCTACTGTAGCTCTATTCCTTCTGACCTAGGGTCTTCACAGTTTGCTCTGGCAGTGGTTTTTAGTTGGACACACATGTATATATAGTGTCAGGGGATTTTTCCTCCTCCTGTGATATTTTTTCCTTCTGATGCCTTGCATCATACAGATTTGGCCCTCCCTCTTGTTTTTAGTGGTGGACCCTTGACCCTGTATGCACTACTCTAGGTGGCACAGTAAATTAGTACATGTGTCTCCTTGCTCCTAGCTTCCAGTGACCGCTGAGTAAAAATTCAACCTCTTGATTTCTAGTCTGAGGGATTTACTTGGATATTGCTATAAGGGTCAAAACAATAAAATGAGAAAAGGAGAGCTGGAAAAGAAGAGCCCTCCTCCCTTGGGCAATCCTGGAGGAGGTCAAACCATGTTTGGCTGTAAACCATAAGCTCTTATAGTCAGGCTGAGACAGCATACACTGTTCTACGTGCTCATCTGCATCGATCAGCTCTGTGATTAGGAGGCGATCGGGCACCTTGGAAAGAGCCTGGCCTACCTCATCCAGTATGGCTTGCAGCATGGAAAAGTCTCCAGCAACAGTTCCGCTGCCGGCACAGGGGAGGTGGTGCAGGCATGTGTACTTTGGAGAGGAAGAAGCATGGTGCCTCAGGGGCCAAGGAACGTGCCCATGGCACAGACAACCTCCTCCTCCATAAGCAGCACCAGGAGTGGGCACGTTGTGCACGCAACCGCCAAAGCTGCTGCTGGGCACAGGGCGGGATCACACCCAAAACTCTTTGTTTTTGCAACACAAAGGTGGAGACAGAGCGTCAGAGAAGGGGAAGTCCTACTTGCTCTTCCCTCCTGGTGAGACGTCCTGCATCCACACTGCTGCATGTCTGGGACTGCCAGCAGCAGCGCTGCCAGCCAGATTTTCAGCACCACTTCTGCTGCCCCTCACAGGATGGGATTTGTTATTGTCCTCAGTGGAAGTTGAGCACCATTAAAAATTCAGCTATTTCAGGCTAAGCTGGCCTTTATAATTGCCAGCCTCACAGTGAAATTGAGACATGTAGAGGTATGGGGTGTTTTTTTTAAAGGAACATTTCTGTACTAGGAAGCATAGCTAGTGTTATACCAGTACTGAAGTGCTATTACTAATTCATCTCAATCTGCCAAAGTAGGTAGGACTGCAGCCATTTAGGACTGGAGATGTGTGCTCAGTCCTGGCAGACCACTAGGTTCCCCTGATCTCTTACCAGGTGCCAGTACCCAGAGACCAGAGCACAGAGTGCTCAGGAGAACTTCAGTGCAAGAGGTAGGCTTTTCTGAGTGTACCCAACACTCCTGAGTTTCCCACTTAGATTAAGTGAGCTGCATGGGCAGATTCTGGCATGAAGGGGGCAAGTGGTGCAAGCAGCTGGGAGGCTGTAAGTAGGGGGCAACGAAACCTGGATGTCTGGGAGGATGCAGGGAGGAGGCACTTGGAGCAGCTTTGCTCTTGCTACTGGAAGTGTTGGCAATAGTTCTGGTCCCAGCCTGTGGAAACGGGCAAACCCCTCTGGCAAGTGAACTCCGTGCTAAAGAGAGGCACAGATGAGCACTTGCAATCAGTTGAGTGGTGTGCATGAAAACTGCCAGACAAATGCGAACTTGCCCTCCTCTGCCAGGCAGTTATAGTGTACATCATCATGATCCTTTGCAAACAGGGGTGCAGCAGGATTGTGGGCAGAGCACTCAGATCTAAGGGTTGATGCCAAACTCAGCAGATAAGCATATGAATGAGGAACCATCCAGAGGAGGAGTGCAATAGGAGAGCAGAAGAACAAGAAGGAGACAACATGCTCTGTGGATGCCTGCCCTGAAGAGCCTGCTTCACTGTCAAGTCTGGGAACAAAACTTTGGTGTGTTTGATGCAGAAACTTTCACCAGTTTTTTACAGTGCTACTTGAATATAAGGAAAACATTTTCTGCTCTCTCTGCAAAGGTCATGGAATGACTTGCTGTCAACCCTGTGCTGTCTCTGGCTGGGACCAGGCAGGGAAGCGTGAGTGGCTGAGAGCAGCCGGGCTGGGGAAACAGAGGAGCCAAGGTTTGCTGCTGGGTCTCGCACAGTGCAGAAGACAAGTCTTCTCCCCTTCCCACCCCCACACCCGCCTCCTTTCTCTGATGAACAGAGCAGTGGGAATGGGCTTAAAGCCTATGTCAGCCCTGCCTTGATCTCCATGTGCACTCCACATCTCTTGTGACTTTGTCAACACAGCAGGCCAGACGCTGTCTCTGTCGACAGGGCTGCCTCCTGGGCAGCTGAGCAGAACAGAGCGGAGGTGAGAAATTCCCTCTGGGAGAGATAAGCAGAGCTCTCCTTCATCTCCCTTTCTCTGCTTATCCCCTCCTGCAGCTGCTAATGCACGACAGGGAAGAGCTCTGGGGACAAAAGCGGGTATGGTGTGGAAGGAAGGAAGGAAGGAAGGAAGGAAGGAAGGAAGGAAGGAAGGAAGGAAGGAAGGAAGGATGGAAGGAAGGAAGGAAGGAAGGAAAGGAAAGGAAGAAAGGAAGGAGGGAAGGAAGGATGGAAGAGCAGCTGAACTTGCTTCTCTCACTATGGTGGAGGTTGCTTTTGACCTGTGGCAGTAGCTTGGGGTTGATGAAGGAATTTAGCACTTAACTAGTTAGAGAGCTCTGACACTATGCACCAAGGCATGACAGCACTTCAGCACCTCCCCTTAGGCATTCACTATGTGAACTCACTTTGCCCTGGCCCCATAGTGCCTGGTTTCCTTCCACTGCAAAGGTACCCATGTGGTCAAATCAGGACAGGGAATGGGATGCAGTCTCTAGAAACACCTTTCCACAGTAGGTACATGCTGGCATGACAGTGAGGCTGCCTTTGAGGCCACTCCTTGAGAGTCTTGCTCCTTGCCTGGAGCAACTACTACATACAGTCCATTGCTCCTGCCTGTGATCCAAGTCCTCTTTGTGACAACATGATGGAGGTGCCAGTCAGGAGTGTGGGCTTGAGCTCCAGCACTTTCAACATTTGCAGTCCTGGTTTCAGTGCTTGGAAATGCTGGTCAAGAGGGCATGCAAAGACTTTCATCAGTATGGCCCTTTAGCAGCCTGAACGAAGGAGCAGAGTTTCAAAGGACAGTTCTCTGGGTGAGTCTAAATCAGCACTGCTCCACTTTGTCACCAGGCCCAACCTTCAGCGAGCCAATGTGGCCCAGCAGCATCCTGTGAGCACCAGCAACGAGATGAGTGTGAGGTCTCCCCAGCTGGGGCGGGCAGGGTCTGGGACCCCAGGAGGGGGGGAGATCATTCCTCATTGCCCCTGTAGGACGTTACCTGCGTCACGAAAGACGTCAGCTCCAAAACCGCTGATAGGAGTAGGGATATTTCTGCATGGAGGAGTGTGAAGGAGGGAGATACTGAAGAATATACAGACTCAGCAACCCTCCTACCCCCAGGCCTCCATCTGGAGCCCAGGGCTGTGTGCAGGGATCAGGGAACTGGCTTTACAGCACTCATTAAGTGGAGATGGTAGAAACACAGTGGAAAAAGACAGGAAGGGATAGTATTGGGTTGTGGCCTTCCAAAGTGGTGGGAGAGTGGGTAAACTGCTTGGAGACAAGTCCACCTGGAGGCAAAGCCCTCCTGTGTAGCTGGGACTGCTGGTTTGACCCTTGAGGACCTCACCTACCTGAGGCTTATTTATGACTTCTGAAATGGTTGCACCTTTCCTAGAGGAGTGCAGGAGAGAAACAGTATTTGTCACACTCAGTATGAAAAGTGCTAGTGACAATAATAAAACCATACTTAAGCATGGACTCAATTCCATTTTAATTGCCCCTGAGGTCCTATCTTATGGACTAGCCATGCAGTTAAAGACTTCTCTCCTACCAGCTAATTCATCTGTACTGGACCCTTGGGCAATCTCTCATAGGTGTTATTTTAAATATGCAAGTGCAAATGATCCCTATTGCTTGCCACCTGAGGTCACTGAAATTGCAGCAATATCTTTGTGTGCTGTGTCCCCTCAGGGAAAATGGCCAACTTGAGATTGCCCACCATGAAAAGTGCCATCTTTCCAACTCCATCAAAGAGGAGAGAGCTTGATATTCAAGGCTTTGGTTTAGTCATAGCTGCCTCTATTTTGCAGGCAAATATATCCACGCAGGCCTCTGAGTGCTTTCTAATGAGGTCAATTCCTTCAGGGGTGAAAGGAGACTGGGTGCCTTCCAAGCTGAGATGCTAATGGTAGTAAGCATATGGTGTATGTGTGTAAATTATAACCCAACTACGTGCTAACATGCCAGCACCTTCCTGGCCCTGTTTTCTGTAGTCTCCCTGCTGCCCCACGGGTGAAGAGCTCCATTCATCCTGTAGGCCACCCAGCTCTCCTACAGAGAAACACTGAATTTTTAAGTGATGGATTTAAAGCTATCGAAAGGAAGCAGGATTAGCAGGGCGAGAGACCTTTCAACCAGTTATCTGTGCTTGGTCTCAATGCTGTGAATCACTGGCACTCCCCAGGCACTTCCCTCTGTGCCTCATACAGGGAGCTCTGTCCTGCCACACAGGGACTATCACTGCTCTCCCCACACTGGCCCTGGCTTCTGCTTTCCAGCCACCAACTGTGGCAGGACAGGAGTGAGCTGCAACACACTCAGTTTTCCTTTCCACCCCATGCTGGTGCTGGAGGATGCTCTCCCTCAGACTGGATTTCCTCCTCTCCCCTGTCTGCAGATCCTACAGCTGGAGACTGTCATTTCTGCCCTGAAGGTCACTGAGCTGGGGGAGTGAGAGGGTGCGGGAGCCCGGCACACAGAGGGCACATTTCCCTCTCAAGGCCTCCTCTGGTCCCTTGGCCCCAGCCCCGACTGGCTCCAGACCCAGTTACTTGCTGGCAGTTCCACTGAAGACCTCTGCCTTCTTCTGCTCTTACCTGCCTGGACTCTGCCCCTGCATCTCTCTGCCCTGCTCCCTGTGTTGTCCCAATTCCTTGGTCTCTTGCAGAGCCCTGCAAGGTGGCAGCTGTGCCATGTTTTTTGGAGCCTGAGCCAAGAATCAGGCCTGCAGTGTAAGAGACTTTCTGCTGGGCCTCCTCTCCCATCACAGCATTGCTGGAGGGTGCAGAAGCTCATTTAGAAAGTGATGCCATTGCTTGGGTGCTGAGGGAAAGCGTTTTGCAGCCAGAATGGCCCCCAGCAAGACAGGTCTTCTAGGATTTGGTGTGACTCCCATGGCCAAGGCTGGGAAGGAGTGCCTTGCCAGTGGTGCACACTGTCAGCCCGTGGCTGTTTTACTCCCCAGGTGTAAAGCTCCTGACTTGTTTTATTTTTCAATAAACACCTTCATTAAGGCTGTTTCTTATATGACAAAGGGAAGAGAAGATGAGGGTACATGGAGGGGGAAGTCCAACCTGCCCAGGTTAAGGCATGGGGTTTGCTGAGTGGCAGGCTAGGCTGGACAGTCAGGCTGCAGCCCCCAGTGCTATTAGGAGCTGGGGCTGGGAACAGGGAGGAGAAGACCCCTGTGCCAGGCCTGCTTGCCCCAGAGGTGTGGATTGTCTGGAGGCTTCCAGGGAGCCCTTATTTCTACTGGTGGCCCTGCTCACATACCTCTTGTAGCATCCACCATGCTGAGTGGCACTGATAAGGATCTGTGGGGGAAAGGGGGCTGGGAGAGATCTGCTTTACAGCTCCCCAGGCGCCTCCTGTCACCATGGATCCTGCCAGCCCAGCCAGGCCCATGTCTGCAGGGACAGGGCTTTCCTGGGAGAGGGTGTTTGTGTTGCAGGGGGAGCCCGTGCCCTTGACAAGGGTCACATTGCTTCTTAATTTCTTGCTGGAAGCGCATCTGGAAAGTTTAGTCAATTACTGGCTGGAAGACTCCCTCACAAGACCATGGTATTTACGAGTTCCCCCAGCCTGGGGGGTGCCGACCGCAATTAGAGGAGACGAGGGAGTGAAAGTTGCCTGTGGTGAACTCCGGGACAGCGGAGCTGTGGAACAACCCGCTGGCCACTGCTGTAGGGGCAGCAGCTCCTGGGGTGATCCGGGAATGGGTGACAGACCTGAGGACTGGAGGGAGAAAGGCGGTAGCAGAAAGTTTGTTGTGGGGAGGAGGTGAAGAGGATGGAGCAGGATGGAAGGAGCAAATAGGAGGATTGTGCACACATATCCTGACTCCTTTGCTGTGTCTGAGACCCCAGTATGTAATCTGATATAACAGATGTTAGATTTGTGCCTATGTGGAGTCCTTTTGGGCCCCACAGAGGGGCTTCAAAACATGCTTCACTGTCATACATATCCTTTAAATGCTGTGTGTTGATGAGGCAGCATTAAGGGGTCATCAGCCTTGTCCATTCCCAACAATTTTTTGCCTCCATAACCCCATTAATTAAGGGAAGGAAAAGTCATCCTGTCTCTCACATTGATACAGTTTTGCTGGCAAGAGTCTTAAGACAATGCACTGTACTGCTGGCAGAAAATTCATCCAGGATAAGCCACCCTGGCACGTGCAGACTTTTTGTCAGTGGAAGCTGAGTCTCTGCTGGGAGGGTTTTCCTGGCTGGCAATGAGAACGAGCTGCCCTGTATGGTGGCAGGTGAAGAAGCTTGTGGTCAGCAACCTGAGTCAAACGGTATAAGAGGACCAACTGGAGGACCATTTTATTTGTCCCCTTGTCTCCACAGGCCCCATCTCATCAGTGATCTTTTTCATGGGCCACCAAGGTGAGACCAGAGTTGCTCCTTGCTAGACTTGCCCCATGTCTCATGCACTGCATTAGCTGCCAGGGTGGTTGCACTGCTTGAAGACACGCACCCATCCATGGAGCCAGAGGGCTTGTCCTCACCAGTGTGTCAGTGTGAGAGTAGGTACATGCATACAGTAATTGAAGAGATCAAGGCTGAGTGCGCCCAACAGACCGACAAAGCCAATTACCCCTCAGGAATTTCTGCTCCTCAGGCTCGGATGGTGATTACAAAACCTTTGCCATTAAAAATTAGCCAAGGGAGAAACTTGTTGCCAGAGTTCAGCAGAAATTTCCCATGCCCATCTGATACAAAGAGTGACCACAAAGTGTGCAGCTGCCAAACCATGGACATCACCTTTTCACAGGCTTGACATTCCCTGTGCTTTAGGAGATGGGTAGCATGACACATAGATGCATTTATATCCACAGGAACAGAGCATGTGTCCACATATGCTGGCACACAGAGCACATAAACTGTAAAGCTGCAGTAACAAGAGGTTGGGAAACCCACAGTGATTGCGCCGACAGCTTCCATTTCTGGCTGTGTGCTCTGGGCCCAGCTGCAAGGTCTCAGGGTGGAGGTGGTGGAGGCATGAGTGGCTGCAATAAGGGCCGAGGGAAGGGGCCCTGCTGCTGAGATCCTGTGAGTGAGATCCTGTGAGAGTGAAAGGAAAGACACGTCCTGCCCCCACCTTGTGCAGGTGGCAACAGGATCACTGGGCGTATGGGGTGAAGGGAATGAGAGTGGGAAGGCTACAGTTGGGCCAGTACTACAAGCCTGGCTGTCCTGTTCCTCTTTTGGAGTCTTTCTGCCTCCCTGGCCTCCCTGCTTAGTGTGGGTGTTCACTGCAGAGTTAATAAGATTATAACTCCAGTGTTGCTGGTAACTTATGTCTTATCCACACCCACATCCCTATAAATCAGAGATGCTTTTTGACTTGAGCTGGCTGGCCAGCCAAGGAGATGGGCTAGAGTACAACCCCAAGGCTGCTGACATAACTGTTCTGCAATGCGGGTGCAGCTAGCCCCTCTCCCATGCTGCTATGTGCTCCAGGAGTTCCCTTCCCTTCCCTGGGTCAGACTGATGTTTCTCCTCCCAGTCCTTTGGGAAAGGGTTTGTAGAGCCATGCCATTTCCTGCACAGTACTTGGGGCTGTGGGATAAGCCCCCAAAAGCATGGAGAGGAGCCAGTGAGGCAGAGCTGTTTTTCTGCAAAGTCAGCTAATGGAGAGTGAGACTGGGCAGTAAACTACATGAATTAACTCCATCATGCAGATGAAGACTTGCTGGCATAAACCCTGCTCATCCTAAAGGTTGGGTCTTGCAGTAGAAGAACTGGCAAAAATCTCTCAGTATGCTGCCAGTCCTACCATTTTTCATTTCTCCTCCCCTGTAGGGTTTGGTAGTGGAGCTAGGAAACTTTTTTTATAGAAGTCTATTTTTTGGATGTTGGTGTTTGTGGCAATTCTCTCCTATGCAAAGAAAATAACATCAGGCTAGAGTCCACTAACATCTCACTTATGCCCAAACCACTCCACATGTATGGGAAGGGAATTAAAATGTCAGATTAGGCTATTGTTAGCCCTTTGCATCACGTGACTGTCACTCTGGTGTATTCCTCCTCCCCTTTTATTCTCTTTATACTGCCTGATTTCAGTTTTGGTAGGATATTGCCACTAGAAACCTCTTAGCAACGGCTCTGTGAAAGCTTCCTGGGAATTCACTACTCCTTGTAACCTTGCAACCACAGGTCATTTTTACTACTGTGGCATGTGTTGCTGTTTCCTGACCTGTGAGTAAGGAAGGAGAAGGGATGTGATCAAGTCACTTGGCCTTTGATTCTCCTGTCTGGGGGAATTAGTGTGAATGATGAACCTTTTTGGAAGTTTCACACCTCTTCTCTTCCAGACCTTTTAAGCCTCACTAAAAGTCACTCCCCAAAACTGAATTTGCTGGTACAACTCTGGGTCTGGCCCTGCACAGAGCAATTTATGAGTGAACATCTGAGTTAACCACATCTGGGGGCAAGAGCAGGGGACGGCACCTGTAAGAAACCCACTGTAGAATCAGGGCTTGTGTTAGCGACCCTGCATCACCTTGACAGCAATATCTGCAATTTGAAATCCCTTCTTGTAGTTGTGCTTTTATAGCCTACTGAAGAGGCCCCAGGTTACTCTCCTGATGCATGGGCTGTATGAAAGATAGAGTTCCTTTACAAGACTTCATGCTCCAACTCAAGAAGAAATAATCCAGTTACTTGGATTATTGTAATAATTTCTGCTTTTTGTTTTTCCTGTGCTCCATGTATATGCCTTGTAGCCTTCTGTCCACTATTTTGCAGTGATTTGTTATGCTTTTTGTCTCTGCCCGCCAGTGAAGAGCCCCCACAAACCACTTCCTTTTTGCTCCAGTCAGTCCTTGGTACATTCACTGACTAAACTAACTAAAGTTGTCCGGCACCACATAGTGTAACTCTTAACGCCTGCGTTTGCAGTCTCCCCAGCATGCTGCTCTTACAAATATGCCACAGAACAGTCTGGAGGCAGGACGTGCTGGTTGGATTTAACAGAACAGTTCTTTCATCCTAATCCTGTTAAACTATCTTTTGTCCCTCATGTCTGAGTACTTGTGGAGACCTTGTCCTAGGACTGCCTTATTTAATGGAATCTCTGCTTGATTCTGGCTTGATTTAGGGAAAGCCTGTGTAGCTCTGGCACAGAAGAGCAGCATCAGGCCTTGGTCTATTCCTGTCCCTCTTCTGAACCCCGTTCCAGCCCCGGCTTTGGAGGCTGTGGTCCTGTGTGCTACTGTGCTGGAAAGGGCCCATCCTTTAAGCACCACCTCATGAAGCCATCTGGTGCTGACCACTACTCCCTTTTCTTGATGCAGAGAAAGTGTACAGGGTTGAAGTTCCCTTCACTCAGCCTCATGAGCTCAGTTCAGCTTGTGCTACATGAGACCACCTGCTTGATGCCTCACTGGTGCTGCATAGGATCACATGTTTCAGGCTTCAAGAGCTGCCGTGTGGGTGTGCCTGCACTTTCTGCACAAGAAGAAGCACAGATAGTTCCTTGTAATAGCCTTCGTTTCAAAGCTCCGGGGAGATCTTCAGAGCCTGTCTGTCTCCTGTGTCAGCTTCCTTTGCATGTCACTGGAACACACACAGTGTGTGGGAGAGGTAATGACACTGGAAGTAGAAAGTACTCACAATGTAAACATACTTTCACCTTGCACAGATACAAGAGGAGAGCCCAACAAATGGCCCTGCAAGGAAGAGAATATCCTCTCAGCCTGGTGTGTTTGCTAGAGGAAGATCGCAGACACTGCCTACACAGACATTGCATTTTCTGCAGGGCAGTCTGATGCTGCTAGAACACTGTCTCTGTGGCTGCACTTGCTTACTGCAGTGTGATGTGGCTTTTGGAATTGCAGCACAGAAATGTCAAAAAAGTTTTATACTTGGCTGTCATCTCACAAAGCTGTGGCTTGTAAAACTGAGGCTGCCCTATCTTTTCTTCCAAATATTTAAGAAAAATACTTGGAAATGTCATTCTGTAGAAAGTTTTGATTTCTGACTTTTCTGATTAATTTAAGGAGAAAACAGAGGTCCTGGAATTTCCCACTGAGCAAAATTTCTGTTTTTCCGCCAGCTTGACTCAGCAAGAACATTTCCCACAGGAATTTGACCATGAGTATTCGTACTACCTAGACAGTTTTTGTGAATCTCTGAAGGTGGTGAAAGCAAGAGAAAAAGTATGTCATAAATCCTCAGTTTCTGCTTCATGCCTTCGCATAAACAGAGGTCATCTCACCTTTCTCTCTGTTCTCCTGTATAGGTTTCCTGAGAACAGCCTGTGTAACTGGGTACCAAAGCAAAGGTCCATGGAGGGTTGGAAGGGCCAGAGCTGATGGAGATGTGCTCTGTGAATTGGTCCTTGCATACAGTTTCCTCCTTTGTTTCTCTTTATGAATGAGCTCAGTTTTTACAACACAACTTCTTCATTGCAATTACACCGAAATTTCGGTCTCTTTCTTTTAGAGGTGTAAAACTGACCTTCAGAAATGTTTTTTCAGGTGTCATTTTTGCTTGTGGGTTCACCGGTAGAGAAGGAAACAGTGGGAGTGAGAGACAGAGTGGGGGCAAGAGGTAGGGAAGTGCTCCAGTGACAGTGCTCCAGAAATAACCGAATCACTGGCTTGAGAAGCCTTGTCCCAAGCCCAAGTATTGAGACAGGAGAACAACTGGAAATGGTCTGGCCTGTCCTCACCAAATGGGGTATAAGGACTGGAGTGATGGAAATTTTACCATACTTCTCTCTTTGTGTGGTTTCTTCTATCAAAGCTGCATTAGGAAAGAAACCCAACGAATACCCAATAAATATCTTACCTTTTTTTTACCAAAGAAACTCCAAAATCTTGAGGATCTTCCTGGTACTCCTAGCAGAGGTTTGCTGAACCCAAGTGTAGCTCTTGAACTGATGAAGTTTGTGGCCTGGGGGCAGCATGAGGTCAGATAAGATGTTCTGGCTGGCCCTCTCTGGCCTTCAGGGTCTGTGAACCTCAGCTGAAACAATGTTACCCTGAATCAAGTTCAAAGTCTATGAATTGAGAATTCAAGCCCGAGCCTAGTTCAGCGGAAAGGAACAAATTCATGGTATTTGATGACAGTGCAAGATGTTACTAGGAAGTTTCCCTGTGTATGCATAGCAAAAGCCAAATAACTGACTGTGTTCATGGCCAAAACTTTTTTTTTTAATGGAGTGAAAATAGAACCTAAAGTGCAATAAATATCTTCTAAATGTGCCTTAATCTTAGGGCTAGTGCAGGAGGACTGACAGTTTTAAAAGCTTGCTGGAAACCTGATCTTTGATTGCTGCTGTCAAGGTAGCTGCTGCCTCTACCATGGTTTCATAAGGGATATGTCCACTAAATTTGTGCCTGGGCCTAAGCCTGCACTTACAACCAGTCTTGTCTGGTGTCCACCTGGCTTTCCTCAGGCTGGTGGTGTGGTTTCAGGGACAGTGTGGCCATGCATGTGCTGACTTGCAGGTGTCCTGCACCCTAGCATGTCCAAAGAAGGGCAATGAAGCTGGTGAAAGGTCTAGAAAACGTGTCCTGTGAGGAGCAGCTGAGGGAGCTGGAGGTGTTTAGTCTGGAGAAAAGGAGGGTCAGGGAAGACCTTATCACTCTCCACAACTACTTGAAAGGCAGGTGTAGTGAGGTGAGAGTTGTTCTCTTCTGTCATGTCTCAAGTGAAAGGATGAGAGGAAATGGTTAAATATCAGAAAAAAATTATCACTGAAAGAGCAGTCAGGCGTTGGAATAAGTTGCCCAGAAAGGTGGTTGAGTCACTATCTATGGAAGTGTTCAAGAGGCACTGAGATGTGCCACTTGGGGACATGGTTCAGGGGTGATTGTGGTGGTGCTGGGTTGATGGTTGGACCAGATGATCTTGAGAGTGTCTTCCAGCTTTGATGATTCTGTGATTCTGTGACATGGGTGGAGATGGCTGTATTAAGCAGGGCTATGGGAGCTCACTGGGCTTTAGACCACTTCCTGGCAAGGCCTCCCTTGAGCTGTGTGAATGCAGAAAGAATTCCTCCAGGTAACCACAAACAGGAACTTCAGGCAATGTATGTGAGAAACACTAAATCTTCAATGGTTGCTCATAGAATGAGGTCTGTTAAATATCAGAGAACTGATCATGGCAGTCTTATACTTTTTGTAGGTAAATAGCATAGTCAATGATTGCCAGGAGATTCATATATTTTTGGTAGAATTTGTTGTTTTATAATGATAGGAGAATGAAGCACCTGAAGATGGCAAGGCATATTGCGATCTGGCTTTTTACAGGTACTTAAATTTAAAAAACTTAAGTCATTTATTTTCTTGCTTGGAAGATGACAAGAAAAACACAGTGACTTTTCCAAAAATTGCTTCTGCAAAATAATGTCTCTCATTTTTCTTTCAAATTCTCAGGAAATACCAGGTGACTACAATAGTTATGCAAAAGGCACAGGGAACATCAAGACCACTTTGCTGAACTGTTTAGAGCTGTTCAGGGACAGATCCATTTCCACCTTCAAGCTGAACTCTTTGTTATGTTCTAAGATAGAAGTGAGGTTTTGCAAAGCACCCCATTGTGCATGGTTTTCAGTGCCTGTGGGCTGACAGACATGCAGGACCATAGGAGGTCTTGGTTTGTCTGGCATTCTTTGAAATAGTTTGTGACCATATTTGGGGACATTCGATTTCTCTAGTTTATCTGAACGCCAAACCAGTAACAAATTAAACCACTTGGAACTCCTGAATCATTAAAGTAACAGAAAGGAGACATCTCCTGGCTTCATTTGGGAAACCCATCCTTCCTTCTTGGTGAAAATTTTGTTCCAAGCTCTTTCTAAAAGCTTTTTAATAAGCTACTCCACAAAAAACTAATCATCCTACCCCAATCTGTGCTTTCTTTCTTTTTTTCTTTCTTTCTTTTAAACAGGCTGTTGGTGCAAGTGATGTCAGGATCAAATTTGTTGTTAGCATGGAATATAGAAGAGCCCATAGCTGTGCAGGGAGAACAGCCAGGAAAGGCTTGAGCAGCAGAGGCCAAGAAGGGGAGATTAAGACCGACAGCTTGTGGAAATGAGAAGCTCAGATCCATAAGGGATGAAGGAATGGCATGCAGTGCTATCAGATGAGACCCCTGTTTACTTGCTAATACTGCACTTTTATCTCTCTTTGAGCCCTGGGAACAACTTCAGGGACCACTGAAATGTGTCTCTGCAAAGCTAGGAGGGAAATTGTGAACAGGAAAATCTTACCTTTAAGAAGTGATTTCCAGAAAGAGATTCCAGAACAGGCTCAGCTGTGCAATACAATATGTGTGTCAGTTCCTCCAAATTAAAATGAGCTAAGAAATAGGTAAGGCACATTATTTTCTCTCTTTAGTTCTGTAGAATTTTGTTTAGGTTCTTTTTCCTGCTGCTCTGAAAGCATAGTTTTGTTTTAACCCATGCTTTGTGAAATTCTGCACGCTTTTGCTGCCTGAGTAGAACGTTATAACTGTGAGTGGTTAGGTCTGATTCAAATCTTCTCTGTGTTCAGGTGTAATTAACATGCCAACCTCAAGAAGCTGGCCAATGGCCAACACGCTCCGCAGCACTGCTAACGTCTGTCACCCTGGCTTGTCAGGAATCAGAGATGTTTCTTTCCCCAGAAGCCAAAGAGCTTTACTGACATCAGGACTCTGCGTGGTCCAGAAGGGAGAAACAAGTCCCCAAGACCGGTCATTATTCTCAAGGACATCATTTGGTGGGGTCCTCTTGACTTACTTCCCACCCAGTCTCTATTGCTCTTCTGCTCTCATCACAGGGCAAAGCAGAAAGGGCAGAAATGTTTCTCTTGTGTCTGAACTCGCAGAACATTTAAAATTTGGGTGAGTGCCTAGATGGGATGGGTTCGGGATGATCCCATTCTGCATTACGATTCCAGGCAGGGCAGAGTATGCGCTCACACTGCTTGCTGGGATATGTGGAGTCACTGCTCAGATGGCTGCAATAATGTGGTACAGGTTGCCTGGTTTACTTGTGTGTTGTCTTATATGGTCCCCATCACTAGAATGTCTGAGCAACATATCTTATAAAGCAGAGGAGTTGGTAACGAAGGGATCCCTGTTTATTAAAGTCAGGGTGATGCCGACAGATGCATGCATTAGCATCCTTTTATCATCACCTACGGCCCAGAGATGCCTATCTTGAAACTCCAGAGGGAAGTACATCCATTGCTAGGCTTTGCATGTTCCCTACACTAACTGGTCCCTGACTGGGTTGCTTCAGATGGCAATGGTGAATGAGAGGGATGTGTAGGCCCTGGTGCCTGACTGGGTTGCTTCAGATGGCAATGGTGAATGAGAGGGATGTGTAGGCCCTGGTGCCTCCAAGGCTCCTCCAAGGTACTCAGGGCTGCTTCTTAGTTTCACAAAAGACACCTCTGGGACCACAGGCGAGTATCTGGCTTCTCAGGAAGCTGAATGTTGCTCTCTAGTACCCTCTAGGGTTCAGAAGACACAGGACCTGGGAACTCGTGGATGTGGGATGGAGTCCACAGGAGCAGAGCCACGGGTTGGGCAAGAGTGCGGAGGAGACACACTGGTTACCTCTCAACTACTCTCATCCAAAGGGCTCTAAAGTACTGTGTTCGGCAGGGGTGTAACTGGTCCTTGTCTTGCAGGCCAGCCTGAGGCCCTCACATCACCTCTGTCCCACCTGCAGGGCTGACCCAAGCAGCAGATGGGAGGGAGTGACTCACCACCCCACAGCCAAGTCACTGAATCATAGCATTTAGAAGCAGAGGCGTGGTAAGGATACTTGGTTTAAATCCCGACTCTAAAACAATGAGCCTGAGGGGTCTTTATTGTCCATCACAGCGCAGACAATAATATTTTTGTTACCAGAGCAATTGCCAGTGGGATGTGGGGACAGCAGCCCTCTGCGTACCACAAGGCACAAGAAAATATTGCTCAAAAGTTGTGTCATGTTTTGGATTGCTAGTCTTGATTTATTGCTTCTCCCTGCCTCTGGGGATGCAGTGTTGAGGCAATCCAGGAGTAAGGATGCTGCATTTTTGGAGCACAGTCAGGGCTGGACCGTTAGCATTATTTGTAAACACAGCTTAGTTCTTCTCACCAGGAATAAAATCCACTTATCCTGCAAACAAAGCTTGTTCAACTGCAGGCCCCTTACACTGCCACTTCCTGTTTCTCCCCTATTTCCTAAGAAGAAGATAAACTTAATCCTGTTCATATTTCAATGATAGCTAACTTTTTACTCCCTTTTTCACTTTTCTTGTGTTTGGACTTATAGCCATGAGACCAACTCTACGCTTCTCTACATTTGTTCCTTCCTAGAAAAAGCGGGTTGGAGGTGTTCCCAGGAAAATTCAGCCCCAGCTCAAAGCAATAAAAAATATGTCTCTGAGCTGTCTCTTTTCCTTTACAGAGTCTCCGGGAGGAGTGTCTGCCTCTGGTCTTGGGGGAAGATATGCTGGGAAAGAGGTTTGGGGGGAAAGAATGAGGGAATGCCTGGGAGGAAAGTGGCAAGAGGTTTTGCTGTAGGTTGGCAAGGAGGGAGAGTACTGGAGCGGGCTGAGCTCAGCCCCTGCTATAGAAGGACACCCCACATGCCACCAGCAGGACCTATTTGGATGCAGGCTTTAAGGAAGTTAGATGGATGGGCTGCTGTCCTTGAAAAGATGGGGTTGCTGAGTCATCATTCTGGTGAGGCTAAGAGAGGGAAATGTAGGATCTGTATTAAGCCTCCTGTCCTAGGGAAAGAAGGACGAAGGAGGGTTATGGCTTATCTAGAGGTATTACATCCCCCATGGTTCAGGGCAGCTGAGGCAAACAACATGCAGCTAGATCTCAGTTGTTTGAGGGGCAGCTTGAAGAGAAGGAGAAAGCCACAGTGGGAGAGAGCAACCTGAAAACTCAATGCAAGCTGGGGTGCAACACACGGTAGAGCCTGCCCTGACATGAACAGGAGCAGACTGCTTGCTTCCATGCCATGTACCTCAGTGAACAACTTGCCAAGGTGTGAAAGACCCTACCATGATGCAGGAGACAGAGTTGGGCCTGAGCCTTGAAACTGAAGAAATTAGATGCGTAACAGGAGGGAAGCAACACTGAGAAAGAACGAACTTGAAACCATGGAAACGGGTCTCCCCCCTCCTTCACTTCACTCCCATCTGTATTTCCCAGAATAGATACTGAACTCTGGTTTCTTTTGATGAGACAGGCATTTGGGTCAGTGCAGTTGTGAGTAAAATAGTTATTGCCAGGCTAGGTGAAGCAAAGAAACAAAACACTAAAGGTCTTCCTTGCTTCTCCTCCTGAAGCTGCCTCATCATCTAGAGGCAAATTAACAGTCCCTCTGGGTCACAAAGTCAGAGGCAGGGATTAGTATGAAGAGCTTCTAGGCAAACAGCCTAACTTCCATCATCTCCTGCTTATCTTGTTTGGTGCCAGTGATTCATTTTCTCAGCTACAGATCTATTGGCCTTTTGAGCAAAATCCTGACATTTTAGCTTGGCGTCAGAATTTCCCTCAAGATTTTGTTTCTAAGTGCATACAGACCCCACTGCCCATATCACAGATCCAGTAAGATTTCAGCAGCCACTCCACCCACTGCTGTTCACATGCGTGAGGAGAAATCTGCACCCTAAACTTTTAAGTCTGGTAGGGCTGGGGAATGTAAGTGTGAATGGTGTCGGGTGGGTAAATTGAGAGAGATATGGAGGGTAACTGATGAGGGAAAGGGCAGCTAAAACCAAGGACGAGGGACAGAGGGAAATGGAGGAGGAAAGTCTGAGTATGAATACGTGGAAGAGATTACTGAGGCCCTCTTGGATTCAGCCTTTAGAAGTGGTGTGTTCATCCATAACTACTGAAAATGATCAGTTATGCTCATGCAATATTTGAAGAAGAGGGCAGCACTGATGGGTGCCTTGCTTGAAACTGTACAAGGGTAACACTGGACTCCTGGGAATGGCCACCTGGAGGAGTTATGGTGACTGCAGTGACCATAAGTCCTCCTTTTCCTCTGCTTGGCTTACACTAGCCAAACATCAAGCACAAAAATTGTTCCACCACAGCCTCTCCTTCCCCCACTAAAAAAAAGAAATCATCTGTTCAGAACAGCCTCTTCATTCTGATGCACCAAAATAAGTATACCACTAAGGAGACAGATATATAATCCATTAAAAATCTCTGTACTCATTCATCTCCATCCCCAAGTATGAGATGCAGAGAAGAGGAATCTCCTTCTGGGGAGGTGAAAGGATAAAATCAAAGACCAATGAAACAATCTGAAGATGAGACTGGGGATACAGTGAGAGATGTCTCCACAAGCACGGAGGAAACATTCCTCCTGGAGATCATCAGATGGACACATATCTGCTTTGGGATGTACCAGATCCTTCTGGTACATCCTGCAGACAAATATCTAGAGGGGGGTAATTTCTAGCTAAATGAGGTTCCAAACTGAGGTGAGTAGTGTTCTCTCTAAGCAAGGAAGGAGAACACACTCTTGCTTATTTCAAGGACTCTGGTACTCAAGAGAGGTAATGAGAACAAGGAGAGCTCCTGCATACGAAGACAAACCATACTTAACACCAAACACACTCTGTTCTTGGCAGTGCTTGAGCTTCAGCTGTGTTGAGATCAGGCTCAGCTGCACCCCTTTGCAGTAATTGCTAGCGCAGATATGCAGCATACGCAGCGCTGGGACTTTGCGAGGAACACAGCCGCTTAGATGGATGCTCAGATTGCAAAACGCCATACTGAGCCCTCCCGTTGGTTCCAGGAAGTTTAGTGTACAAAGCGTTTTCAAAAGCTTTCATCATGATAGACACTACAGGGGGCTGAGGAATAAGCCTGTGATCACACTAACCTGTGCAAGCTGGGGATCTGTGGAAAATATTATTTCTGGTGTATGGAAAGGGAGCCTTCCTTCCTGCAGTGGTATTTCTGGCATGGTTACAACCCCAGAAGCAGCAGAGGGATCCTGCCTGGAATGTCGTGGGCATCTTGATACTGGAGAGAGCAATAAAACTGGCTAAAAAGCTCTGTTTTATGTAAGAGCAAGCAAATGCTACAGGTGCCTTGCCAAGTCAAAATACAACTGGGTTTATGGCCTTGTTTGTTTGTTGACATTGTGTGATCAGGACAAGAAAGAAAAATGGGAAGAGGGAATGGTTTGCATGTTTCTAAGATAGAGACAACAAAGTTGTTGCCTTGGTGTTTTCCTTGATTTTGATGTATGTTTCAGAACCAACAGATGTCCCATGTCTAAATTTACAGAGTTATTGTTAACAAAGATACTGTCCTTTCCCTGTGTTTATGAGATGCCAATATTAAGAAAAAGAAATTAATCCTTTCATTTAAATCCCTACATGCTATTCTCTTTTTCTTATGATGTAAGAACTGACAGTAGTTCTCACACCATCTCTTGATTTTCAGCTTAAAGGAGTCTAAGTACAAAAAAGAAAAGAAATCACTCCTTTTAAAATTCTATTAAAGCATTATTAAACTTCTACCTCTTAAAGTCTATAAATTCAAACAGGTTTTCTTTGGATGTTAAGTTTAAAACATTCTTAAAAGTTGATGCTGTAATTCAGAAATTTAGAGGAAGAATCACATTTAGAGGCAACCAGAGGCTTTGAGCACTTGTTTTTCCCTGGTTGTGATCCCCTTTATCCTTTTTTTCCCCTTCATATCCTTTCTGTTCTAGTTTTTAATTCCTTATGGAGGTCAGACATTTGAGGCATCCAATTCTGATTGATTGCCGTGGAAATAGCGATGAGGCAAAAGTGAGAGCAGTGACATCATGGGAGAAACAGATGGCAAGAGCTGATGAACTTCTAAGAAACAAAGACACTTCTGCCAATAAGTGTTCCTAGAGAACAAGAAAAACAAAACTGAGAAAAGCAATCCTAGTTCATAATGTAAAGAGAGAGTGCATTATTAAGGAAATTACTCCTTACCAGTAGACTGTCTGAAAGGAAGAAGAACTAGTACTGTGAATGGCTTTTTGGACTCCTCTAGGCCTTTAACTCAAACTAAATTAAAGCAGTGTTGAATACTTGAAGAGCAGAGAGTAGAAGATCATTCAGGGTGCAAAATCTCCCAGACACTTCCACATTATTTGTAAGGTTGTTTGGAGCACGAAACTCACAAAAAACTTCCCTCTTTGCTCAGGCATCTTTGGAACATTTGCTTTTAGGGAACAAGACTCCCCACAACAAACCAGGCTTTGCAGTTTTGGAGTGGTATTGGTGTCTTTAATAACCTCTTTGAGATGCTGACATTGTGTAAATGTAATTAAATTTGGAAAGGATTATGGATAAAGTGACAGTCAGCCCTGCTAATAAAGAAAGGATAAACCAGGAATATGCACCAATGCTTGTCTGTTGTCTTCTAGTGTGAAGAACATGAAGAAATGGTTGATTTGGGGAGGAGGGTGGCAAGGCTTTTGAGTTTCATTCTACCACCTGTCATAATACTGGCATTGCAATTACTGTAGTGTCTAAATATGAGACTATTTTGTGATTACAAGCTTGATTAAAAGCCTGCTATCCAAGGTTTCTGTTCTGTCTCTAGCTGCATGATCAGCAGGGGTAGTAGTTGCAATGTCTACTTTTCACTTGATTTGGAGAGGATCTGAGTGTAATGAGTAACGAAGGCAATTGAGTTGATACACCTTTTTGATATAAATTTAGAGATGATGAAGTATTTTACCTCACATTACTTTGGGGAAGTATGAGCTGGCATTATGGAAGACTGCATCTTATTGGCATCTGCTTAGTGACATCAGACAAGCATCTCTTCCCTTGAATGAAGTTTGCCATGAAGTCATTCTTCCTCTTGCTGAGACAGGGCAATCTGATTCCACTGATGGCAGCAGAAATACTTGAACTGAAGTTGTTGGGTTTAAGGCTGAGGCTTAAGCCTAGCTGTCTTCAGGTGAGTGAGTAGATACCTCAAAGAAGGACTAAAGGATTGTAATTCCTTCATAGAAAATACCCTTTCTTTTTTTTCTACTACTATTTGATCACATCATGGAAAACACATAGATATTACTTCATGCACTACAAAGATCCAAATCCCAGTGACTATTGAAGTGCCTTTCTATTAGAGACTTTGAGGATCATACACTTTCATCTCCCTTAACTTTTGATGTTTATGTTTGAACTTTTGCTCTAGGCAAACTTTATAGCCAATGGAAAGAGATAGGCACTTCCAGGACTTGGTTCATCTGAGCGCTTTTCAACATCTACCTTAAAATGAGATTACCCATGCCCCAGAATGCCTGTTTCTCTCTGCTGACTGTTAAAGTAAGTCTAGACGTCTAGCTCTGATGTAAATGCCAACATCTGGACAAGTTTATCCCACCAGGTTTGTCCCCTGGTAAAATCCAGTACAGAGAAGAGTGAGGCTGAGGAGAAATCCAGGGAGAAAATGATAAAGTGATCAAATTCCCACACCAATTCAAGGCCAGTAAGGATCAGAATCGGTGCAGAGGCCTGATTCACCCCCTTATCTATGGGTTTGTTGGGAAGAATTTTTAGATTTCAGAGGGAGGAGACCAGAGGATCTGAATGTTTTGATAGGATTTGTGGAAATAAGCTAGTAAGTATTGGCCCTGTATGTAAATGAAGTTATCCCATTAGTCTAAACTCTGTGATAGTCTTCTGGCTTTAAAACATGAGCTGTTATATGCAAAGGATCTGAACAGTGTGGGGAAAAAAAAACAAAGAGAGAAAAGAGAAAAATAGTACAAAGGAAAAAAAATTAAAAAAAGTTTTGGTGTTCTAGAGGAACACAGAGCCGCTATGGGTTAGGTCATCCAGTGACAACTGTCCTCCTTATCCACAACCAGAGCAAAAAAGCAGTGCTAGGTGGTGTGTCACCAAAGAAAACCGCTTCTTTTATCAGATCCCTCAGAACAAAGGAGCCTGTAGATAGCTGTTTTCTCACATACTTGAGAATACTTGACGATTTTTAAATTTCTTTCTTTTCTACCTCTACTCATCAAACCAGCAGACACTGAATTCTGTCTCTTTAAATTTGGTCCCTTAAGATACTGGAGCTTTAGAGTTACTGAACGTGACCAAGACAGCATAACACACTGTTTACTGTTCACTCATACATATTTTTCTTGTTGTTCTTTTAAAATTTCCCTCTCAAACATTAAAGATGCATCTGTTCTTAAATTTTCAGTGTCCTGTTGCTGCTTGCAAAGACAATTACTATTTTGTGTGAGGAACGCCCTCTGTGTGACTGTAGTATATATTTATTACTGAGTTTACTGTAATAGAGTCAGTTAAAATTCATTTAGTGCAAGGACTAGAATATCAGTGTAGCTGGTGGAAAGTGAACCAGCAACAAATGTCCTACATAGGTGTATTCATATATGACTTGTTATAAAATACAGCATAAAATACGAGAGGAAGAATGTTGCTGCAATTAAAAACAAAGGACTGGAAGCAAGAATATCTGGTTTCTTCTTTTGACTGTGTCACAGACGCTCTGTGTGGCTCTGGAAGGATCACTTCTCTCTTTCGTGGGTTTCCCCATCTGGAAAACAGTCTAATGATACCTTCCAAAAAGGTGCTTGAGAAGCATGACTCATTAATATTTTTAAATATCCAGGGATCAAAGGGCCTGTAGATATACAATGTAACATATTATTATGCTGCTGGTTTTTGCCAATTTCCCTTCTCTGTAAGGATGAGCTCTTTGAATTTATTGCTTTTGACCCAGGAAAATGGCCCCACAGGACTCTGTGTTTTTATTGACTCCAGATGAAGTTTTCTCATGTTTACAAATAAAGCGATAACTTACTGACCTCCAATGCTCACCACACAAGCCCGTCCTTGGATCTGGCTCCCAAAGATATTCTCCCTGGTGCATGGCAATAAGCAAAATGCCACATTTTTGGTGAGCAGAATCAGTTTTCTCTCTCATAGCTGGATGGCTCCTGTGGGGATAGCACAGAGGGAAGTACAGTGGGTGGGAGTTTCAAGAGTAAGAAGCACAAGGCAGGCACAGGGAGCTCAGCTCTGACATAAGGAATGGTCACAGCTACAGACATTTTGCAGACCATGATATGACGCTGTTCTAGTAACGATTAGGCCTGTTTTCCCTGTCCTGGGATGCAGACAGTTTTCAGTTGTTCTTAGGAGGCAGGCAAATCACTTCTGCAGCTGCTTTGCTGAGCCAGAAGAGCCAGAAAGCAGCTATTGCAAAATGTTTTCTCTATCTGAAGAGAATGTATCACCAAACCAAAAGGGTCTTGAAAATAACACCAGAGTTATAAAGTTCCAGCTATTTGAGTATGAGAGAGAGTCTGAACGTGCTGGAGTCTACTGGTAGATAACATTTCCAGAGAGTGATTCTGCATATTTACAGTCAAAATGTTTCATCAGCCCTTAAAAGACAGAATTTACTTCAAAATTTACTTATCGTTATTTTGTTCTTTGGGGACAGCTGAAAAAGTTTTCAATCTGGTAAGACAAATGGGTAGCTTTTACTTACTGGAATGCTTATGTCTTTTGGAGGTGGATAGAAACTCTGTTTTGCTTAAAATAAAGTGCGTGAGCATTTCAGATATAGCTGTATTTCTCCAAATGCACTGTATGACCCACTAGAGAAGAAAGAAGTGTGATGGCCTAAAGCCAACATTGGCTAAATTAGGGACAGAAGTTTTACTCAGGGGAAAACTGCTTTAGTTTTGGGTAATTTTAAAAAAAAATTATTATTCAAAAATGTTAGCTTCATGGGAACAAGAGGTTGCAGGAGAGGCCAGGGCTGGCCACTTTGAGCAGGAAATTATTAACGATTCTTATCTTCTGGAATCTGAGTAGATTTGGTTGGTGATCTTTATAGAACAATATTTATCTTTCCCTGGTGGACTTTCTCTTTCTTTCCACCACCTATCAGAATTATAACCTGGCGTTCTGCATGAGTGGTCTTGTAACTGTGAGCCGAGGGACCCAGGAGCAAAGACAATAGAATTACAGTTATGGTTGGCAAATTGTAAAAACTTTTTATTTTAAGGTTGGATGGTAATTACAGGAGATTGAGTTTTGTGATTACTCACAGTCCTTCAGTCCCCTTTCCCATGTGAGTCTTTGCCTGTACAGAGCTGCAAGAAATTGCATGGAGTGAGACTTTTTTTATATGCTGTTAATGTGATTTAAGATTTCGGCGTGTTTTTCCCCTCCCAGTGTTCTATGTTTATGAAGGAGAGGAAAAACACAAATGTTCTTTGGAGATCATCTGATGTTCAAAACTTTCTCATTCAAATTCATGTCTTCTTCAATCTCTCAACTGCCTACGGCAAAATTTCTCCTTTTCTTCCTATACCACCTTATCTGTCCTTCCTCACTGCATTATCTTGTCCCATAAATATCCCAGAATCTGTATGTTTGTATGACTTTTTCTTACACTATCTTGAGCTATTCCTGCTGCATATGCAATAGTGAATGATAACACAAACTGATGGTGGTTTCTACTTTTTGTATATAAATGTGTCTAATCCCAGTTGTTGGAAGAAGTTGCTCTTCCCTTTTTAAAAACTGGTAGTGTTGTATGGGCTAACAGTGTGAGAAGTGTCCTACCACAGAGGAAAGCAGTGCTGGATTCCTTACCAGATAGGCCAGAGATATACTAAAAGTTTAACTTATCACTTGCGTGGGGCTGTCCTGTCCCTGTTACAGCAAGGTCTGTCGTCCCTTACTGCTTTGTTTAGGGTGGTTTGTGGTGATGTACAGTCCACAGACTAGATCACACACTGGTCTGCTGTATTGGTAGGCATATCAGAGTCCTTTTGTGCAAAAGCCTGGGATGTGTTTTTCCTGATGAACCAAGTTCTGAAAGAGAGATTAGTTTGGGGTAGAGGGGAAGCTTCAGCAAGAGTTGCAGTCTCATTTTAGCAGAAAGATATTGGCAGAGAGATAGAGGTATCCCATGGGTTTCTCGAGCCTCAGCTCTCTCTAACAGGAGTATAATCCTGCTTTTCTTCTTTGGAGTTCAGCAGCCTTGGCCCAAAGTCCTCCACATTCGAAGAAAATGCTCAGAGTAGCTTCAGTGTGCTCAGGGTCTGGCCTTCTAATGGCCTGATGGGATCTGGAGAGCACAAGAAATATGAGGTGCAAGGCCAGTTGCACTTCACTCTGGAATTTTTCCATCTTCTCGCAGCTAGAATACATTTCCCGGAAAGCCCAACCAACATGCGCCTCCATTAGCTGCATGTTAATTATTACCAGCTATGTCAGAATGGAAGACTTAGCTCGTTTTTCTCCTTAATCCCTATCTTCAGCAGAAAAGTCTTCAAAGAGTGTCTGTCAGGAGGAGACAGGCCATTCCTTTGAGTTAGCACTCCTCTATCTGGCTTCTCTGTAATAACAACAACAACAGCAGCAATACCAATACGTTAATTTTTAGCGATCTCTTTCTGCTGGTGTTATTACTGTACCATGAGAGGGTGCAGGTAATGAGATTGCACTTCCGCTTCCAGCTATGACTCACGGAAGGCGTTAATGACATTCCTGTTCACACACCTGCCCAATGGCCCTCCTTCGATGCTGTTGAGTCTTTGCTACAGCGGCATTTGCAGAGAGAGGCTTCCCTGGCTTGGGTGACTCTGTTTACACAGGCTTCATTTTCTCGCTAGCATCAGCCAAAAAGAGGCATTCCTCATTGCTCCCCTCATCCAGCCTGAAACTCATGCCCTGTCGAAACACGTGGATGAAGGATATTTAATCCCACGTACCTCCAGGCACCGGATCAGGTGCCATTGTGATGTTTTTTGATATTTCACCTCCAGCATCTGAAGTAACCAGAAAGCTAATGGAGTCAGAAAAGGGGCAGGCTGCAGCGGCCCAGCGCGCTGTGACCAGCAGGGGGGAGTGTGGGCAGCAAGAAAATCCAGTCGCTTCCCCCTTCGGGGGAAAAAGGGCCAATCCACTAAAAATGGTAGAAGGGTTTGAATGCCGGTGCAGGAGGCGGGTATCTGTGCTGGGTCCCTTCTCTGCTCTACCATAAACCTGGAGTATGACACGGGCAAGTTGATCATCATGAGAGTTGCCTTACCTGCTCAAAAGTTGCCTTTAGCTGCCCCAAAATTGCCCGTGACTCAAGTCTCAGGCAGTTGCATAGCTGCTGTCGGTAGCTGAAGAGAGAGACATAGGTGCCTTTCCAGGTGTCTGTAAGGTCTTTCTCCAGAGACATCCCTTGGGATTGAACAGAAGGAGTAGAGTAGGGAGGAATGTGGAGACTTGGGCACAACAGGACAGGAATGGAGCTGTGGGGAGCCAGGAGTGGCCTGTGAGATTTTGAACCTTGTGGAAAGCAAGAGGGAAGGCAATGAAGCAGACTGTTGCTTCTGGCTACAGCAATGAAGAAGGAAAAGAGGCTGTCAGGAAGGGAATCACTACTGGATGTGGAGAAACAGCGCTGACTGACCAGCAGGAAGGCATGAATCCCTATTGCAATCAGAGCAAGCAACAAATACACCCACAGAATCTGACTTTTATAACAGATTTAGAAACATAGGTCAGAAGGGACTGCAGTGATAATATCATATATATGTATATACCATATATATAACACCTGCCAAAGAATCATCCTGAATTTGTCCCTGTTTCAATTAAGGAGAAACATTAAAGCTCTTTTCTAGAAAATAAATGGCAGAAAGATTTCCAGTTTTCGAAAAATCCACCAGAGCTTCTTGTAATTTTCCTCAGTTGTATTATTGCCTCATTTCTAATCTCCAAGATCGCCTTGCATCATTTTCCCTCATTGGATCTTTTAAAATTTGTAACTGCTAGACCAAAGAGAACCTTGTTATTGCATTGCTGGAGTATAAGGACTCTTATATGCCATTACTAAATCACCCATGACCTTCTCTTTCATCCAATGAATAAGCTGCGTCCTGGCAAGTTACTCCATGGCATCTTTTCCGGTGCTGCAGTCATCCTCTGGCTTTTCTCAACACCCTTCTTACTCCTCCCTGCCCATGCAGTGATGCCAGTAGCAGTATTCTTGGTTCTAAAGGCTGGGATAATGCAACCTCCCTTTTCCTGTTTAATATTTCCTGTTTTGCAGCCCAGGATCTTGTTGCCCTTGACACTGTATTTCACCCTGTCAGATACTTCCATGACCTCCAAGTCGTCTCCAGATTTTTGGCTTGCTTGGGTAGAAATCCCTTTCTGGTAGGAGGTCTCCTGCTTTCTGTTACAGCTGTGAGACATACATTTATACACTAAAATGCACTGTGTTTGCATAAACCCAGGCAATCAGTATTGTTCTGCAGCAAAGACATCCTCTTCATTACTTAATAGTTCCATCTTTACATCATCTTCAGACTTCAGTAGGAATCATTTTGTACACCTTTCTGAGTTGGAATTTGAATGAGCTGGGCCAAAAGCACCACCTGCCAAACAGTGACTCTTCACTTACAATATCACTTCCTAAGACCTACTAGTTATCCAGTTTTTAATCCTTTTAATAAGATCCATATATATTTTCTATCGTCATATGGCATGAACTAGAAAGGCCTGAAGAAATCAAATAAATTACATTAACCCTTTTACCTCTGTCAGGTAAACTCATAATCTCACTGATAAAAGCTGTCATTATTCTAATTTGATCCATTTTCTGTCCATCTAGACTTATTGATACAAATTATGCTATCCCCTTTAATTCATTCTTTCTAATTGAAAAGCACAGGAATGGAGACTTCACCAGGTCTCTGGGTATCTTGCTGCAGTGCTACACAACATTCCTTACTTACTGTAATACTGGTACAATGCCACCTTGTTTCTAGGCACATGGAACTTGTTTTCCCAAACTTATTGAAGCCCCTCAGAGTCTTTTTCTGCCAGGTCTTTTTAGAGTTTTTCAGGATTTTTTCTTTTTTGATGTGTGTTCAATCTAAATCATTGCCTTCAGGTGTCTTACACTTCTGTTACATTTGTAAAAAACCCCGTAGTCCCTATTGAGAAGAAAATATGTGTCGTCACTGTCCAAAGTCTACAACAGTCATATTTGTTGGCTACCGCTGTTCTCTGTATCATTATTGGATAATTATTTCACCAGTATTTCCACAAAGTAATTGTCTAGAATTGTTTTATGATATCCTTTCGTTTTACTCTGCTCAAAAAAGCTGTCTTACTGCACTAAAATATCCTGTCCTCAAATATCCTACTGTGCTTTTGCTCCCCCTATCAACTTTATACAGTTGCAATCAATGAAATTATATTAATTATTGGTAATAGTTTCTCTCTTTCCCCCCATATCTACATACACACAAATTCATACAGAGATCAACATCTATATATTCAATTATTGCTTTAGTTCCCCTCCAAACCAGCCTTCTTTCTCAATTGTGATCTTTCAGCACCAATAAAAATATTGTTTCCCAACTATTCAATTTTTTCTGTTTGTGTTTCTCTCCCATCTCATTTAGCTCAAAGCTGAACTGTTTTCTGCTTTGGAAACCAGCCTTTTTAAAACTCCAGCTTTGTACATTAGGAGTTTGGACTTTATTCTGTTTGCCCATAACAAATCACATTGAGTCATGCTCATTTGACTCAACTGATCAATAATTCATTTTTAGTTCTGCAGCTAGTAGTCTTGTTCTAGCACAGAATACCAATATGAATGAGTTTTCACCAAAGGAAAGTGTTTTGAAAGGTCCACTCTGCCTCCTTCTACCCCACTCTGATTTAGTTCTGTCTGCAGATGTGTGTACTAGCTCTTGTGGGATCACCTTCCATGTCAGCCTAGACATGTGACTAGTGCTGGTTAAATATGCACTAGTTACAAGTCTTCTGGGATGCAACTGACTGTTTTGGTCTTAATCCTCCAGCGCTTTGGAGTTGGACATGCTTTGGTGCCTTCAGTACAGGAGCAGCCAGCAATAAACCACCCTAGACAGTTTTTTTCCTGTTTACCAGAAGGTGACTGTCCCCAAAGTGTCTGCAATGACAGAGCACAGTCCATCCTCTGAAAGAAGGCACAGAGAGGCTGTGCTGGCTGGCTCCAGCTGTGTGCTTGGGGGCCTCCAGCTACCTGTTGTCCATCAGTGTGCAGAGACATCCACGTGGCCCACATCCTGATTTTTATCTGGTTTCTGCTACCTGGCCACTTCTGGTGAGGATATTGCTCCTGCGCTGGGGGTCTGCCTTAGTGATGATCCCATCAGAGACCTTTGTTCTCTCTGGATACATACAGGTGGGATGCCAGGAGAGAAGTGCCAACATGATCCTCTCAGTCATCCCCTTGACAGGATGAGCCCCAGACCTGGGACAACCGGTTGCTGACCAATAGCTGCTCTCTGAAGCACACATGCACGTTGTTGGAGAAAAATGCAGCCAGCTCAGGCAACCTCAGCAGCTGCTTAATGAATCTTGACTCAGAACACCAAACCTTTGAGCAGTTTAAATTGGTGCTGGCTGATGCAGTTCCTTTGTTTCCATGGCTCAGTCCAGAGCAAAATGAAAGGCAAGTGCTTTTGACCAAAACCTGGCATGAGCCCTCAGCCCCTAGCCTCAGCCCTCTGCCCCATAGGATGCTGTCCAGCAGCGAGGCCAGTCTGCACATGGTCTGCACCTGGGTCAAGACTGCATGTTACTAAAGAAGACAACTCCCTTGGCAACCACTTCATTCTTCAAAATGGTAGCCCTTGGGCTTCATAATGTCTCTTAGTGAGTTGAAGGTGCTGTTACATTGAAAACTGACAGGTTGTCCTCTTCCCATGGACTCCTCCAGGCACAATACCTTGAGTGAAGAGCTACAGACCTTCCACCAGCACCTCCTCTAGGCAAGCTCTGCATCATCTCTTCATCATGCACTCTCTGCCCAGCCCAGTCTTGTGTGCTCACACCTCTCCTCAGTTCTGGAAAGGGCAGGAACAAAGGGTACATGCACAGCAGATGTGTTCAACAGTGAAAGAATTAAAGTGCAGAAAAAGTTTTCTGTTCTCAAGGTCACCTTTTCCCTTCAAAGACTGTATAGCCACCTCTCTTTCAAACAGAAAAGGCCAGCTAAATCACAGGCACAAATGGTGCTTCAGCGGAGCTTTGCATCTGGAGCCCTTCACCACTGCAGTGTCCTTCTGCTGAGTACTGTAAAGGATCAAAGCAAACTCCCCAGGTGAAATGCAGTGAAATGTGTCAGTGTGCAAAGAGGAGAGCGAGCCGATGTGTTGGAGGTGGGACTGCTGGTCTCCAGAGCAGGGCTGGCTAGCCAGGCATGGCACTTCATGAAACACTCTTACTCTTGCATTGAGTTTGCTGGCTGGCTTCATTTGCTTAATTGTTTGTGTTCACAGATAGCACTGGGTTGTGCAACCGTTTTCTTTGAAAATGTAATTCAGCTAGTGTTATTTCACCTAACTGGGCTGATGTCGAATGAAGCAAAAGTTGTTTTGCTGACAGCCCTGGTCCCCAGCCAGTGACATGTACTTGGTATGTTGCCTCAGAAAGCAGTTGTCTTGTCCCGATGTCAAGTGTGTCCTGGGGCCCAGAACAGCACAGCACTGTGCATGGCAGCTGTGAGACATAAAAACCAACCTCTCCAAAAGTAATGGCACGCAACTCCAGCTGTGGCATAAAGATGTTTTGAATAGGCAAGAGAGGCTTGGGTTTGCCATCCAAGTGTCCGGGTCATGAGCCCTAAAAGGCAAAATGACTTAAGCATTTCTTTAGTTCAGGGTAGAGAGGGTGTTTTGGGGCTTCTGAATCTTTTGAGGGTGTACATGAGAAAGGAAGATGGAAAGAAATGGCATGCTGTTGCTTCTAAAGGGTAAGGGAAGCTTTATTGCAACTGGCCTGCTGCTCTTGTATTTGTAATTTTGTTGAGTCTGGACATGGGCTACCACATATCCGCATTTCTGTAAGAATTGTTTTATGAGTTACTTTCAGGGAAGACAAACTGTTAGATGCTTCATAGCAAGTGTTTTTTGGAGCAAGGGCTATGTATTTTCCTTTGCTAGGAAAGTGGCTTAATCTTATTCTGAATGCTGCTACCTCACATTGTAATGACAAGACAGCACTACCCTGTCCAGGTTTGGAGTGCTGCCCTGATGGTCCTGTGCTACCCTGCAACGTAGTACAGATGGATACTAGTCCACTCACAATGTAACTCTTGTGAAACATCCAAGAAGGGGACGGGGTAAACCTGCACTGTGTTTTTTTGCTACCAGAATAGAAACAATATGTTAGTTTCACTGACTATTTACAAACTCACACCCCTTCCTCTGTCCATCTGCCTTTGAAAGAGTTAATATTGAATATTTGGGAATACAGATAATATTGAAAAGCAACTTCTCTATCAAACTATAGATGTCAGAAGCCAAGCTCTTTGACCTATAGTTTAGTTCCAGAAGAACCATTTCTTTTCAGATGAGCAGAAAATAAGCTGGAAATGACGAAACATTATATGTTTGAACTTTAATTTTGTTGATGGATGGCATTTGTACAAGTAGCTGCCCCTATGGTTTTTGTTTTAAATCATCTGGGCTTTTAATATTGACCTTTCTGTGAATTGGTGACATCAGAAAACCTATTACCCAATTCAGATTTTGCCAATCTTCTTCAAAAGTAGCTTTATTTATGAATATCATATTAGGGAGAAAGGGAGCCTTTCTGACATCTCAGGCATTTTAAGCTTTGCTACATTTTGTCCTACTGATGTAAGTAAAGTTTTCCCAGAACTGACACTAGTGAAGTGCTGTCTCAAGTTGAAGCTGTTTTGGACAAAGTTCCTTCTTCCGAGATTTGGCCTCAGAACTTGGTTTTGAAATGCTAAGAGGAAAAAGGAATTTGGAAAATTATAATTAGCAAGGAGGAGGCTGATGAGCTTGGCCAAGGATGAGGAAGACTCTTTCAAATTCTGTTCTCGAGAAATGCTAGACAGGCTGCATTTCAGTTCCAGAGCTGAGAAGTGCTCCCCTAGGAGCCTGAGAGCTGGAGAATTTAGGAACCCTCTAACAGCCTATTTGCCCTTACTTTGATCTTTAATTAGTTGGAGTATTGCCCAGCCTCTTTTAGAGTGTGAAGGCGTGGCTCTGGGCAGAGAGCTACCAAGGTGTGTGGTCATCTGTAGAGTCTAAAGACAGAAGGAATTTAAGAAAACTCCCCTGCTTCGAGAAACCAAATGTGCTCTCGTGAAATTGCTCACTGAACTGTATTCAATATGCTCTTCTTAAGGTCCTGGTGAAACTGAAATACAATCTTGTGTAAACTGTGATTGAAAAGAGTTATAAAATTTCCATTTATCCAAAACAATTTGTAGAGTCTGTTATTTAAAAAAATTGTATGTTTTTGCAGTGTAGAGCCAGACATTAATATGTCTCTGAGATGGAAGCCTTACAATTGTATTTATGGTTTGTGGTTTATACATCAGAGAATAATGTAGTATAAGTATGAAAATACTTAACTGGCATCCAGTTGCTGATTTGACTGGAGCATCCTTTGGTTGGGCTTTATAGCCCGCACAATTGAGTGGGCAGGATCTCCTGAAGAGATCAGGTCCCAGGTCATTCGTGGAGGTGAGAATGGGATGATCACATTACTTGTGGGAAAGCGGGTGGGAGGAGGAAATGGTGCAAGGAGGTCTTGAGTCACCTGTGGGAAAGTGGTGTTTGGGGACTGGGAGGTTCCCTACCTCAGACTCTAATTACTGGGGAAGAGGGGTAGGTATTGCTTTGGTGCATATACATTTCATGTCCCTTTGGTACTCTGGGATGGGAAACCACAAATGAGTGGCCAGTAGCTGCTCCCTGGCTTTTCACTCTAGGGAAGTTATAACTCCCAAATCTGCCCCTTTCATTGTAGAGGGGTTTCTGAGTCTCACCAAGCAGATCTGAGAGGAGGTTGGGCCAGCACTTGTTGGCACCATGCCTGTGTGGCCAGCAGTAATCCCACATTTCCTGAAGGGAGGCAGGAGGGGTTTCTCCTGCCTTTGAAGGAGAAGGAGGCTTCTGGGTTTCTGCTACAGCTTCTTCCTTCTAGGGGAGCACTGATGAGTCAGAGGTCAGAGAAAAGATGATTTGTGACAAAGTATATCCATGATCCTGTTTCTGTGTCCCCAGCATTTAAGCTGACTGTCAAGTCTGTGGGCAGGAGGGAGTTTTTTCTTGATCAGGTAGACGCTACCCGTTGGCATTTGCTACCTTTCTCTTTGGAGCTGACAACTTCTGACAGTTGTGTGAGGCACTGGTGCAAACCATAGCCTGCCACTGCTGGGATTTTGGAGAGAGCCTTGCCCTCTTCTCTTTTTGTGGTGCATCATGTTTGTGGTATTTGGTCTTTGCTACAGTTCTGAAGTGCGGTGAGAGGGCTGGGAGGGACCTCGTGGCCCATGGCACACAGAATAGATGTTTTGCAGGTTCCTCTGGACTGAAGTCCCATTTGCTTGTCTTTGCAGGCAACTGTACATGGTGACTGTCCCACTTCTGAGTCCCTCTGTTACTGTGGTAACTCCTTCGGTGTGTCGTTGATGTGATTCTGATTTGATTGTTGCATAAATTTATTTATTGTTCAAGTCAATATTGCTAAACACCACTTGATTTTCAGGGGAGAGATAGGCATACTTGAGTTTAGTTTTATTTTTATTACCAAAATGTTGAAATCTGAGATCAAGCCATACCTCCTTAAACAAGCAACATATGTCCAGCACCTGGGACAAACTTCAGATGATCAACCTCAAACAATAGAACAGTTTTCCTGAAATTAGCCTTTGGTTCTTACACCCATAGCCATGAAAACACCCACTCCCTCCACTCAGAATTTAAAATATGAGCTCCAGGACAAATGATAATAAATGAGTCCAAATGTATTCTCTCCTCCAGGAAATGATTTAATAAGTAAGGCTGCCCCATCAGATGCTTCTCCGGGGAATGTGATGTAAGTGTAAGTGAAGTACTATCACAATAAGTGTGTGTGCATATTCCTACCAGCTCTATTAACTGGGGAAATGTAAGTTGGGGTCAAGATGACTGTACCCTTAGGCTGACATTACATATAGTTTTGGCAGGAAGAGCTGTTTTGAGTACCTTGATCACTCCGTAGATGTTAACACAATCCTGCTGGTGGTTGAGGACCTGTCCTGTTACCTATCACTGCCTCTGCTGCTTGCTGCAGAAGGATGATACAGAGATTCAGTCACAGACAGGAAGATAGAGAATATGGGAAGGGAAGCAACTCATGACCTGCTGTGATTATTGACTATGGGAGAAGCACCCAGGGTACAAAATCAGCCCAGAAGGACAGAATAAGTAATGGTACTGTGTATTTGTGAACATTTTTCTCCCTTTCCAGAAGCTGAATATCTTTGGGAAACTCCTGAGTGACAGAGGTGAGTGAAACTGCCAGTGGGTGGTGCATGGGCATCTCTAATGCTTGCGAATCGAGCAGAGCACTGCCCTTGCCCGTCACATGTATTCTATTTATGCCACAGTAGAGGGAGCGTTGGCAAAGTATCTTAGAGGAGCAACCTTTTGTTATACCCACAGCTGCTCCCTTCCCTGTTAGTGCAACTGATACAAAAATAATCACAATAATAAGGATCATGCAGTTAATTGATTCATCATCTTGTCATCACTGCAGCCAATTCGGCCATAGCTTGGTTACTGCATCTTGTGTTCCTGTGATTTCTTATAACGAAAGAACCACCTGAAATATCTCAGGACGTTTAAGTTTTGTTCACCTGGCTGCTTCTCTCAACAGCTCACTCCACTCTGGCCTTTTTTCCGTGTCTGCTATTAGGCCGTATCGAGATGTTGATTTTTCTTGTGCTGTCCTCCATGCTCAGCACTGAGGAACTGTATTTGAAATCAGTGAGTGAGCTGTGTGTTAAGAAATAGCTCTGGCACTAAAATGTTTAAAATTACTCTTTGTTTCTCTGACTTCTCTCCTAATTTGGATTATCCAAATCTAGATTCCCCCCAGACTTGCCCACAAGATAGAATACTAAGGAAATATTGTTTTGTTTTGGTTGTTTTTTGACGTCCATATTTCTCACATTTCCTGTTCCAATCTCAAACTGGGTCTGAACTCCTCTACCAACATCACTCCGGCTGTTATTCTGGGGATAAAAAATAAACAAAGTGCAGGTAATGCGTTTCTTGCCACAGGTTCTCCTGGACGAGTCAGTAAAAAGTTGCTGACATTTGTCTCTTTTCAGGTTAAATAGAGGGATTAGACAAAGGGTATTACTAACATGGGACAAGTTATTAAAAAATGGATGCCTAAATTTAGACTTCTAATTTTGTATTTTGAACCCCTCAATAAGGGCTTGATCTTATGCCCTTTGAAGTCAATGCTAAAGCTTCCACTGAATTCAATCTACAAGATGAAGTTCTAAATTATGGTCAGGTTCTTAAAAGTTCTCAGCATCCCACAGCTCCAAAAAGTCATCACCCAGCCTCTTTGCAAATCACGCGTCTTCCCTTAAGTGCCTAAACAGGGAGCTTACGCTTTTAGATATTCCATATTTAAAATCCTGCCTGTTGATGCTGTCTTTCTTTCTGTCTCAGGAGCCATGGACATGGGAAAGACAACAAGGCTAATAAAGAAGTGTAGCCAGGACAGAGATTGATTTGCTTTTTTGGTGAGCAGTGCTTAGCATGAACACTGAAGATTCATTCTATAGCAATGTCAGTATTTATTATGGTGTAACAGTAACATGGAAGGCACATGAATGTCCTTGCTGGTGCCAGAATTCAGCAAGTACATGATCATTTGCACAAACTTAACTATATTGCTCTCCTGGTAACAAGATGTTGGCAGGTGGAAAGATCACAGGATCCAGACGAAACATAAAACGAGATGAGCAATCCTGTAGTGGTAATTTTAGAAGCTGGGTTCTGTACATTATTTACAGTACATTGTGGCTTTAAGATTATAAGGCTGCCCCTTGCCACTCGTGGATTAAATCTTTTCTGTGAGGTTTCTGTGGGGGACTTAAAGCAGTGCAGCAATTGGAGGGATTTTGTGCATCCAGAGGAGTGTTAGAGTTGCAAGTTATTCATGGTAGAGCTACCGTCATTCATAAAACACTCACCTAGCAGGAGAGAAAAAGGTACCTAGGACCTTCCACCAAATAAAAAGTACTGAGTGAGTTATCTGCTTGCTGCTGGTCTGAAGTGCAGAGGCCTGGCATAAAGAGGGAGCTGTTCACAGTGAATTGGGACAGAGTCGGAAGCGGTTTCTGCCTCCGGGAACTTTAATTTAGCTTTACCTTCAGTTAATGAAATAGCCCCTCTTTTTCCTGGGGAGGTTGAAGTCTCCCTGTTTCTTGGAAGACATTTTTGGCAATTGCATTCTGAACATGGGAAACTCCAATTATTTTGGATGGGTAATTATTTCCTCAGAAACCCTCTGCAACAATTTGTTAAAAAACTATAGAGAAAGTAAAGGAGAAGGGATTATTTTGCAATATTTGAACAACACCCACCACTCCTCTGTAGAAATGTAATCCCTGAGTGGAAAGGGATTATATCCTCCTCCAGGCTTTTGACTGGGCTGGATTTCTCCCCTTGCCCAGATGGAAGGCTGTGGGCACAAGGGGTGTGGGGTGTGACTCTACATCTGGGGCAGCAGAGGGGCTGGATAGGAGCTGCTCCTTGCTCAGGCAGACCTGTCACTCATCTCCCAGCCTTCCTCGGGATTAGTGTGACTAGGGTGATATCCTCGCATACTGCGCCAAGGGGTGAGAAAAAAATCTTTAAAAATTAAACAAAGGGAAGAACAGGTCTAAGATCTACTGAAAGCAAAGATTTTTATTTTGGGGGGTTTTGTTTCATGTATTTCTCTCAGCCAGTAGGTGCCTCTATAGAGCCAATGCTTTGCCTGTATCAGTAGGAGCCTGTGGCACAGCACTGGAATACCTGCTTTCGAATGATAATACAGCCTTTTCTTTCTTCGGTGTCTTTTTCTCCTTCCCCTTCCCCCAGTCCATAGTAAGCCCCAGGATCTGCCAGTCTGGACTTCCACTCTATCTCACCTAAAGTCCTTGGAGGACGATAGCAGGAGAAAGATTTATGTATGTTGACACACACATATTGTTACTATGTATGCCGTATGAGGAAATTTTGTGAGTGACAGGAGCAAAGGAGCTTGGTTGGGGAATACCTGCGCTAAACCCAGGGAGCGAAGCTGCCTCTTTGCCCTCCAAATACCTTCCCAGAAAGCAGAGTGGTGTTCGTGTGGCAAAACCTTCACCCCTTTCAGTACGACACCCTTCTGTACACCAGGGCACCACACAGCCAGCACAGGCAGGCCTCTGAGATAAGGGGAGATGGCACTGGGTTAAGAGAAATAAAACCCAAAGGAGAATAATCCCCCCTTCAGCGCTTTAACACATAGGTGCTAGGACATCGCGGTATCCGAAAAGCCAAGCCCTGGGGGGGGTGGGGGTGGGGGGTAGATGATTGGCTGTGACTACAATTTGTCCCCCGCTGCTCCCTCTCCCCAAATGGCTGTGCTGGACTTTGGAGTAATTCCCACGGGCAAGGTGAATTTTGACCCGAACATGCATCCATCGGCAGGGTAGAAAGGGTGGAGGAAGCAGGGCCCGCGGGGCAGCCGCCGTGGGAAGGCGGGGCAGGGAGGCTGCGGTCCCCCGTGGGGCGACGGCGGAGGGCGGCGGAGGGGGGCAACGCACCCCTCTACCTCCGTGGCCTTTTCTCCCAGCTCAGAGATGGGAGGGGAGAGGGAGGGGAATAGGCAGGGAGGGGTGGGACTTCGCCGGAGCGTCTCTCCCCGCGGCAGCGCCGAGCAGTTGCAGAGCGCCGGCGACCGGGCGGTGGGGAGGGCGCTGCGCGGAGCCGCCGCTGGAGTGCGCGGAGCGGGGCTGCCGCCGCGCCGGGGGCGAGGAGTGCACCGCGCGCCGGCGAGGGACAGCGCGCCGCGGGAGCAGCCCTCCCCGGGCACCGGGACCTGCTGTTGGCTTGCCGCCTTGCTTTACCCTCTCGTTTAATTTATTTTCCCCCACTTATACTTTGATCCGCTGGGATTTTTTTTTCCTCCCTTTCCTACAGAGCCTCCTCACGCCCCAGTTCCCTCCCTCTCTAGCCAGTTTGGATTTTTTTCTTCCTTTTTTTTCCCCCCCATATATTACTATTCTGATTTTTTTTTTTTTTTAAGCGGTGGAAAAAGTGAGGGAGAGAGAGACAGAAGCAGAGAGGACAGGAGGAAAACGCTCTGTTCGTCCCCTCCGCCACCGCCACCCCGACTTGTGGAGAGGGGTCGGGCCGAGCGGCTGTGGGATCAGCCCCTTTCCCCTGGGGAGGCGACCCCGGCTCGGGGAGCCGCCGGAGATACCCGCCGCGAAGAGGGGGCTCAGGAAAAGAGATGCATTGAAAGTTTCCGCGCAAACTTTGGCGTCAGTGCGCGAAACCGAGCGAGCGCGGCGCGGGTGCCTGCCTGCCCCGACGCGGGGAGAGCGGCCGCGGACGGGAGCCGCTGTGGAGCTCGGACTGCCCGGCGGCGGGGGCCGGGCGTCGGCGGGGCGGCCGCGGAGCCTGCGCTCGGCCCGGCGGAGCGCCCACGGAAAGCAGCAGCGGGGGCCGGCGGAGAGCCGGGCTTATGGAGGGGTGAAACCGGAGACCCCGAAGAGGAACCCCCCTTCCCCCGGAACCTTTCGCAGCGCCCGGCCGGCGGCACCCCAGGAGGCGGCGGCGGCGAGCACGGAGGAGGCGCGGGCGAGAGCGCGGCGGGGCGGCGGCGGCGGCGGGGCGGCGGCGAGGCGGAGCGCGGCAGGCCCCGCTCCGCGGCGTGCGCCGGCAACCATGAACTTTCTGCTCACTTGGATCCACTGGGGGCTGGCGGCGCTGCTCTATCTCCAGAGCGCGGAGGTAAGCGGCGGGACGGGGGCTTTTGTGCCACGCGTACCGGAGGGGGTGGGAGGGCAGACGGCCGAAAATACTTTTTTACCCCCTCTTTTTGTTTTCTTGCCCCCCCTCTGCCTCCCACCTGCTCGGTGCGGTGCCGCCACCCTGTCGGCGCCGGGTGCGGGTGGGTGCCCGCAGCGCAGGCACGTGTGCGTGCGGTGCTGCAGCTGGGGGGACAGCGCTGCCCGGATCTCCGCGGGCCTCCGGGGCAGCCGGCAGCGCCATACGGAGTGTCCGCGCACATGTGCGCGGCGCGGGGCTCCCGGGGCGGCGCGGCCGGGGGGTCCCGCCGGGGCCGGGGCGCTGCGGCTGGCGGGGCGCGGGGCACGGAGGCAGCGCGCTGGCTTCTTGCATCAGCCTCGCCTCCCGTCCTCGGGTCTCCTGACATTGCAAAAGGGTGTTTCGGCGGTATTTGCCTTGGGTCCCAGCTCGGGTTCGTACCGCCGAGTGGAGTTCAAAATGCCTAGACGGAAAAACAAATAGAGATCAAAGAGGACAAAATGGATCCTGATTTTCTTCCAGATTGGGAAAAAAAAATTAATCAAAATACATATCTCCTGCACCGAGATTACAAAACCATGGATTTTTCTCTTCTCTTCCTCTTCAGTCACTTTTACCTCATTGTCATTCCTGACGGATTAGAAACCAACTCTTTCTCCTTTTCTTTCTCTTTTTAAAGAAAAAAGAAAGGCAGCTTCCTGTGCAAACCTGTCCTATAAATCTGTTTTCTAAAGAGTCAAGAGGGCTGTGTTGCCAAGAGATATTAAGGGGTTTAGACAGAGTACCCACGTGAAAGTGGCTGTTCGTGAGGCAGGCATGGATTACGTTTTAAAGGTTATAACAGGTTAGTTCTCTCCTGCCATTTCTCCTCGGCACTTGGAGAGAGCGTGGGCCAGATCATCTCCCATAATCATGAAAATAAACGTCGCTTGCAAACTAATCAGTTATTCACATTGTTTGTTCAGCACCGATGCTGGAAGGCAACTCCCCAATTAGGAGCCATTTCAGCTGTAACTGAAGTCATGCAAGCACTGCACGCTTTGTTTCTAGCCTGTTATATCTCTACTTTATCCAGTGACAGCCGCACATTAGGCTGTGCTGGATGGGAACTGAGGCGCAGCTCTCACTTGAGTGTGGCACAGAGCAGCTCCGTGCTGCCTGCCTGCCAGATTTGGCTTGTGGGACAATTTTTTCCGTTCTCCAAGAGTTTTTCCACAGTCACCCAGGACAGGGTTTTTTTTGCGTCCCAGCTCCTCAGCAAACTTGTACAGTAGCATCTGTTCCCTAGCTATAGGTTAGACAACTGTATCAGTGTCTAGTGATAATACCCTTTAACCCTCCCCTTGTTCCTTCTCCCCTCCCCTTCCTCTTCCCCAGAAGAGGAAACGGCGGATCAGGTAGAGTCTAGATCTGTCTGTCCTCAGGAGCTGCATAAAAGCCTCATGCTGCCTTTTCTCCCAGGCTAGAGGACGGTGCAGATGAGAAAATAGGGAGTATAATGGTGGGAAAAAGAGGTAGGGAAAAATTACAGGGGCTTGGGGGTAAATGTTGCAGGAACACATGCATGAGAGATTGGTAGAGGTTCGGGTACCTGGGTGATGTGGGCCATGTAAGTGCTCAGGCAGATTGACGGTGAGGTCTGCCCTTCGGTTCTGTCCTTATTTGTCCGTTGATCGTCCGGGCACCACGGTGATGGGAACGTTAGAAATACCAGCAGATCTCACGTAGGCAGCTTGACGATGACTCTGGGCATGGCAGAAGGCATGACTCTTCACGCCGGGACTAGGGTTTTGTGCTTTGATGATAATATTTATCTGTACTGTTAATCTGGCTGTCATACTGAATAAAACCTATCTAGCTAGCCAGGCGCGTTAGAGAGCATTAAATAAAAGCTCTGGCAGAGTCTGAGTTGGGAAAGCAGGGTCCAGCATGTGCTGGGCAGCTTTCCTGGAAGTGAAGGAAGAGGGATGCTGGAATCAAGGTGTTCCTCTGGTGAAGGTGGCAGGGGGATGACTCCTTACTGAGGGAGTTGTTACGGTCACTCCTGCAGCAAGACTGAGATGGTGGGAAATTATTTCATAGTTGGGTCGGGTAGTGCTGATGCCACAGGTGTCTGCCTCCACTGGTGGTGATAGCCTTTCTGTGCAGGAGAGGGAGGGAAAGGTGCTTTTGCAGTGCTGCCCTCCCAGCTGATTGACTCTGCTGAGCTGCGCTGAACAGTCCTCATGCCCCATGGGATCAGAGAGGTTACATTGTTGTCTGCTTCCAGTCACCCATTTCCTAAAGAATGGGGGACAGTTGGTCATTCCCCATCTTCCTTTCTCTGCGGGTTCTGCTGGCAGCCTGGTGACAAGTAACCCCTGACGAGGGTCTGGGAGTCTTACTCTCCTGCAGTGAACAGTGGAGAGACCTGGATATACCAAGTGTATTGCCACAGGCAACAGGCAGCGATTAGACACTGAGGGAGGGAGAGCAAGCCTGTGACTAGACTGCTAATGATCGCACACCCACCAGGCTCCCTGCCTTTGGTGTGCCTCTGCACCAGGCCACAATGGGGAGCCACCAGAACCTGCTTCCCCAGCCTGTAGGCAGCTGGGACGCAGCGGGTCACCTTCCCCAGAGATGTTCCAGGCCCATGGTCTGAGGGCAGGCTGGGAACAGGAGCGCTCCTGTGGGAGCAGGGGAGAGGGAAGCCCGTGGTGCTGCCATGTGAGGGGTTCACTGATTCCTGAGCAACCTCAAACCCATTTTCCTATCTGTTCTGTTCTGTCAGAGGTGCCTCAGCTGTGCTGGCAGTTTCTGGGATTACTGACCTCTGTCTGCATGTACAATGGAGAAGGAGTGTAGTGAGTCCCGTCCCCCCCTCCTCTAAGTAGAAACCTCTGAGAATTTCTAGTGCCTAAGACGAAAAGTGCCTTAACTCCTGTCCCAGAGTCCCTCTCAAAGTGGATGGATTGTTTGTTCCAGTCCTAAACAGTTACAAAGCTCTTTTAATGAGGCTGCACAGATTAGGGGGAGGGGAAGGGAGAGAAAGAGTGCTGGTGGTGGTGGTGAGGGGATGGTTAGAGAGGAATGACTTGATTAACCTTTTCTCTCCCTTCAGAGAAAAGCTTGCTCCCTTAGGGGAGAAGGAAGACAGGGAAGGTACAGACACACGGATGGTGTGAAGTGGGTTTATTTCTTAGGGAGGGTTTTACTCCACAGCAGGAATGTACATTAGCTGCGACCTGCAAAGGGCACAGAAAGAAGCTTCCTCTTTGTCAGCCTCGTTCCTGGGGTCATTTATCCCACTCTCAAGGCCAGGCCAGGGGTTACTTCCACACTTCTGTGAAATGTTGAAAATCTGTTGGAAAAAAATTGAGTTACAGAACTGTTGGGTAATGCTAAAAGCCAGCAGAGGAGAATGTGACCTTCAGGCTACCACCGAAGGGCACATTGGGCCTGCTTGTCCCATGGAATGTTTTTGGTTCCCCATTGCCCTGTCTGATATGTAGCAGACTGGTTTAAAGTGAGGCACAAAACTCCCTTCACCTGCTGTTCTAGTGGACGTGCTTTGAGGGCACTAGCCACAGGTGAAAGGCACTGCTGAAAGGGCAGAAAAGTTTCTTGGAATAGCGAGCAGAGAGTGTGTTACTGATAGTTCTGGGAAACCTTTCTAGTTTCTGCTGAGTGCTGCTGGGAATGCTCAGAAGCTCTCTGCCCACTTTGCACTGATCTCATTGCCCATCCTTGATGTGGGATCACATCCCAGGTCTAGGTGAGCACTGGAAGACTGTTCTGGCTCTTGCTCCACTACATTGCGGCAGGGCAAGGTGCTGGCTAGGCACAGGTGAGCAGTAAAAGCGTGTGGCTTGCTTCTGCTTCTCATTACTTGTACACCATGTGTGTTTGCATCTGAGGAGGTGGTGGGCTTGGCAGCCCGCTGGGTAGCCTTGCATAGAGAATGGGTGAAAATGTCCCTCAAGGTGACTCCGAGCTCATTTTGCTCAGTCTGTCGTGGTCATTTTGTGTGTGAACCAAAAATCCCTCTGCGAAAAGTCTTGGGGGCATTGTGACTTGGATAAACTGACTTGGCTCGTGATCCTCTTCCTGTGCCGTAGCAGATTGAGGCTTTTCTGCCCTTGATGCGGTTTTCCTTTTACCCATAGATTGTCAGGCGCTGAGTGGCTTTGGAAGGCTGCTGCAACCTCCGCTGCCTCCATTTTGTTTGTGCTGTTGCAGTGACCTTTACACTTCAGGAATGAAACTGTTTCTAGGAATCTGCTTTTTAAAGTTTTGTCACAGCACTGAGGTTCGGCACACAGCCCCCTCCTCCCCAGAGAAGAAACAGATCCACGCATGGGGAGGTTCAGGTCTGGGCTGGTGAGTTATGCCCATGTACAGAAAGACTTTGGTTGAAATGAGAAGCAAGTTTGGTCAGGGGAACCTTAGGTAAAGGGAACCGTGCACAGACACAAAGGAATGTTTGGGAGAGGGGCTTCTAGCTTGCTCTCTTGCCCCCTTCTTTTAAAAACTGACACTTTGGGCAGCTCGGATGCTGGTGCCGCCCTGTGCATGGAGCTGCCTAGAAGACCATAGGTGGCTGATTCACGTTATGAGCTTGGGGTGGACTTGGCCTTCTTAATTCAGCTCTGTCTTTGGCTGTGAGATCAGAGGGCATTTTTCTAAGCCTAAAAGCTTTGTGTGTATCACCACGCTCCTTTTGGGCCTCTGGTGAAAGGCAGCAAGTTCTGGGGTGGATGGCATCACACAGGTGGCAGCGTACCTCGGGAGAAGTGAAGAATGGGCATTTTTCGTTTTGGTTCAGAACAGAACAGCAGGGGGAAACCTGACGGCTGGAAAGTTACGTCAGAGGTAAAGCCCTCACGAATAGCAGGAGGAGTGGAGTTCTTGTTTCACCTGGAATTAAAAAGACTTCCTTAGTAAAGTGGTGTAATGCTTTTCCATACAGATCTGGGGGTGGGTTACCTGTCACCACAGCTGCCTGCGTCAGTGGTTTGGAAATGCCCCTTGTCCCAAGAGGCAGCAGGAGTGAATGCGGAGCTTGCGGCCTTTCTGATTCCCGTCCAGGGGAAGCCGCGGGGAGCGCAGGAATGAGATCGACGCGGGGGCTGGAGACCGGGACCGTTAGGCGAGAGCGCGCCTCACCCTCCCTTCCAGCAGAGAGGAAGGAAACCTGGGCGGTTTGGCTGCGTCTGTCGGCAAAGTGGTGCTGTCACAGTTAATCGCCCTGACACCCGGCCAGATGCCGACACCTCGGTGGCCACCACTGCTGGGCGATAGACATGTGTGACATTGAAAGGGGAGAGATGCCCTTTCACGCCTGGCCGCCCTTCTCCCCCCCCTCTGCTGGGTTCACCTTTACGGGAGGAAGCGGTGCCCAGGCCCACCAGTCGTGTCGGCGGCAGCAGGTCACCCCTGTTACTTTTCTCCTCCGGGCTCAGGTTTGCTCCCGGTGTTTGCCCGCAGTTACTGACAGCGGCTCCCCGGGGACGCGTGTCTCCGTTTGGGGGCCTCTCTCGGGCCCGCCGCACCGCCTTGCCAGCCCCGTCCCCAGCCCGCGGCCCTGCCGCCCGTGCCCCTCTCGGCTCCCCGGGGGACGGGGGGAACAAAAGGTCCCTCTGTGCCCGCCTGGGCGGCCAGCGGGGAGCGGCTCCGCCTCGGGGGCGCACTCTAGCGCCGGGGCTCCCTCCGCCCCTCCGCCGGCGGCGGGACCGGGGCCCTCGGCCCCTCCCCGGGATCCCCCAGCGCCCCGGGACCGCGTCATGGTTCCGTGTTGTGACTGATTCTGTGTTGTCTTTGCAGTTGTCGAAAGCTGCGCCTGCCCTGGGGGACGGGGAGCGGAAACCCAATGAAGGTAAGCGCTGGGCGGCTTCCCGGCGGGCGGGGGCGGGCGGGGGCAGGAGCCCCCAGAGCCGCTGGCGGCCAACGCCGGCACCTCACGGGGAGCGGGGGCAGGGGGCAGACGGCGGGAGGCGCCGCCGCCATCGGCCCCTTCGTGGCGGCTGCACCGCCCCACGCCGCGGGCCCGGGCCGGATCGAGGCCGCCGGGGCGGCCGCGGAGCCTGGGCGGGCAGCAGGGCTGGCCCAGCCCGCTGCTGGCTTACCACAACTCAGAGGGAAACTGCGTGCGTGCGTGCGCTAGTGCACATACGCACGCTCATTTATATATATATATATATACACAGACACACGGGCGCACACAAAGAGCTGGGTAGCAGCGAGCAGTTTGCTGGGGATTCGCCACAGTGCTGTAGGAAGGGATTTGTCATCTTGCGCTGCCCGCCTCTTTCCCGGGGGCGCTGGCAATGCCCGTCTGGGTGGCCAGGGCTGACCCCCAAACAAAGGCCAGAGCAGAAGCCAACGGCCCCCAGGCAGCAGGTCCCCGGGGGCAGAGAAGGAGAAAAGGGCCGTCCAGGATGATTTTTTGGTCTCATGCTTCCCGACAGTCCCAGGTACACCCCAGTCAGGATATTGCTGGGTGCTGTACAAAGCCAGGCTCGAAAAATACACCTTTTTACTCCGATTGGAGCTAGCAGGCTTTGCGGGTGCAGGGGACAGCAGTGTGATCTGATGGGTTCTATTTAATTCATTCCTGGTGGTCCAGTACAGATGGGACCACTGCCTGATAGGAAATGAGGTGGTGCCTCTGCAGCCATTGTGATTTTGTGTTTCTCCAGCTGCCCAAAGGCCAGGCTGTGGAAGTGTTCTCTGCCTTGTTGGTTTGTGAAAGTAAATGTAGATCAGGAGGGTAGTCAGCCCTCTGGGGTTGGTCAGAGATGCCTCCTGCAAACAACTTGTCTAGTGGAGCCCTGCGTGTGTCAGGAGGTTGGCTTTCTGTCCACAGTCCTCAGTTCAGCAGTGGGGTAAAAGGGCTGTGGACTTTGGAGCCTTCAGGCTGAGGTGATCATCAGGTGCTTTAGGACCATCCTGACTGTGTTTTCCCCTTACTTTTGTAGCAGAGCAGGTCACTCGTTGCATGGCAGGGTCTGGCTAGTGTCTTGCAGGGTCCCCACAGGCTGTGACCTTCAGCGTTATTCCAGCCAGAGGTCAGCAGAGGGCTCCAGCAGTGTGGCTTCAGATTGGCTTTTTTTTTTTCTTTTTTTTTCCCTTAGGTAGCAGTCAGTTTCAATTTCTGTAACTTTATTGGTGTGACAGACTGCATGTGTGTTGCCAGAGGTTTGTGGCAGGCTGTGTTTGCGATAGGTGTCCATTTTGCATGGGTGAAGTTTCTGATTTGCTGGCAGGCTGCTGCCTGTAGCGCTTGACCCTTGCTCCTGCTGAAGTCAACAGAAGAAGGTTCAGTGCCTCCAGAGGGATCAAGATGGAGCCTGCTGTGAGGCTTATTTTGGTAACCAGTCCTCTGCTGTTGATAGAAAAGAGCTAGTGTCCTCATCTCTGCCATTCGTTGTGTCCAACAAATCCCTCCTGGAGAGGGGAAGAATCAAACAGAATTAACTTCTGTCATAAGAAGGCTGATGGAATTGCAGGAGAAGTTGGTCTGGCAGTATAAGTGGTGAGACTTAGGTGTATTGTCTTGGTGCTATTTCTGGTTCTGCAATGGATCGGTGAGCTAGAAGTCAGGACTCCTGGCATTACCTTCTGTCCTGCTGTTTGACCTTAGAGGTCCTGTCTCTATACCTCAGTTTCTCCTTTGTGAAGAGGAGACAGTGATGAGCCTCTGTTACACAAGGACAGCCGTGTAGTTCCTTCTGCTGAAGCTCTTGGGGGCTTTGGGTTTGGTGCGAAAGGTGGTTTTGTGTCTTTGGCCATTTTGTGCTTGCTCTGAGATTTCAAGTGGTGACAGGTCTTTATTTGGGATGAACTTACTCTGGTTGGAGACTGTAATTTTAGTTTCAGCCCCTACCCTTTTGTGCTCAAGAGAGCCTTCCACATGTTTTGTGGCACAGGAAGTTGTAGAGGAGTCAGACAAACACTCTTTGTTCCATGAGAAAAGATTTTCTGGTATAAATAAAGGAAACCACCAGCACTTGTGGCTGCACTTTTATTTTTAAAAGAACAGCGTGTCTGTGTTGCTCCTAAGCCATTGATGGGGAGGGAGGCAGAATGATCATAGACTTTCTCCTTTTCTAGTCCAGCATGTTCCCACTTGACTGCTCCAAATTTGGACTGAATCCTGCCTGCTGTGTCTATGTCTGCCTCGAAGAGTTAATGTGGGCTCTGACTGAATTTTAACCTTGCTTCCCTCTCCATTCACAATGAAGAACCTCTGACTCAAATCTGGAGGTGTTTTGCAGGGTAGGGGTGTGGGTTAATTGCAGGATTAACTTCTAACGTGGGCTGAAGCCCAAATTGCAGGAAGGGAGCAGGCCAAGTGGTGTTAGTCCTTTGGTGACCTTCCTGTGCTTCCCCATGAAAGACAGACCTTCTTCCGTCCCTGACACGGCTAATGGAAAGGAAGCACAGACTGAATCAGCCTGGCAAAGTGTGGAATATGACTCCCAGTACATAGGGGTAGAAGTGTAGGTATGATAGCAGGGGCAGGGCTTTGCTGTGGGGATGGCTGTACCTCAGTCATGCGCTGCAGTTTGGTTTGGGTGCTAACTGTGCAAATGAACTATGGAGTGTTGCACAGTCTCATGTGCAATGTCTTGCTCTGTGTCTGGCTATATCAAGGCAACATACCTTTCTTGGCAGGATTTTCTGACTGGCAGCTAGGGAAAGATTCCCTGTTTCCTTTTCAGAGGCTGATTCAGACTTTGTAAAATCATCATGTGTTAAAGTAAAGGTGAAAACTCCTGGATTCTTTATGGGAAGGATTTGGTCTTGTCATATCTTCCAGATCTTAAGTATAGTTGTTGGGGTGCAGCGGTGAAAGTAAAGGCTCTGCAAAAGAAGTTGAATGTGCTGTTCTGTGGCCAACCTGTAGTCTGGATTCTCTGGTGTAATCCAGCTGCTTGGGTAGTGCAAACATTTAAAAAAGTGTGTAAGGCATTGATCAGTTTCACTTCAGCTTTCTACTCTGTTTTGGTTTCTGCCTTCTTTATGCCCCAGACTGGTGTGGTGGGGAGCATTTGATCTGTACAGGTAACTGATGCTTTCCCTCTCTCTTACCTTCCATCCCTCCCCTTGATGTAGATCTGTAAGCATTTTTATCCAGAACTGTGCCTTTTCTGCCAGAGTTCCCAGATCCTTTCTGCTGGCAGAATGTGAATAATCAACAGTGCAATTCAGCAACTGTCATTGTGCTTGCAGAATTTCCCACATATTAAGTTGTCCAACTTGTTGGAACATAGGCAGTAACTAAGGTCACTCTGAAGGGAAACAGGAAGAATGAGGTAGCCACAGACAAGATAGGAGAATAGATAGGAGATATACTGCACTTAGGGGAGGAGGGAAGAGGAAGGGAAGGAACGGGGAACAGAAACATGCTGTCTTCTAGACAAGGAATACCAACAAGCAGTCCATGCCTGCCAGGCTACATTTCCCTTTCACAGACCACTTTCTCTTTTAATAGCCGCTCACGCTCTCTTGACACACTTCAGACTCCTTGGATGGAAGCTCCTCCCCTCTTGTACCTGCTCTCATCACTTCAGCACTGGGGCACTGTCAGCCCTGCATGACCTAGAATTAACTTTCAACAATTAACTGCGGGCTGTGAGCTCCAAGCCCTGAAGCTTTTGCATTTTTGTGGCAAAGTAACCTTTATGCCAGTTTGTCACAAGTTCAGGGCACTTTAGAAACGCTTACTGGAGACCATTATTTTCCATGATGCAAGCAGTTTGCTCTTATCACTCTGAGTTATCAACCTTGGTGCTGTACGACTGCATACTGTACAGGTGGATCATTATAGTGCATAACAGCATGGGGCAGGTACTATCTCTTTGTGTGTACTCTTATCCTGTGCTCCATTTGAGACATCCTCCGTTGCCAGCATGTTGGTAGAGCTAGGGGGCCTGGAGGGCTCCAGGTACTCGCTGTTTGCAGTAGTGTGTTAGCATCTGGGTTTTGTGCGTGTGTACTTATCTATCCTATCTCTCATCTCTTTAAATCTCTCCAACCCTTGACCAAGCAGCAAAATGAAGCTTTGGCAAGAGACTGGGAAACATTGAGAAATGCTTGTGAAATCAGTGCAGATCGCAAGCAGTTAATGTTTGCTCCACTCGTAGGGAAGGCACGGGATAATGGCAGATCCACCCTGTTCCCTCTCCCACACTGTCTCATTGTGGTTCAGTAGCCAAATATATAGTCTAGTTAATCCTGGGGGTCCTGTGGGCTTGCTTTGAATCTTTCAGTGAGTGACTTGATTCCTTGGTCTGGGAAAGTGGTCAGCATGGAGACACGGAGGCTGTGACTTGTAGGGTGCTGTTGTGGTTCAGAGGTGGCCTGCTGAGGTGCATGTTCTGCGTGGGCAAAAGAGGTAGCTGACAGCAAGAGTGAAAATACATAGCTGCATGGTTCAGAACCTCTGTTCTTGAAAGCGTCTCTGTGCCAAGGTCTGTACGAGGGATCCTTCTGGCTTATTCCCTTGCCTTCTAAAACCCACTGAGGCATCCACTGGCTGTTTTGAAAGGGGGTAAAGGGCAAAGGGGTGAAGGGCCTTAATCCAGAGTGCAGATCATCTGCTGCAGCTTCAGGTGCTTTTTGGCTGATATGCTTAGTGGCAGCATCCCAGGAGTATGGGGAATAGCACAGAAGGGGTTTGGGAAGAGTCACCTGTGGCACGCATCAGGGAGACAAATATTGAGGGTCTCTTGTCTATCTCGCCGCTGCCCGAAGCAGCTTTAGGAAGAGATTGTCTGTTTCTCTTCCCCACTTATGTGTGTGTGTATGTAGGACACAGACAAAGGACTTAGGACTGCAAGACTGTTAGTGAAAAGCACAGGGTAGTTGTGTTGCAGCTGTCTGGCTCATTTTAAGGGGCAAAGCACTAGACATTCTTGAGCTAAGTTTTCATTAACTTATTCCCTCCATTCCTCCTTTTAGTTATCAAATTCCTGGAAGTCTACGAGCGCAGCTTCTGCAGGACAATTGAGACCCTGGTGGACATTTTCCAGGAGTACCCTGATGAGGTGGAGTACATATTCAAGCCATCCTGTGTGCCTCTGATGAGATGTGCGGGTTGCTGCGGCGATGAGGGCCTAGAATGTGTCCCTGTGGATGTGTACAACGTCACAATGGAGGTGAGGGCCCAACTTGCAATCTGCCATGCTTGATTGGAAGGAAGCAAGTCAGCCATCACAACCACTCTAAGTCCCACCTCCCAGCTAATTCAGAGGAAGGGCAGCCTACCCCAGGGAAACCCTCTCCTGACCCTGGTGCCCAGTGTTACACCATGCAGGGCTAAAAGATGAGTTGCCTGTGTCTGTCTAAGGCTAAGAGGAGAATCTGGTTTTGGCTCTTGTCCAAATACAGTAGCTAGGAGGATGAAAAGCAGCATTTCTGCAAAGGAGCACTTTGTGCTTAGAGAATGCAAAGGAGCATTTCCAGTGGTATTACCTCTGAGTTCCCAAAGAAGATACTCCTTGGGCCTTTGCTCCACTTTAACTCTGCATTTGGTACATACAGCTGCTGTTCTGAAGGCAGCTGAGTAGTGCAAAAGGGGAGAACCTGTCAGTACTCTCTCCTGCAGGGCATTTGAGGTCAGCCTGTACCAGGGGTGCAGGGGATTTGTGTCATTAGCTATGCTGGCACAGCAGGGATGAAAGGGGCTCTAAGAAACACACTGCTTCAGTGTCAAGTGTAAAAGCCTTTCTGCCTCTGGGCATCTTCCTCCTTTGTTTGGAGGCTGTTGAATTCATTCCTTGGAAGAGACAGAGATGGCCATGATTGCAAAGGCTGGGCAAGTGGGGAAGATGCAAACTGCTTTAGAGAGCTTTATTACTGCCCTTTTCTGTCAGCCTGGATCCCAGCTTGTGTCCAAAATGGTGCTGGTGCCCATTATCCATAACCCACAGCTCCCTCATCTACTTTTGTCCCTCAGGCTCTTGAACAGCCACGGTAAATATTACCATCACTTTTTGATATCGATGAGAGATTTGCAGTGCTGAGTGATTACCCAGCAGGCTCTTTTTACTTGTTATTTGAGCTGTATTTAAACTCTGTTGGAGAACCAGTCTGTCCCTTTCCATGGTTCCCCATACTGCTTTTCCCCTTGCGGGCTCCAGCCTGGACCAGAGCATACTAGCATGATGTAGCTAGGGATGGTTTTCTTCCTACCATTCCTTGCTGAACTGCAGTTCTTGGCTGGTATGCCTGCATGCCTGTAAAGGGTCAGAGGCTCTTAAGCAGATCTCTGGTAAAAATGCTAGAGTGGTCTGGACACGTTCTGGGTTGAGAGACTGTGACAATATTACATATCTTCTAATATAACTTCCCTGGAGGCACCTGGGATTGGGGGCTGGGTAATGTCTGGCTGTGCAGGGCTCTTTTAAGCACAGATCTTCAGATTTATTTTATGTGTTGAGTCACTGAGAAAGTGAGATGTCAGCTGGGAAGATATGGCCTAGGGAAAAGGAGTCAGATATGCTTTGGACCTGTGTGTTAGACTGAAGTACTGCTTCTGTGTGAGCAGGCTGGATGTTCTCTTACTGCTGCTCTAGCATCAACCAGGGATGGCTCAGTGAGAACCTTGCTATGGTTTTATGCCCTCTCCCATGCCTGTCTCCAAGGCAGTCCACTAGTGCTGGCACCTGGCAAGCATGAGCAAACAGAGCTTTGGCACAAATCTGGTGTTGCTGCTGCTTGCTTGTGATCAAAGGCCTTCCCTGACTGGGAGAACAGGGCCTCAAAGCTAGCTCAAACTCTGCCATGCTTTTCCCATGAGCACCTGGGGTGCAAATGCTTTGCTGTGCAGCAGGCTGCTTTGGAGTTGTGAATATGAAGACTGAATGGGCAGTGACCCTCTCTGTTTCTTTCATTCCAGATCATGAGAATTAAACCCCATCAGAGTCAGCACATATCACACATGAGCTTCTTACAGCACAGTAAATGTGACTGCAGGTGAGAATGGAGCAGCACTGGTTCCTCTTGCAATAAACTTATTCTGAGCCTTTGCTTTTTTCTGCCTTTGGGTTGGGACTGTTGTTCAGAGGCTTCTGCAGTCTCCTCACTTGGTTTGCAGTGGGATGGCCAAGCCTGGGAAAAGCAATCCTTTGCTGGCAGGGCTCCTCCATCTCTAGCTATCACAGGTGGACAGTGCTAGTCTGCAACCTGGGGTCTTTTGGCACTGGTTGCCAGTGAGGTGCAACAGGAGAGCAAACACTTTGAGACGGATGACTTAACCTGTGCCGTGGGCATCCTACAATGCTGACTGAACATGTTTTTCCCTGGACTTGGTGGGAACTGGGGATAATACTGGAAGTATACGTGGTAAGCTCTTTTCTAATGAGGCCTTTGTTCTCTCTTCCCCCACAGACCAAAGAAAGATGTCAAAAACAAACAAGAAAAGTAAGTGACAAGCCTTTCCTCCTTCCTCTTTTGGTGGTTGGTTGGTGTTTCCTTGCCCCACTGCCCCTTGCCCTTTTCTTTGGTTGGAGATACTCACTTTGAGAAGGTGTTTTTGGAAATGGCGTATGGTAGTGCATGGAGCAACACTCTGAATCCATTCCAGGTGGGCACAGAAACCCAGATCTGATGGTCCTTCCTTCATACTCCATGACCCATGGCCATGGCAGTCATTCCTAATGCATTATCCCAAGTCAGGGAAATGCCGTCGTGTCTGTCCTACCAGTATGGATTCAAGGTGCAGCCCCCATTCTCCCTTCCCTCTTTCTGGGGTGTTTCTGGTTACTGCAAATCGCTGCCTTTCTTTATTATTAATTTTTTTCTTGCTGCTTGAGTGAGTACTTGCTGGCTTCTTTCACAGCAGCTTGGGTAGGAACTTTGCTGGCTACAGGGAGAGGTGGCAATAAAGGCCTGGTGAGGCAGGACTGATGCCATGCAGGATGTGACACTGGTTTTGGTTGGGTGGGGACCTGGGAGGGTATGAAGGGAGATGGATGTCCTTGCTGGGTCTTGGCGGAGGCTTTCATAAGGGTTTTTTGCAATCTGATGGATTTGCTCTGGTGATGTGAAGGAGGCTAAGGCACAACCTTCCCTTTACTTCTTCCCCAAAGTAAAGAGGTTGTGGAAGTAGAAATATAAGCTCTCATCCTGCAGTAGTCTGAGGAATGAGCACAAAATGTGAAACACTGTCGAAAAGAAGGAATGACCTCTCTGGGTGAGAGGGTCAGCTGGACTGCGCATGACTGGGAAAGCAACTCTGCCATTTAGAGGTGCGGAGTTGGAAAGAAAGGGGTGAATGTTTGGAGATGAGGCTGAAACAGAGACAGAGGGAGCAAACAGGAGAGTGAGAGAACTTCTTTCACCCCTCTCCTGGTGGTTGTATATTTCTAGCTGCCTTCCAGCCTCTCCTCCTCCCCCTGGAAATCTGCTCCTGGCTGCATCGGGCTGTGTGCAGCCAACACTCCTCTGTGCGCAGGGCCGTGTTGGGGACGGTTGGTCTGTGTGGTACTGTGGTTTGAAGGTGTGCAAGAGTTTGGTCTGTGTGAACTCTGGTGAGGATGGGGTGTGGGTGTAGCAGCCAGCTCCAACTGTGTTGCATTCACTTTCCTCTTCTAACAGCACCTTGCCTGCTCTTTGCTGGTTCTGCACTCCCCAGGGAAGGAAGGGAAGGGATGGGAGAGGCTGGTGTACTTTGATTTGTGCTGGATTGAAAGTTGTTATATTGGTACCCCTCTCCTCCCTTCAGGTTGATTTTCCTCCCCTCACCATCTCCCTGTGACTCCTGCCTGACATGTAGGGCAGAACCAGGATTGAGCTGATGCTCTGAGACTTGTTCCAGTGAGATGACTTGAACAGGGCCTAGGAAACACCTATGGTGCTTTCTCTTCTGCCTCTCAATTCCCTTTGACAGCTCTCTCCTGAGGTAGGCTGCAACAGGGAACGAGGGAGCCTTTGCAGAAGTGCCGCAGAGCTGGGACTCATTTGCCTGAGAAGCCCTAGTGCTTTGCCTAGGGTGTTCTCCTTGGATGTCTCTCCCTTGGTCCTGTGCTAGTGTGGCTCAAGGAGCAGCACAGGCTCCAGCCTCCCTTGCTCCCTGTGCTCTCAATGGCCCATAGGGATCCATGGTTAGTGTCCAGGACTGCATGTCCTAGCCCTTGCCTGTCCCAGCTCCTGCCCAAGAGTCAGAGGCAACTGGTGAATTTCTCAGAATGGAGTCAATACCTTGGCTCCATCTGCTTGTCTGTCTGGCAGATCCTTGTGGAAGGTGACAGGAAGGAAAGGAGGGAAGAACTGAAAGCTGCTTGCTGGTTATCTCCTGAGTAGAATAACTAAGTCAGTTTTCCCCCTCTTTCCCCTTCAGTACTCAGGATGGAGACTGCCAGAGGGGATGTTTCAGACATTCAAGTAGGGTGTCCTGGAGTCCTCTGAACCACAGGCAGGAAGTGCGGTGGATGAGCAAAGCCTTCAGGTTAGATAGCCCTCTCCCACACAGCAGTGCTGTGAAGACCAGATCTCTCCCCTTGTCTGTGGGTTGCTGAGGCCAGGCTCCCATCCCAAGGCAGCATTGCCACCAGCCCTGCAGCAGAGCTGTTGGAGCTCAGCTGCTGCCTAGACCCAGTGCCAGTCAGTGCGTCAGGTCAGAGTGGTTTCCTTTTCCCTGGAGAGAACCCTTTCACTCAGGTTGCCTCTTGCCGATTGGTGTGCGCCCGTGCTTGTTGCCTGGAATGGTTGTCTGCGCTCACTGCGGTTGCGTGATGCTTTCACCAAGCTTTCTGTTCCTTCTCCCTCACCCCCTGTCCCTTTCCCACTGCCCCTCTCAGAGGGGGCAGGTGCCCATCTGAGTCTTCAGCAGATCCACCTCTGCTCGCAGCAGCTCTGCTGGAGGTGGTCTCTGCTGAGTACCCTGGTTTTGGCTTGGCTGTGGTGCTGACCGGAGCGCCAGAGGGCCAGTGAATGTGTGTGCAAGGTGGAGATCTGTGCTTCGGCCCTGGGATTTACCCTCCAGTCCTGCCTCATGTGCTGCTCCCCTCCCAGCAAGGCACATGGCTGTATTTTTTTTCTCTTCTTCCTTGCGTTTTCTTCCATTTTCTCTCTCTCTCCCTTTCTTTCCCCCCCTCTCTCTCTTTCTCTTTTTTTTTGTTTTGTTTTTCTTCCAGAAAATCAAAGCGAGGAAAGGGGAAGGGTCAAAAGAGAAAGCGCAAGAAAGGCCGGTACAAACCACTCAGCTTGTACGTTTGTGTCCTCTGCTTGTAGAGTCTCTTCCCTCCCTCTCCCCAAACCAATCTGCCTGCTTGCTGCTCACTCAAATCTCACCCTCCCCTCCCAGTCACTGGTGGGCCGCGGATCCTGCAGGGGCGGCACTGGTGGCGGCACCGCTCTGGCACTAAGGCTGTCTCAGGGAAGGCGGCTCTAGCTTGCTTGGCTCTCTAATCATCAGTGGCGACTATTTTCCCAAGGCACAAGAGTGCGGGTAGATGGGCGAGTGCCTTGCACCTCTTCATGCCTTCCAACTCACCTGCTTTCCCCCACTCGTCTTGTGCCCTCACTGCTATGGCGACTGGTGACAGGCAGGCTGGCATCTGCCATGCATGTGTGTGTGTACGTGTGTGCGCACGTGTGAGTGTGTGTCTGGTGCAGTCACAGGTGGAGAGGAGAGGTGGGACAGCGGGAAGCTGGAGAGGGGGTGCTGGGGAACTGGGGCGGGTGCGCTCTCTGTTGTTTTTTTTTTGTTTCTCTCTTTCTGCTGGATTTGGTGGCTTCTCTCTCACTGTCTCTCTCACTGTCTCTTTTGTTCTGCCTCTCTTATGGTGATTCACAAAATTCTGCATTGTTAATTCACGGCTCCTCTGTAGGAGACTCCTAGGTGGCAAGGTTGAGATGGGGCTTACAAAAAGGAGGGCAGTGCCAGCTGCAGGGGTAAGCTACTTTGCAGGGGAGCAGAGACCCTGTGTTATCTAAAACTCATTTAGTCACTGGCCTCTTTCTACTCAAATAGCCCACTTCAGAGAACTTCTTTCATTGATATGTCAGTAGCTGGCTGGGACCTCTCACCTTCCCATCCTTGCTTTCCCCTTCTTCCTCCCTCTGGCCTGAGCCGATGGATCCAATGCAGCATTTGTGAATACTGTGCAGAAGGCCTGTTTTCTTTCTCTTTACGCTAATGCAAGGGGGTGCTGTCCTGGGGCTGTCAGAGTGCTGCTGGAAAATCCACCAGCCTGCGACACTCCAGTGGGCAGCATGGGGGCTGCGGGAGGGGGCAAGGGGATTGCTTTGATGTTTAGGGTGTTGCATGTGTATTTTCTTTCTGCTGAAGCGCTGTAGCTTAGACATCTTTCCTTTTGCCTTTTTGCAGTCACTGTGAGCCTTGCTCAGAGAGGAGAAAGCACTTGTTTGTACAAGATCCCCAGACCTGTAAATGTTCCTGCAAATTCACAGACTCACGTTGCAAGTCGAGGCAGCTTGAGTTAAACGAGCGCACTTGCAGGTTTGTGTCCTGAAGGATGAAACACACAAAGAGAAAGAGAGAGAAAGAGAAAGAGGGGGGGAGCTTGCTTCCTGCTGACTTCTGGCACCAGTGCTATATGGTTACTTCTTTTCTCTGTCCTACATGGGCCAGAGGGCAGAGGGGCTAACTGGGATGAGGACAGATTTTCCCTGGTTCAGAGGGCAGCTGTGCGTTTCAGATGTGCTGTCAGGACTTGGACGGGGACGGCTCCCTGAGACAAGGCATTTCTTTCTCAGGTATCCTGTATCGTAGAACAAGATAATGGAGTTCGTGTTGCTGAGGTAGCCAGGGGAGGATCTGTAGCCCTCTGTACATCATCTGTACGTGACTCTGAGCATACTGTTGGACAAAGACAAATCCTTGACTGACTAGGATTTAATCACCCCTGTCTTCCAAGCCCTTTTTCTGCGGCTTGTAGATGAGATGCTCTGCTGTGTGCAGAATGAGGAAAGTCACCAGGAGCCTCCCTCAAGGCTGTGCCTACATTTTCCTTTGCCTCTTTGTTCTTCTAAAATCCAGGGAGACCAGCCTGTCCTCTTGCACTGTGCTCACAGTTCCCTGTCCATGTCCTGTCCAGAGCTGTGGTTTGAGGGGCAGCATTCAGGTCTGTGACATGGGATACAGCAGGATTAAGTCTGTCTCTGGGTGAAGGCAGAGATGCGTATTCAGGTGTGAGGTGGGAGATACAAAAGCAGTGTGGGGTTGGTGTTTTTTTAAAGACCCATGCTGTGCATGTGTCATCTGAGGACTGTCACACACCATCTGTGGCATAGACACGTGCAGAAACTGATTCTTGTTTCCCGTCTGAGCACTTTGGTGAACTCAGTGGGGTATCTTGACTCGCACAAGGTATGTGTGCATCTCTGGTGTAGGATCATCCAACCTGTCTAGAGAGAGACATAGAAATGGGGTTGCTAATGAGCCCTTGGCTCTGACTCTGAACTCAGATCCTTTCCACAGAGATCTAGGAGATGAAAATGCTTTGTGCCCAAACCAGAGAGGCTTTGGCACTGCCAGGGTGGTAGAAACTGCTCTGTATACAGAGAATTTTTCTGAGATGCTTTAGTTTCAGTGGGAGAGTAATTGATGGAGGGGCCAGAATAGAGCAACTTCTGGAGTTAAGCTTCTCCTAGTGAGCAAAACCCCTGAAGCCTGAGACCTTTGGCCTTTTTCCCCCTGCTGCTGTCCCAAAGCCCAGAATAGCTGAAAATTACCCCACAAGGTTTGAAGGGTGAGAAATAGTAACAAATACAAAGAAAAGCCAAACAATAGCCCAAGAAGTCATGATGACAGAAGGGGTTTACTAATTTCACTGTGATGGGATAATTGGCACTAAGGGAGGTTGGTGTGTTGGCCAGAAAAATAGGAAGGAGTCATAGGAGTGGTTAGATTATCAGTTTCCGGATAAAAAGCTGATTAAGCTGGAGTTCCTCATGCTCTTTCTTAGATTTAGAATTGGGCCCAATGGGGGAGGGCAAATTCTCATTTCTCCTGCTGCTTCTTCAGGCTGCTGCTGTTCTCTGGTGCTAACCCCTGCTCATGGCAGCTAGTGGAATGAAAGACACTTACTTTTCACCTTCTTGCCTGCATGAGGCCTTGTTGGCTGCATTGCTTCCGACCCAAACAAGAGGCTAGGTGGAGAGCTGAGGGGTTGTGTCCTTCTGCATGCATTGCTTAGCCTTGTTTTTCTGTGTGTTTGTGTGTATTTGTGTGCGCATGGTGTGAAAGGGTGCAAACAAAACACTCAGCTCATCTGTGAGGAAGCCACTGATTCTGCTCCTAAATTTACCCCTGTACGAGTATCTCCCCCCACTCCGTATAGGTGAGCCTGGGGGAGTAGAATTCATCGACTGATTCATGGGACTGAGATTCTCAGCTGATTTGCCCCATCTGCACAGCATTTCACCCCACCAGTGACATCATGCCATGTCTTAACACCATGTGCTCTTAAACACAGTAGCCACCCCTTCTCTGTCCTACTTGCACCCTCATCCCAAAAATTAACCCCATTCTCTTTTTTTCCTTCCCTCTCCTCTTTGACAGATGTGAAAAACCGAGACGGTGAGCAGCGGAAAAGAAGGGGGAACAGCCCTGTTTCTGGAGCCTGATTTCTCGCCTGGACAGAAAAAAACAAAACACTAATCCAAATGAACCCTAAAAATGAAGGATCGGTAGAGCACAGCACTTTCAGTACGGACGATGGACTCCGGAAGGAACATTCCCCAAGGCACCCGCCGCACAGAATTCACCTTTGGGTTTTGAACTGTTTTATTTTATTTTTCTTTTCATGCTGCTAAATAACAGAGCCAGGAAGACTTATAGGGGTGTATTTGATGGGTTTTCCCATGCATACATATATATGTGTGTATACATGCATATACATATATATATATGTATATATATTTTAACCACATCTATATATACATATATGTATATCTTAACCACACACACACACATATATATATAATATATATATATACTGATTATTTTTTTTAACATTGCTAATGTTATTGGTGTCTTCACTGGATAATACTCGACTGCTGTGGACACAAGCGGGCTACTTGGGGCATAAGAAACAAGCTAAGACTGGACTGAGTAGAAGCGCTGGGTGTAAACTTCTTAACTCTAACTGACTTGTGCGGCCTCCGCTGTTTCTCTGTAGAGTGTGCTGTACCACAAACCACCTTCTCCTTGCCTGGGACAGGGAGGAGAGGTGATGGAGAGGATGGGCAGGGAGTTCCAAAGAGCGGCATCCTAGGGTGGTGCGATGGGTCAAAGGCCAAGGAAATGGCCGTCTCCGTGATCAAGGATTCCTCCTCCCCTCTCTTCCCCCAACCTTCGCCCTTACTCGTCTCATAATCTGCCTGCCTTGATGGGACATGGGATGTCAGTGTACATTTTGCGTTGACTTTATTTGCTATAGAAACTTTGCCAGAGAGACGTGCTGGCTTCTCTTAAGGATGGTGGGCAGCTGATGCGCACTAGCTTTCCATTCACGGAAGTATCACAGGAGTCTAGATTTCCCGCCCTTGGTGGCTGCAAAAGGACACAAGGTCTACAGTGTGCTGAAGCAAGAATGGGGACCGGTGCATAGCCACACAGTTGTTCAGCACTGTCTGCTTTCTTCATGCACAGAGCTGCCACTCAAGAGCATCCAAGATGCTTACGGAACATTTCTGGAAAGGGATATTAATCAAAAGTATATACACAGTAGGGGGTGTGTGTGCGTATGTATGTGAAAGTACGCATTTGTGTCTGTGTGTATGTATGTATGTATGTATGTATGTGTTTTTCTCTCTTTTTTATATATATATATTTATTTTTATACATATATATATATAAAAAAATAATATATTTGTATGCCAAGATTGAAGGGGGAAAAAAGAAAGGAACTTTTGCTGCCTTCAGTTTGCGTGCCCAGTGTGAATGACCCTTAAGAACGTCAAGACTTTTTTTTTATGACATACTGTAAATATCAGGCCCCTTTTCCACATCTTGAGCTGGGGAATCAAATGTGAAGGCAGGCAGAGTCCCTTAGCCATGTCATGAGAATCTTGGCTATGTGTGTATCGGCAATATACACTGTGGTGTATGTGAAACCCACCTTACACATGCGCGCACACACACACCCCCCCCGAAAGTGTGTTTGTACATCTATGTGGATATATATAATCTAGTTCTGTGATTAAAATTATTATTATTAATAATAATAATCAAAAAGGTACTCGGTCTGTGTCAGAATGCTGCCAAACATCATCTGCAATTGTATTTTCAACGCCTGATAATGTACAACACGGAAAGCTTCCAAAAAGACAAGACAGTCTAAAAACAGACTCACAACAAGCGACTACTAACCACTAGGATCTCCCCATCCAACCGATGGCTTTCAGAAGGAGAGAAAACACATGGGTGGGTGCTTGCATCTGCAATGTATAATACTCATGCTGCATCGTGCGCAAGACAGAGGCTTCCGATCGGGGGGAGGGAAGAGAAAGTGTTTTATATACTTATTTAATATCCCTTTTTAAATTAGAAATTAAACAGATAATTTAATTAAAGAGTAGGGATTTTTCAGTATTCTTTGTTAATATTTAATTTCAACTATTTATAAGCCGTACCTTTTTTTTTTTTATTTGTACTTGTTGTGTATAAATTTAACCTTCCTGTTGTCCCATCCCTTATCTCCCCAATTGTTGGCAGAGTCAGTAGCATGTTATGGGCAGTTATTTAATTAATTTCTCTAACACCTACCCCTACACATTCCTATTGAGACAAGGGTTAGATATACATCTACATACTATATATATATTTGGCTATGTGTTTGTATATATATATATGTTTATGTATATGTGTGATTCGGATTAAATAGACGCTACGATTTTTTTATATATGTAAAAAGAAGAAGCAGGAAAAATAGAAAATTCTACATCTTGAATCTCTCTCCTTTTTAATTTTAATATTTGTTATCATTTTATTTATTGGTGCTACTGTTTATCTGTAATAATTGCGGGGAAAAAAGATATTAACACTACATATTGTGTCTAGTGAATTTTTTCAAGATATTCCTTAGTACATATTTATTTTTAAACAAAAAAATTACAGATATATCTTAAAAAACGACGACGACGACGACAAACAAACTTTTTTTTGTATTAAAGAATTTAATTCTGATCTTGATTTCCTTTGCCTTCTCCTTCTACCTTGCATCCTGGTTTTCTTCCATTGTGTAACAGTTCCTCCAGTATTGCCTCTGGAGGCTACAGGGCATCAGCAACCTGCTAGTTGGACTCTTGGATTTGGGCACAGAGCCTCCAAAAGCATCTAGGTACCAAAGCCCGTAGAAATGACTGGGAGGTAGGCACCAGAATCTCTGTGTGGAGCTCAGCCCGAGTTCCCTGCTTGGTGAGAAGAGGGTGGTCTGATGGGCAGGACCGAGGGGGCAGAACTCCTGGGTTCCTTCCCAACCTGATGCCGAGGAGTGTGGTGATGGTCCCAACCCTGCCTCTGTCTTGTCCAGGAGCCAAGCCCTGTGAGCTGGGCACTATACAGGCGATCCCGGTGGAGCTTACAATCCAAGATGAAAGTAAGGCTCTGAGCCTGCTCTTCCTGGTAATGGACTTGGTGTTTGCAGTTGGAGCAGTGTGTATGTAACCTGCTGTCAGTAATGGTTTGGCATGACCTCCTCATCCTGGACAGCACTGAACAAAAACCAGCTCTGACCATGCTCATCGCTTCATGAGGGATTTTGATACTGTTGCATCTTTTATGATGTGCTTTGGGGTCTTTGGAGGAAAAGCTCTTCGACAGCAGTGTCATTTCCTCGTCAGCCATGGAGATGAGTGTGTCATGTGTCAGTCATCTGGCCACGCTGGAAAGGAGCACGCAGGATGTTCCTGGATGTCTGGGAGGTGACTCACTCAGGTTAATACAGACCACCGAGTTCATGGCTGCATTGTCCTGCTCTTGCAAAGGTAAAGGATCTGGCTTTTATTTTGGATGAACTCAGGTAGCTCAACAGGTGGATCTGCAGTCACTTCCTCTGCAGAGAGCAGAGCGGAGAAAAGAGGATGAATACTTGAGGATGCTCTGGTTCACTCTGTTCAGTAACATCTTGTGGAGTACAGCAGTGAGGTGAGAAGGTGAGCAAGGGCCACCTGGATGTTGCTGCGTGAGGAACCCAAGGAGTTGCTTCCTTTGCGTATTCACCACTGTGGATTTTGGTTTGTGTGGATCTATGGACTGTTTTGCAGATGGCTGTGCAAGATGGTGAAGATGGTGTGCCTATCCTCAGGAGACCTGCACTGTCTCTATATGACCTGGGAAATGTTTACAAGTCATCAAATTGGAAAGATTGAAACTGACAGGTCAGTGTTGCTCCCCTGGGCTGAGCTGGATATGAAATCTCAGCAAAACGTGACCCAGGTCTCCCAGATGGATGAGTCAATGGGTTCCTACTGTCAGTCACAACACATCAAACCCTGCCCACCAATGACAAGCTGGGCTGGCTGCTCCTGGTGCCTGGAGGACAGGAGCTCTTTTTCTACCTCTAAGGACTCAGGAGAAATAGCATATCTGCAGAACCAGGTGATCTGGTAGCCACCTCCTCCATGAGACAGGCTATGCCTGGCTGGATGGCACGTTTCAGCTGGGACAACTCAAAGAATTTGTGTGGCTGCAGCAGAACCAAGGTAGCTGCCTCAAACAACTGAAGCAAGAACCTGCCTGAGCCAGCTCTTAATGAGGGACCTGGGGCCCTAGAAGCAGTCCAGCTCTTCTCCTTTATCCTTCAGGGTTGATATAACCGGGATGTCACCTCTCATGAGGAGAGTAATTATAGCTTGGTGTTGGAAGTGAGCTCAGGCTGGCTGGAGAGGCTGTATGTGATTGAGGCCCCTGCTTCTGGAAGAGCTGGGATGCAGGAGTGCATTGCCCCTCACCCTGCCCAGAGTTCTCACCTGGCTTGCCTGTGCCCTGTCCCAAGGTGAGGTGAGGACACAGGGAGGGAGGCCAGGTTTTCGGCTGGCACTCTGATCTCGGCATACAGCCTTTCACCCTGCGTGCGAGAAAGGCTTCTGGTCACGTTCATGTTTTGGTTGCTGGCTAATTAAAATGCTATCTTCAGGCAGCTGGCTGGTGCTTTCCTCGTGCCTCCCACATTTATTCTGTGGCATTCAAAAAGCGGAGGCACCATGAAAGGCAGAAAACGGTGTCCTGGACAGACAGACACAACAGAAAACCCCACTGGCAATGGAATAATGGGTTGGAAACCCGGTCCTTCTCTCACTCTTGGCACCTGCTAGCTGGTTTAACCCCTTGTTGCTGATGTCCTCTGCTCTGGGTTTGTAAGTTAGCCAGGCTTTGCTTGGGCTCCACCACCAGCTGCAGTGTCTTTGTTAGAAATGCCTATAAAGCTCCTGTCCTTCAGTGTGGTCCCTCAAAGGACTTTGGAAACCCAAAGGAAATTCATTCCACAGGCCGTGTCCTCCACTGTCTGCCCGTGGGAGCTTTGGTAGTGAGAGATGGGTATTTTTATCGTAGACCACGTGGTGAGTGTACAGGCAGTCTCTCTGTGCTTGGGATGCCTGAAATTCAAGGCTAATCCCAGTCATCCAGCACAAGGTCTGCAGTCCCAGTCTGTGCAAACACCATGCTTGCTCCCAGGTCCCCATTCGGGGCCAGGGCAATGTGGCCTCAGTGGCACTGTGCCACCCCACAGGCAGCTGCTGACCCCCCCGCTGTGCCCCACAGCACCCGATGCTGTGCATGATGGGGTGGCTGAGCTGCTGGCCATCCCAGAGGAACCAGGCGCTCATGCCTGGACCTCCAGCCAAGTACTCCATATCTCATAAGAGGTGGCGAGTTGTGGATAAGAGCAGGGAGGTGAAATACCCTGCACCAGCAGTGAAGGAGGGTGCGAAAGGAATGCAAAGAGCGCCTGACTGCAGCTTTGGGGGAGGCTTGCCCTTCGGTGTGGGGAGCTGGGAGGGCCTTGGGGGTTTTGCATTCAGGAGGGGACAAAGTTCAGGTTCTCCTTCAAACGTCAGTGGTTTGCTGGCTGCCTACACCAGGGTAGTATCTCCCAGAGGTGCAGCTCGCTGTGCGTGTGAGGTGATTACAGACTTATTCAGGGAAATGGGCTTGTTGGGCAAGTGCCACCTATTTACCTGCCCAAGGCTGGCCTCCCAAGGCCAAAAAAGCCTTTCCATAAGGATTTCTTTAAACTTCCTGCCTGAGCCACCTCCATACCTTCAGGCAGGCAATGCTGCACAGTGACAACTCTTAGGAAACATCTGCAGTTCTGGGCTATAGTACATTGTGATACAGGGCTAATCTTGCTGGTTCATGCTCTTTATTTTTACTTTGCCATTTCAGATGCCCCAGACACTTGTTTGGGGATGAAAAAAAAAGCACAATCCCTCACTAGCCTGAGAGTGCCCAAGCATCTCTTTAGGCATCAGGGCTGCCCACTGCAACCTGCTGCCATAGGCTTTTCTATGGGTTTAGTACCAGGTAGTTCTGCTGCCCCCCCCCACTGTGCTGCCTGTCTCCAGGCCAAGCTTGGTGCATGCAGCAGGGGGAAGGCATGCTAAAAGCCTGATGCCAGCACGGCAGGGGTTTACTTCGGGGGTTACTTCGACACCTCCTTTGCCAGCTATTCTGAGAGCTGTTGGTGCACTCCATGCTTGTGTGTTGCGTGGTGGGACCCGGCCTGGGAAAGGCATCTGGTTCTGCTCAGCCCCCTGCCAGGACTGCTGATGAGTGGCAATTCCTGCTGAACATTCCCCAGGGAGACTTGTGTAATGCCATAACAATCTGGGATGCTGGTCAGGATGTCTTGCTCCCAGGCTGTGTGGTAACTTGGAGGTGAGAAGCTTTGGCACTGGATGCCATTACCTGTAAATCTTGGTCAAATGGGTCTGAAGTGTGCAGGAAGGGTGTGATTCACGCAAGCCCTTGGGCCTTTCATGTACAACTGTGGAAGAGCGTGGCATACAACCCCGTTCAGTGGGAGCATTATCTAATCAAAAAGGAGAGAGACCTAACCCCTTAGCTGCAAGCCCTATGCACAGTTTGGGAGAGGCAGCACAAGATGAGCAAAAGGATCAACTTAAGCAAATAATTCAGTTTCGTCGCCTCTTCAGAGATTTTAAGGCCAGAAGCATGACCTGTCTGAGACCTTTGCCTTCATTTGCCGATAACTCGTACTTGAGCTGTGGTGTACACTTTGGAAAGACATCCAAGCTGCTCTCATTTCCTGGTCTTCCTGTCCTCAGATAACAGAGAACCTGCTGGCACTGGAGGCAGCCTGTGCCATGAACATATGGATACCCAGGGAGTATACGTTTGTGTCATTGGCCTCTTCTCCAGAAGCGTGGCTCCCACCAGCACCCCTCCCTGCCCCTCCTGCCTGTCCTCAGCTCTGACACCACGAATGCAGAAGCGAAAGCCCCCATAGAGCTTTATGTTGGACTCAATCCTTTCAAAGAAACACCTCATCTGACTACTGAGAAAACTGTGCAGGAACTAACTTCTGGAAATTCAACTTCCTGTCAATCACCTCCACTTTTTGTCTTTACAGCTTGAATTGACTCATTTCTCCTCCAAGTCCCCTTCCTTATGTTGGGCAGCTTGCTAGAAGGTTCAAGCCTTCTTTTTTTGCACTGCAAGGACCTCACATCTGGGAGAAGCTGGACACTCCTGAGCAGATCTTCTGAGTTTCTTCTAAGGTGTTATTGCTCCTGGAGATAAGGAGCCAACTCCTACTTACTTTGATTCATGTCACTACTGGAAGTGTCGCAAATGGGGGTCAACAGCACTGAATCTGATTGTTTACAGTCTTCATAGGCATAATAAATTATGAGTCATAGGATCATCCTGAGTTATTTGGTGACTAATATGAGGCTGGTCTTGAGGCTGAGGGCCAATTTCTTGTTGCAGTATTGGCTTCCCAGAGCTCTCTGTTGTGGACGTGCAGCGTAGACCTAGTCAATACACAGCAGCTAGGAGAACTGGCTGAGCTGCCAGAGGAGGTGCTGATGAGTCAGGGAGTGGCACTGCCCTCTGCACCAGTACCCCACTGGTGGCTGGATGTACAGTGCAAGAGGCTGTGACTTTTATGAGTCACTTTGTGGGACTGAGTGTGATCCACACCCCTGCAGAATTGCTGGGACGAGTCACAGAGTCAGAGACATCCCAAAAGGAACAATTTGTGCAGTTAGGTTGTCTTGTCAACCAGCTGCAAATGTGCTGCTGTTCTGAATATGTTTGTCTTTGTGCGGGTCGTACCCCACAGCCTAACCTGTTGCACTGTCTGGACTCTGTCCTTGTCTTTATCCTCTGTTTTCTCTGATTTAATTTCGCCCTTAAGTTAGGTTTGCAAATGTATCAATAGGTGTGTTCCCTTCCTCTCTGATATAGACCCCTCAGATGCTTGTGGAATCTCATTACATCTCCTCTGCAGACATTTCTTGGCCAGTGACATAAAATGGTTCTTCAAAGCCCATGGCATCAGCTCATTGAGCTCTGCCCTCAATCATTCTTGTGTTTTATATCCTGACATCTTTCATATATAACAATAATATTCCTTTTGCCTCAAAAGTTGTCTACTGCTGAACACTCTCAAAGTTGGATCACTCCAGAACTATAGAAAAGCAAACAGGCTACTGGCTCTAAACATATCCCCTTGTGTCTCTCTCTGGATGCATTTCTCCATGGTTGCTCTTTGCCAACCTCTTCTGGCAGTTCTGCTTTCCAAGGTGTCCCCTCCCCCCACAAAGCCGCTTTGCCCCAGCAACATTAGCTTATCTTTTCCCAAGTTAAATCTCATTTTGTTTCCTGCTCATTTCTAATCTCTCTAAATCCTTTTGGAGGATTTCTCAGTTTGCACTGGAATTTGCAATCACTTCTGCTGGAGGTGCCAGCTTGGGGAGTTCATGGGAGAACCTTCTCCTTGGTGCTGCTGAGTCAGGAGTGTGCTGTGGCTCCCAGTGCTGGGGTAGTGGTGGTGATGTCCACGGTGTGGGCACATGTGCGGTCCTTTGCATAGCTGTGTTCAATCACCTGGTGAGTTCTATTTTTCCCTCACCATCAGATAGGAATTGCCTAGCACAGCTGAAGGAACAGTGGGAGTCAGTTGGTCCTGGTCTGTAGAGCCAAGCAGAGGTGTGGGAGGAGAGAAAGCTGGGTTCAGTTCCCAGCTGGGTCACTGGGGCTTTGCTTTCCCTCCCTTGCCTTGATTTTTCCATGCATAAGACAAATTCCACCTTCCTTTTTGGGACCTTTGACAGATGTCAAGTGCCACTTACTGCTTCTTATTTTATTGCCTATTGGTAGAAGGCTTCCCGTCTTGCTGAAATTGTTAGGGTTCTCTGTATACCTTCCCCAAAAGCAGCTAAGTCACCATCCCCTCACCACCCAGTCCCAGCTGCAGTCATATCTCCCTGCTCCTCTCCATCATTTGAGAGAGAACCTCAACAGGTATTTTGGTACCGATAGCACCTCATTCCATGTGCTCTATAGGAAGGGGATAGGAGCAAATAGGGTAGGGGGGTGGAGGGAAGGGGAAACAGCAAGACACAGCTCAGGAGGGGCTTTACTATCTGGAAGAGGTAGGGCACAGTGCAAGGGTGAGGAGGATGGAAGGTAAGGGATGCCCCGTGAGGTGCAAGGATGAGGAGGAATAGGCTGTCTATGTCTCAGAAGTGAGGTGTGGCAGATCTGAGATTATCTGGCAGCCCCAGGCACAGTGAACCCTCCCAGTTATGAAACCTCCTGCACTCCCATGGACACATTTCTCACTGGTGTGAGTTGCTTTGAGTGCTCGAAAACTAATGGTTAGGGTTTGCAGGAGTGCCTGAGCTACCAGCCTCTCCAGCACCTGGGGAACCTTCCCTGGGCAGCCCCTTGGCCTCACCATGCTACAGAGAGCCCTGCTCCAGAAAGGGCAGTTGTGAGATGCTGCATGGCTTCCTCCATGGTTATAGAGGTGAAGAGGCAGCTGCTAAAGCTCATCATAGCAAACATTGAGAATCTTGTGCTAATTACACCAGCACAAGAGCCATGTGGTGTTCAAGACTACCTGCTTTTAGTCAAACCAAAAAGATTTTGGCCCTTCATGCTCCTGAAAAAATAAAATTCAACAAGACCCAAATATACTACAAAAGCTCAGAAGGCAAGTGTGCCCAGATTGCGTTAGTTTTCAAACCACTGCAAGGTTCAGCTGGGCAGGTGATTTGCCAGCAAAGACTTTCCTTCCTAGCCTTAAATCCTGCCAGTGATTCCCCTTGGGCATGCTTCAGACTCTGCTCATCAGGTTCTCGCCATATCCCTTTACATCCTGGTTCCACTCTATTTTTAATCCACTCCCCATCTTCTGGTGTTGTCAATCTCAGACCTTTCCTAAGCCTGGAAGAGGGTTGTATATACATCCTTCTCTTGCTGCGGATATTTTAGAATTTCTCACCCAGTTTTATGTCACTTGAGTCCTGTTTACCTCTTCGGTAGTAGATACACACAAAACTCAGGCATCCCATCAGGGGTATCCACAGCAACTGCTGAATATTTTTTCCAGAGGGGACCTTCTACAACTATTGGTTAAAAGGTGAAGTTTTGGCTGTTCTGTGCCAGGATACATCAACTTGTGTGTATCTCGGAGCCATTTCAGAGGGTTGTTGCACAGCTTCACACCAAAGTATCTTCATATTTCCTTTAAGCACCTCAGTACCATGAGCCAAACCCATTAGCTCCTCATCTCTGGTGTCCTTGAATCACTCAAAGGTGACCAGAGCACTGGCACCCTGCAGCTTCCTCATTGGAGGCTCTGCTCTGAGCAGTGAATTTTCACTTTTTCTTTAATCACATCACCAAGTTTTAATGCCCAGCAAGAACTTTGACCCTTATCCAGGGATTAGTTGTTATCCTTAAGAGCTTTCTGTGACAAGCCTTATAAAAGAACTCCAGCTTTGGAGAATGTGGGCAAATCATGTCCACCGGGTTAATTTTCTTTATTAGCTGACTACCTCGTTTTTCTGTCCACAGCCCTCAGATATTGTCTCCTCACTCCAGGAGAAGGGCCATTCCCATCAGTTCACAGGAAGTTCACTGCTGGGATGCTTGTTACCATCAAGCCACCCTCAGCAAGAAGGGGAAATCTTGGCCTTGGTGAAAATAAGGGAAAAATGTTATGTTCCCTCATCAGGCTGTTTCGCATCCCACCCCAGCACAATTAGGCAGTGATGGAGGGCTGCCAGACAGATCCTATAAAGAAGCAAAATGTTTTAAATAGGGGCCATAGAGGTAGCTGAGGTTAAGCAGAATTTGCAAAATCCATTTAGCTGTTTAGAAAGTTTCTTCATGAAAAGAAATGTGGGCATCTGTGTGTCTTTCCTCGTATCTCTACCACAGCCTATTTCAAGTATGGTCCTGTCTACTGAGCAGGGTTTTAGTAAGGCATAAAAGGGGTTTTCTGTGCTGGTTATTGGCTGTTATTTTTCATGTGTGTGTAAGGTACTTGGATGTGACAAAACTGGGAGCACAGTGTGTTTTGCTCTAAGTAATTAGAGACAGGACTCACAGGTATATTCTGGCTGCTTTCAGCCTTTCCCGTGACAGAAAGCAGCTGCACACCCAGCATTAGCCAATCTGCTAATAGGCTGTGTCACAAGACACAGCATCACCATGTCTCACAAAGCAACTGCATTGTCCTCTGTAAGCTTATTGTGAGAAATATCACGGGAACACCACCAAATCATGTCCCGCAGACTGTTCCAGACTAAACATCCACAGCCTGAATCCCTGACCTGGATTGGGGGCCTTGAGAGAGTAGAGGAGGCACCTCACTTTCACTGTGCTGAGAGCACAAGAAGTCCGTGCACTCAGTCAGCATCTCTTTGCAGACCTGCCTGTGTGCACAGACTCTGATGTATCCAGAGACTCCTCATTTTCTTATTCAGATAATAAGTGTGTAAAACATGCTAGTGACAAGAATCATGTCTATGGGTACCTCTGAACTAGGTCCTTGGCTCTCCCAGCCCAGGTGGCCAGGCAGAGTGAGCCCTGTACAAGAAAACAGTGGAACCTTTGAGTCCAGGATGCTGGCTAACACTGGATGACTGGTCTCTACCTCATCGAGGGTGAGGGAGTGTGGGTAAAGATGGAAGGCAGAGTAATGATGGGAAACCTGCCTGGGAGCTACTACCAAGAACAAAGGGAGTTTTGGATAGGATCTTTTAGCCAAGACAAACCAAAGCTGCAGCCTCTATGGAAGATTATTTTACCAAATCCTCTGTTTCGTCTTGATGTAAAAGAAACTCAGTAAAATTTACAGTGTTGTGCAGTACAGGTGATTCTGTACCTTGATACTGTGCCAGGGCTGGGAGTCCTAGGTTCTCTTCCCAACTCTGTCCCTTGCTTGCTAATTAGAGCGGTGTCAATCACTACTCTGGCCTGTGCCTCAGTTTCCACATCTGTTAGTGGTGATAACAGTACAGTGATGATAACAGTACTGAGTTGCCCTGGGGCATGATCTGTAAGTGAATTAATGGTGAGGAGTTAAAGAAGAATTAATTGGTAACCTCTGTTGAGTGCTCAGAGATTCCATGATAGTGGGCAGCGAGTGGCAAGCCGAAGTTGTGCGTGCTGTGCAATGCATGGCTTTTGCTTACATAGCAGTCTGTCCCTGCATCTTTACTCCTCTCTCTGTGACTCCAAAGGAAAGTCACACTTTGATTAGGACAAGTGCTCATCGCTCATGTAATATTATTTTGAGGTGTGCAGCAGTCCGTGTGGGCAGGATGGAGCAGCCTTCCAGCTGCAACTATCTTCCACTGAAGCAATATATAAAGAGATTATCCAGGATAACATTCTCTAGGAGACCCTTGCGTGTTGCATGTGATGACAAAGAGGACGGAAAAAAATAGGAGAAACAGAGCAAAGTGGGATGTTGCTTGTAGCACACTAGTGTTGTAGTGTTCTGTAGTATTCTAACCATAAACTAGATAAAAACTAGGGAGCACAGCTCTCAGGAGAGACACACGGAGAGTGTGAACCATCACATAAAATCTGCTGGGAGGGTAAGATCAAGGACTGGAAAGAAATGTCTGCTGAAAGGTGGATATGGCCTCCAACTCCATAGTATGAACTGTGAGCCTAGAGAATGACAACTGCTTATTCTGTTTCAAGTTTTTTCAGTCTCTGAGCCCCTGTCTGTCCTTCAGGGGTGTTTCAGAGCTCTTCAGAGAAGCTGGGTGTGTAGATCTCTGCGGAACACCCAGCAAAGTGTCCTACTTCATTACTTCTTCTGGTTCACTAAGATGTAGTCACCAGATCTGTGGAGATCTCTGGAACACAGGCAAAAGATCACCCTTCATGGATCATTTCACCTCTCTATGCCTCAACTTCCTTCCCTGTGAAACAGGGATGTTAAAACCAACATCATCCTGAACAGCAGCTTGGTGCCTGGAGCCTGGCAGGGACCATGGGGCAGGAGCAATGGTCAGGGACAGAGCTGGGGGCCCACATGTAGGTCTGAGGTCCCAGAAGACCAGGACTCTTCATAGACAGTGTGCCTGAGCCTCCAGCACAGCTGAATGAAGGCACTGAGGAGAAAACGGGTGCTCAGCACTGGCATGTCTGCTCTGCACCCATTTGCACAGGCTGCACTGTGTGTTATGCTGGTCACCTCAGGGAGCTGGGGTACTGCTGTCCATGGGGGCTGTCCTGTGCCTCAGGTCAGGATGCTACGCTTGTAATCTGCTCCTCTTCACACAGCAGGTCCTTGAGGCAGCTGAGCATCCCGTATGCCCATGGCTTCTGCCAAAGATGGGGCCTCTCTCCCCTGAGAATGAAGCAATGTGGCAATGCTCTCAGACCTTGGCTTGTAACAGCAGTAACCTCCGAGCTGCTGACTGTTGCTCAGCAATAAACACCACTCGTGCTATTAATAAACACTATCTGTCAGCCTTGGTATTTTTAATGCCAGGACACTGTGCCCTGGCCTGTGGAGTCACTCAGAGACTGAAGGCTGGATTCAGAAAGAAGTCTAAACTGCCTTACGGCAGTTTAGGTGCTGCATTATGTAGCCCTGTGGCGTGTGCCTGTTGCAAGGTGGAAGGTCTCTCTTCTCTTTGGTGTGTTAAACAGGATCCAAGTTCCTCCCCTCAAGGGATTTCCTCTCCCGCCCTTTGCAGTCCCAGAGCACTGACACTTACAGACAGGCTCTACCCACTCTTATAGACTGGGATAGATCTAACAGGATCTTTGGACCCATGTGAGTCAGTGAAAAACTTCAGCTTTTTCCCCGTGATGCGCCAGTACATTCAGCTGAATCAGCAAGGGAATGCTGCCTACTCACACTGTGTCTTTGGACTCACAGTCCTGCTATAGGAGGTTTCACAAACCAGCTTTAGAAGTGCTCCCTGTGCACAGAGGTTGTCAAGAAAGTCCTGATGGTATTGATGCCTCTGAATGGTGCACATGGATACTGCCTACCGTAAGACTTCTCTGGCAGCCTGAAGAAAAATAGGAAGGAAAAGGAAAATTAAACATCTATGGGGGCTGATCATGTACTGTAGCTCCTGGCTACTTCCAGCTGGCTGCAGTGTGAGCCATCCCTGCACCGAGCTGGTGTGTTCTCTGCTGGGATTAGTCTATGCCCGGGGGGGGAGGGGGGGGGGTTGAAGGGGATTGGTATGAAGGTGCGAGGAGGTCTGCATATGAGACGGTCGGATGCCACAGGAAAGAGCTGGTTTCACCTTCAGCCTCAGTGTTTGGCCCTGGAAGCGCAGCTGGGGTGGCGGGTGGGTGGCTCCTCCTGTGCTCAGGGGCAGGGAGCAGGGCTGTGGGCGCTGGCGAGCCAGGGTGGGGTGCGAGTGATGTCAGAGGGGAGCAGCGCGGCCCCGACGCTGGCTGCTGCTGGGGGCACGGCGGGCTGTCAGGCTGGAGCTGCACCTCAGGGGTGCTTCACCCTTCGCAAGGGCAGCTGCCGAAGATTTTGGAGAGGTCGTAGGGGAGGAACGGCCAAGCAAACAGTGAGCTGGCCGAGCAAACAGCTGCCAAAGTGAAACAATCGGGTCCCGTTCTGGTAAAGCTCAGCAAATACTGCGTAAAACCTGCTGCTGGCAGTGGTGCTTGCCCTAGTCATCAGGTGTAGCACTCTCAGAGGGCAGATACAGAACAATCTGGGGAGGCAGAGAGAAGTTGTGCAAGAGAAAGCTCTGGCCAGCGTGACTCAACACTCATTAGCAGTGGCACACCTACGAGAAGCTCATTAACTCAAAGGAAGAAGCTCAAGTACCTTATTTCTTCTTTTTGTTGTAAATCATCTCTTTTATCACGTGCACATCTCAGTGTCTGCAGAGAGGGCAGCAGAGACAGAAGCGCTGGGTATTGTAATCCCTGGTTCTTGGAGCTGCACAGCATTTCTGGAGAATTAGTCCTTGGCCGGAAGAGCTTTCAGCATCACTGGAAGCAAGTTATTCTAATGGAGCATACATGGCCAGGGGAGAGGGAGATGGGAGTAACAAAGATAATTCTTTACCCAGTCACTTAAAGACCCTTTAAATTCTCCCCAAGCCTGTCTCCAGCCCCCTCTTCACCCCCTTGCCCCTGCTCTTTCTGTGCCCCTCTCTCCTGCCTCATGGCCCTTGTCAGCCCAATTCCCCCCAGCCTGATGCGCTTGTCAGTGGTGCGATCCAAAACACATTTCTCAACCACTGCCTTGGACTCCTATTTCTTCAGAGCCATCCACCCTGATGTCTGCAACCTCTTATAAAGGCTGAAGTAGCCGAAGGACAGCACTGCCCTTGCTCTCTGTACAGCCCTGCATTGGGCTGACAGCGTCCGTAGCACAGTTGTAGGTCTGCGCCTGGGAGATGCCCTCAGCTTTTAGGTTCAAGCTGTGCTCTCTGAACACCATCCACATGCCAACTTGCCCTTGCCTGCTGGCAAGTTTCTTGGATGTGCCCTTGAAGAAAGTATCAAACTAGAGAGGGAGGTGACTTCTGTATGTGCGGATACAAATACCCTGACCTGGAGATGTGTGCAGAGGGGAGACACAAGCAGAAAGCATGTCTGCAGTATGTTTCACTGACACTGCTGTCCCTTGCTGGTACATCACTGGGAAAATGGCTCCTTTTTTCTGCTACCATTGAAGAAACCAAAACGTAGGTTTACCCTGAAGTGCTTAGTGCACAGTTTTAGTACTGGCTGTGGAATAAAACTCCCTTAAGTCACTTCTCCATTAGTATTTTATAGGGAGATAGCTAAATCCAGTCATCCATTGGGTATGTCTGCATTGCATTCCAGAGGTGGGATTGCAGCTTGGTAAACAGATCCTGATGAGCTTGGGTTTTAATCTGAGTTTTAACCTTGTTTTCTGTCTCTCAGCATGGGTTTACACCATATAGTGGTTTTACACACTGAGGTATCTGGATTGCAGCTTAGGCCAAGCTTGGCTGTCTGCTGCCCATACTCTCTGATGAGTCCCCATCTAGTTTAAAACTGGTCAGGGATGTCTTCCCAAACCATCCTCATGATTTTGGGCTGCTCTTTTGGCACTTTACATCACTGTCAAACTCCCACCACATCCTCCAGTCCAGAGCCACCATGAGAGCGTCCCTCCTGCCCTGCTGCTCCTAATAAGCATCTGAGCTTTTGAGCTTGTTGGTTTGGACTAATGCAGGCAGCCCTCTTACAATTTGGTAAAAGAGGCCGCACTGCAAAAGCAGGGGCTCCAGAAGGTGTACTGCCTGCTGCAGGGGGGAAAGATGGTCTCAGCCCTCTGTGCCAAATGTGGCTTTGCTGTTCTAGACGGTTATCTGCTTCAAAGGGGACAGGTGACCTTGCCCCATCCTTCCTCCCCTGTGCCCCTTTCCCACCCTCGCAGTGCCCACAGCAAGTCTTTTGGAGGGGTCTTCTCTCTCAGAAGCACCATCCTAGGCCCACTGTCTTTTATCTGATTCAGATTAAGTTTCTTTCTGCTTTTCTCTTCTCGCTGTTGACACACAGAAGAGTGATACCCCCACAGGGATGTGCTCCAAATGATGTCAGTTTTGATTTATTATTGTTTAATATCACATTGCTTACTCCTGCCATTGCATGGAGTTAGCTTAGTTTGGGAAAGACTGCCCTTCTTCAGACAGGACAGATGGTCTGAAAATTAATTTTTTCCCTTGCCTAACTAAATATTCAAGGCGGGCTGTTCTGTCATCAGAGCTTTGCTTAGGCAAGATCTTTCCTTGGCAGAAGTGGTGGGGGAGAAGGGGAAGAGCAAGAGGGGGATAAGTGCACTCTACCACAGTTGAGGTTTCTCAGTTTGTCTCCTTGTCTCCCCTCCACAGAGTCTCCTTCCACTCCTGCCAGTTTCCCAGTTGTTTAATTCAGAGCTGCGTGTGGGATGGGGCCAGTACGAGACACTGCAGGGAAAAGGGGCAGGAAATATGGCTGCAGGTAATTACAAAGCAACTTACTCAGATTAGGCTTTTTGCCTTAATCTGTCAGTCAGGGCTGGCTTGTATTCCGTAGAAAGAGGGCTTAGATCTCTCACGTTTTTATTCTATCTCGTGTAGCTCTGGATGTTCTTTTTTATGCATTGAAACATCTAATACTTTCGTGCTTCCTGCAAAGATCTTGGCCTCCCTGATGACAATGATTTCCATCTGTGCTCTCCCTCAGATGATTTCCAGGCTCCTTTTGGTAAGCATGTGGTATCACGGTGCTCCGAGCTCCCGTTCTGTGAATGAGCTCAAGAGTTTGCTGGGAAGACTGCTTGAGGTCTTGCTGCTTCGCAAGCTCCACGAAGCTCAGCTCCCTGTCCTGCAGTTGGCCTGGTCAGTGTAAATGGATCCTCATCAGTGTAGCTGGGTTCTGTTGTGCTTCTAGCCAGAGTGATGAGCCAAATTGCCGGAACTGCTGTTCAGAACAGGGATTAGAAGGTAAGAGGAGAGGAAGATGCCCAGAACCACATGCTTAAGGCCAGCTCCAGTTTCCATCCTAGCTGGAACGCTACCTGACACACGCTTTACTCCTCCAATGTTCACCAGGCAAACAAAGAACACTGCATTTATTGGCACTACCACTTTTAGTATGAAGCTCTCAAACGCATAGACCTATATCGTCTCAAAATGTTTGCTTATTTTGTTTGGCCTCAATCCTAGAGGACATAACTGTGGGTTTCCGAATATTTAAGGCCAATGCGTTATTTATAAGCCATGTCAGAAACATCCTGAGCATGTGGATTTTTAGTGAGGAGAGTCTGGGTTTGGTATGCCAGCACACCTCAGGTTTGCCATTCTGCAGTGCTGTCTCTGGTGATTGCATTTGAGGTTAGCAATGTCTGTAGTGGCGCTAGTCTCACGACATTCTCTTCTTATTGTGTTCAATCTACTGGCAAACAGCAATGAAATAATAAGGCGGGTAGCAAAGAATCAAGTGAGACCTTGTATGCTTTTGTATCCCTTGCAGTGCCCCTGTTTAAGCTCTCGGCAGCCATCACACCCCTCCTCTCTACTCTCCTTTGGCCCTTAACAGAGCCCTCACCTTTTTTTTCTGAGATGGTAGCCACTGTCCTTAGCATAGCACCCAACCTGGAACCAGGTCCCCAGGGAGGACCAAGAGACAGAGAACTGAGCCTGCTCCTCTGAGTACTCCTCTCTCCCCCATCTTTTGTGGTGTTTAAACAGCACTCATCTCCATGCTAGCTGCCACATCACTCATCTTCAGCAGCCTTTCCTCTGGGATACATGATCCCTGCAGCATGACTGCCTGACAATCAGCTGAGAGCCAAAGCGGCTCCTGTGGCCCACATTTTCCTTCTGGAGGAGCAATTAGGCTGCTCCAAGACCGTCTTCAGTAGGCTGATGTTATCTCCACCATGACGCAGGCAAGCAGCCCTAAGCCCTTGCAATAACTATGCCAGGGTCACTGTCTCCCTGCTGCCTGTGTGCCTCTACCTGTGAGATAGGCTGAGCTCCAGAACTCTTCCAGCTATCTTCAGCTAGCGGGCAAATCCTTTCCTTTAGCAGCACCAAGGCTTGAGAAAGCCTTTCTGCTCTGTGCTTGAGTCAAGCCTTCAAGGCTTTTTGGACAGGAGAGGCCTCTCGCACTTCCTGCAAAAGCCACGCTTTTCCTGGCATGCTGAGGCCAGGGAGGCACTCTGGCTGGTTCTGTTGGGGAGACCCTTAGCTTTCCAACCAAACTACAGAAGGTCTGAGATTTTCCTGCCCGCTAATTGAGAGAAGATAAAAGTTTGTGTCAGGGATGCCTGCTCCTGCTGGTACTGTCGCATTCAGAGAGTCTGCTCTGCTCGGGTGTTAATTGTGTCTTGGAGTGCTCCCAGCTGCTCTGTGTTACTGCTCAGGGAGAGATGATCTCTACCCTGGAAAGCTTTTACCTAATAAAACAAGACAGATAGGGAGGAAAACAGAAAGAAGGAAGTGACAAAAGCCTTGCCCAGGGCCACGTGTTGGGTGAGTCGTAGGACATGAAGCCAGGTCTCGTGATTGCTTGCACTATGGGTACACATTACCTCTGCGACAGGGCTCCAGCACAGCATGATACCAGAGCCACCCCAGAGTCCACCTTCTAGTGGATTAGAGTACGGCCTTCCCCTGAACTCACAGGCTGCATGAGGGTACTTTCCTATCTTGGCACAAACCCCAGCTTGGCAGAGAAAGCCAGGCCTGGCTATGGGTGTGCATGGGAAGACAAGGAGGTGAGTTCTGGCCAGACAGCAGCCCCCGAGAGCAGATGGAGGACTGGGGCACTGTTTGCAGTGGGTGGTGACATCTGGGAAAATGAGGGGTGTGTGGTCCAGGGCTAGAAGGTGGTGTGGCTGATGCTGGTGATAAACTCACAGGCCCATGAGTGGTGTGGTGAGCCATTCCCATGTACTGGTGGCGGGTCCCCTTGTCCAGAGAGATTGCAATATTGATCACTAAGCCTGAGGTCACCTCTCTGAGGCTGTGGTGTCTGATGCTGCATCTGTCACCAGAGAGAGACCAGGGCCAAGCTCCATTCAGGGCACTGATCCCATTGTGCTCTGTTCCTGACTAATGTGGAATTTGTCATGGGCCAAAGAGGCCAAGGAATGGCACCAAAACTACCTGTCTTGCCTTGAATGGCTCCTAAGTTAAAATAAACAGACTACCACCTATGCTTTTCTGTATGCCGTGGAACACATTTCATAGGTCAGTGGGACCCCTCGGCCCTGCCCTGATCCCACATTGGCAAAGACTCTATCCCATGTCATCCAGTTTTGCTGAAGAGTTGAGGGGTTCGAGTGATGGGACACAGAAAGAGACCAGTCCAGGTCTCTTTCCCTTCTTGCTGAGCTATTTTATTCTTCTACCCATGATTATTCGGGGTGCATCAAGATCTTTAGTTTTACATCCTAGAAGAACATGTTATATCTTGTGGTGATTGCAAGTTCTTTAAACAGCAAGCCAAGGTCTTGCAAAGAAGGGGAAGGGCAGGGGGAAAGAAAATTACCCTGAACTGTGAGACACTGAGTGGAAGAAAGATCCTTATTTCAACTGTTTTAGAAGAATTTATTCTAGATACCAGCAACCACTCGGGAGTTGCTTGCTGCTCCTCAGATCCCTGAAGCATGAATGGGACAGTAGGTAACTTAGGAATGATGTGTTTCCAGTGAGCTGGGAGGACCATGGGCTTTGGATTCAGCCTGATCTGCAAACCATTTTAGCACATACACGCTCAGATGTTATTGCCCACAGGATTTTACATTAGTGTGACTCCTTTTGCCGTGTTCAGCTATTTCTGATGTGTGGGATCACCTGGCATTTGGCTTACGGTCTTTGTTCATTGAGGTAAGTCAGCTGGGGCAAGAAACAAGGGATTTCACCTTTCTCCCTGATTAGATGAACCAGTTCAATGCAATTAAGCAGCTTAGCTCAAGGCAACAGAAGCCATTATCGCTGGGCTCCTCTGCTCTGCTTGAACTCTGTTATCCATGTTAAAAATGTCAGAGAAAAAAAAATTTTCCTTCTCTCCCTGGCGTCTCCCTGGCGCTGGCTGAGTGGCAGGTGCATATCTGAGATACCTCTATGTGCATCTATCTGATCATCTTCTCTTCCCACTTCAGGCTGTCTCATTTGAGGTGGGGTTGGAGTTGGTCTCATGAGAGAGCAAGAACACCTGGCCAGGTGTGACTTTCAGCCCTCCTTGTGGAAAACCTCTTCGTTTGGCAACCTTCCTACCTCTCAGGGAAAGAACTCATCTTGGCTGCTGAAGGCAGCATGCAAAACTCTCCACCTGCCCCTTAGGAAACAACAAGGGTTAAGAAGTCCTTCTCTGAGTTCTTTGTGCTTCTTCATCCTTTGTCTCCACTAGGTGTGCAGCAGAGCAGAGGGGATGCCTGTGGAAGGCATGTAAAACACTCCAGTTTCGGGATAATCCTGTGACTTTTTATCTGAGCCTGGTCTTGACATTACTGCAGGGTTGGGAGGGGTTTTGCAGATTGGCGTAAATATTGCAAGGACTATTGTCTTCTGCTTACAAACATTCATGCTGCAGTCCCACTCCCCCTTATTTGGGCAAAAAATGTGTAACATTCAAAGAAAAACAGATACATAGAAGCATTCATGTATCTATACTCACATATGTACCCATGCAACGCGCAGAACCAATCCCTATACCTATACCCAAACACAACTGATACTTGAGGGCAGGGTGTGTTCACTCCTGTTCAAAACCACAAACCATCTCTTCCTTCACGGATGGTCCCTGGTTGATTTCCTATTTACCCAGTAAGCATGTACCTGTTATTCAGACAGGTTTCCCAGTAATAACTCATTGTGGGTTTTCACATTTGGGCGCTATTATCACCCATTCATGTATTAATAAAGAGAACTAATGGCCTGTTTTCAGAAAAAAATCTCTTTCAAGTGAAGATGCCTCTAATCCATCTTGCTAGTTAGAAAGTCCTCAGTGTCCATTCGGCAAAACAAGAGTTATGGTCTGGTGGTTGCTTCCAGCTAAATAGCCTAAGAAGGTGTCCCACGCTCTCTGAAACGGATGTGGGCATTTCCATAGCACTTCAAACATCATTTTTGCTACTGGCTGTGAAATGTTCCTGCAGGAGATGTTGGCATATATCATAGCAGCTGCAGCATATGATGCTTTGGAGAACAGGATAGCAGAGCTCGAGAGTCAGGGCATGGATGGCAGAGTCTGAACCCAGGCAGGAAAGAGCAGGGAGATCTGTGGAGGTAAAATAACCCACTGGATGCTGAAGCACATAACCTCCAACAACACAGACTACTGTGGACATAATTAAACCACATGGTGACACCTTTCTCTTTCTTCTAAGAGATATGAATCTCACACTTTCACACTGGGAGAAGACCAGAATGAACTGGTTGGGCTTCAAGGTGAGCAGCTGTGGAGGATTAGGTAGGAATATAAGCTCTTATCCTCATGAAATACCTCTGATTAGAATTGAAGGTCTCATCCCGTTCCTTGAAGAGATTGCATGAGATCTAATAGCAAAGCTGCAGCAATGAGCAACAGAATTTGCTGCCAAATGGGGAGACCTCTGGGCTGACAGGAGAGCTTTCTGGTGGGCTAGATAACTGTCTGCAGGAGCAAAGGACAATCACAATTCCCACCTTCTGTCTCACATATGAGGGCACTTCAAAGCTGCTTTCTCTGGTTATGATACCTGGTGAGCAAAATGGAACACTTGCATTACCTGCATGCTTCTGCATGTGGGAGAGGAATGAGGAAAAGAGTCCCATAGGGCATATGTTAGTCAGACTGCCTCAGGTGCTACTAGGAGGTTTTCAGATACCGCCACAAAATGTTTGTGTAAGAGAGGGAGCAACTCCAAGTTTCCATTACTGTGGGCTGGGGACCATGGCTGCTGGTGTGGAGTCTGACATTTGGGTAAGAGTCATTAAAGCATCAGAAATGGGAGAAATGTCTGGTCCTATAAAAAGGACAAGTGGAAGGGGTAGAGAAAGGAGGACCTCTTTTTGTGAAGTGATGTCAGGAGAGGGCTTAATTTTTCACTTTAGCAGGTAGTACGTCATCCTGGGACAGGCAACGATGGATTAATTTCTGAAGTTGCTTGTCCCTGTGTTTCTGCAAACACAAATATTCCCCCCAATGCTTTTACAACACAGAGAGGAAAGTGACTTCATGGCATTCCTTTTCTGACTGTTTCTTTGACATGTGCTTTCTAAACATAGATCTAAAAATCAGAAAGCACCAGGAGAATTATGGGTTTCTACACCCTATTGTGCTTTATAATAATTATAATTATTGTAAATACGGCTCAGACACTGTAATTTTCTGCTCTCCATTGGGTCTTTCTTTTTCATTTTCTTCTTCTTTTTATGACTGTTTTCTAAGAAAGTTTTCATATGTCACCTTATAGATGGGAAATGGCAGAGTCAGCTCTTAAAATAAAAGGAGAGGAGTGGCTTGGAGGGATGCAGAAGGGATTGATGAGAAGGGAGTGAGGAGAGAGAAATGTCATATAGTCTGTGGTGAGGGCACCAGTGGTGACAATCAGGAGACCTAGTGCAGTACCTAACCTAACACCAACTTGCTGTGTGATTATAGGCTCCATCTTTGTACCTATTTTTGATTGTGGAGGCCTTCTCTTATCTCTTATCTCATTGCTTGGCTCAGTAACTATTTGATCATAAACTTAGAGATGCTAAGCACTTCTCACATTCAATGTCTGGTTGAAGTTATTATAAGAAGATATGGTAAGATATTTGAATAGGTGTAGTTTTTGTGGCATTGTTGAAGTACAGTCAGGAAAAGCTGGTTTACACTATGGGTAGAGGTACTCTATGGTGTGGACTCTGGTCTTGTTCCCTGTGAGTGTCCAGACAGAGATGTGGCTGAGATGTGTCTTCCTACCCAGGCAAGGGGGACATATCAGGTCTTATATCTGTGGACAGGAAGGCATGGGGTAGAGTGGAGAGAGGTTCAGAATCAAGTATATCTGGGATTTGTCCCACCAGGAAATCAGAATGTGGCCAGGCTATGGACTTAGATGGGCAAAGTGGAAAATGCTCCTACATCTCAGAGAACAGACACATATAATGTCACCTGGAGATTTGCACAGGAGTGGTGAGGAAAGGAAAGATGCAGCAAACAGCATCGGGGGAAAGACAAATCCAGATACCCTGGAGTCAGGCAAGAGAGTTTACACTGAATTCAGACTGAACTTAAAGAATTAGAAAGAAAACAGGAAAAGGTGGGCTAAGGGTGGAAAACATCTGGGTGCTAGAATGCAGAGGACAGTAGAAAAACAGCAAAAATATCTGTGGGATGTAGAGAATAGGAAAGAGGAAGACAGGCAAAGGAGAGATCATCTGGAATAAGAATCAGTATTTTAAAATATGGAAATGTGTTGAAACATCATCACCAGAAACACTGCAGAGATTCAGACTGAACTGCAATAACTTATCCAACTTTTGTCCTAACAGAATAGAGAAGTCTGTCACTGAGAGCTTGGATTTCTTCCCTTCCTCAGGAGTCTCCACTGGAGACTTCCAAAGGAAACTGAAGAGCAGAAAGGTGTACCCTGCCACACAACATGGGGAACCTTGGGTTTATACAATTTTAAAGCAAATGGAGGAGTCTTTCTGGGTGACTTTTTACCAAGAGTGTAAGGTTTACAGTGTGGACTATGGGTGTGAGAGATGTAGGTATTATTCTGCCAATGAAAAAAGAAGATTGCAGCTGGTGAGAGGACTCAGGCTTTTGGCTTCTAGTTCCAGACTTGAGAAGGGATTGACTGTAGCCTGAAAGTGAAAAGTGGGTTAGTGGAGTTTTCCTCTAACTCTAACTGCCTTTTCCACTAACTGCCTTTTCCACTGTCCTACAGCAATATACTGAATCACTCTCTTAGTATAGCAACACCAATTAATTGCCTCACAGATGGTTTCCTTGATACTGAATTTGCTGTTTGCAAAGTGCCCAGAAATCTGTTGCTGAAAGGTGATTTGGAGGAATATTATCCCTCTACTATATGGGGCAGGAACTTCTTACAGGAAGGTTTGTGTATTTGCCTCCAGCCATCCATAAATACACTGCTGTTTCAGGCAATACAATAGGCTGAGCAGAGCCCTGTGCATTGAAAGGAACATTTGCCATAGTATTTGGAAATAAGTCAATTGTCTGCTATCTGCATTTCTTACAAATACCACAGATTCCTTACGTTTGTGCCTCCACCATTCCAAGCTGTTGCTTTGACTTGCTAATAGGTTTCTGTTGTAAAAAAACTCATGTGTGCTTTTTTTTTTTTTTAATGGAGCTAGCATTCAGATGTTACTTTGTGCCCAAAGAGACAGCAAGAACATGGATTCTGCTGGATTCCAGAAGGAAAGGTGTGTAGGGATCCTGGAGGGAAAACTGCCAGGCAGGTATTTACGAAAAGGAGGTGATCTGGTTGGATTCAAGAATGTACTACATGTGCTTATTTGGTGTCAATTGACAGTTTCATTGAATTCATTGGAGCTATGCTGATTTATAACTACTGAGGGTTTAGACAATTCTACATAAACAACTCTAATGAAGCTGCTTTCAAGGCAGCAAGAATTAGTCCAAAGAGATAAATCTTGATAAGCTATAGATCCCTGACAATTGTCTTCCAAATTCTGCTCTTTTTTGTCAGTGTAAAGAATGTATGGAGCTTTCCTGATCCAGATTCAGCCAACTCACTTTCCATTACTCTCAGCTTTGCTGATGCAACTCCTCAAGCCTGTGTCGAGTCACTGATCATAATTAAAAAGAAACAGAAAACATAAAGAGATGGGCATTCCCACAAGCAACTGCATCAGGTGAGAGACAGTGTATGGAGCTAGATTCATGTGCCAAATTCTGGTTTGACCCACAGAGAAATATACAGCAATGGAGTGGGGTCACTGAGCCTTGCACTCTAAACTTGGAATTGGCTGACTTTCCAAGAGATAGGCATTACCTTATTCAGCAGTCGCCAAGGCTTGCAGAAGAGAGGACTGGGACAAAAGTTATGGCTGGTACTGAGCAGATATTAGAAGAAAGCTGGACTAAAAGTGCCTGTGGATCCCTGAGTGCATGCACAGGTAAGGATTTAGCCACTCAGACAGCAGCCATTCTTTATGGGCTTACATCACCTTTCCCATAGACCTGCTTGTGGTGTAGCAGCAACACTCAGCAGCTGTTTCCCAGCAGTGGGTGGAGGATGGCTGGTATGTTACCCACCACTCTTCATTGCAAGACTGCCAGAGGGCTGTGCGGCACCTGCTGCACCTCTCTGGGCCCTGGGCATTGGTTTTGCAAGACTTAACGTGGGCCCCAGGGCAATGCATGTTGCTGAGAGGACTCAAAGAAGGAAGAGCGTGAGGTTCTCCAGAACCGGCAGCTGGCAGTTTAATTTTAGCATGGGGAGGTACAAGGTAATGCAACATGAAAGATCAATTTAAGCTACTTATGTAACACGACAGGCCCTAAATTATTTATTTCTTACTCAGGAAAGCATCAAGGTCCTTTTCAGGCTCCTTGAGCGATACTGATCACAATAGCTAGCACTGAAAAGCTGTATTATGATACCTTCCTATGAATCAGAATTAGGTCTACATTTGAAACGATGTACTCAGATTTTGTCACTTTTCTGAAAGACATATCAGAAATTGAAGATGTCTAAAGATAGATTATACAAATTATTAGAAGACCTAGAAGGATTTCACAAAGAAAAGATTAGGACCGTTAATTTAGTGAGAGGGATGTGACATGGGAATGAAAAGAACAATGGCAGGGAGAAGGCACAGAAGATCCTGCCATTTATTCTTTATTAAAATAGGTGAATGAGAAAGAAAAAGATCATGACTTAAAATACTGCACCTGAAATACTAATAAGGGAACATACTGCGTTATACAGTATGTAACCTGTGGGATTCACTGTTTGAAAATATGACTGGGGCCAAGACATTACTCTCACATTTTCCATACAGGAGCAATAAAAATATCATCCACCCCTACACCAGCTGGGCTAAAAACCTACACGGGATATAAATCTTCATCTTGCATGACAATAATTGCTGTGAGCCAGACGTGGAAGCCTATTGCATAACTGTCCACTATGAGGGTTTTACTACCACCCATGAAGCATGTGGTGCTGGCTGTTGGCAGAGATGTGCTGCTGAGAGAAATGCTGCTGTTTTCCCTTGCCGTCCCTCCCCTCTCCACACACCTTTTCCTCTGGAGCAGGTTCTTTAGCTGTGCTGGGGACCTCTGCATCTGTGGGACAGTCTACCTTCCTCAGTGCTCACAGCAGCCAGGGTTCTATTTGGTGTGCATGGTGTTTTTCTGGTGAGCTGGCTGAAATGAGACGTGCTTCTCACATTGGGAGCAGGGAAAGCTGGCAGTCATTCATCTGGCGCCCTGCAGGGGCAAGCTATAGGGGTAGAAGCCAAGCTGCAAGGGAGATGCCCATCTGTTGCAGACATCGGTGTTCCCTTGAGACAAAGATTTTAGGGTGAATCACTGCTACTGTGAGTGGCCACCATCAGAAAGCATGAAACAGTTCCCTTAGGCAGCTAGCACCCAGACTGTGAATTTGTCTGGAGAGAAGGGCTGTAAGTCTGGCTTTGGCCCAAAATTTGGTACAGAGCTAGTGCAGAGAACCAAAGTTCTGATGTTTGAAGTTGGTGCCCAACATGGAGTTAGGAGGAACAAATTCAGGGACAGTTGTCTCTGGAAAGGCTCCATCAAAATGTGAATGCAACGGGAAAGAGGTGCTGTCTCCCTTGCCAAAAGATGCTCTATTACTATTCATCTGCAGTATGATGAGATGCCAGTCAAGAATGAGACTCTGCTGCTTGAGGCAATGTTCATACAGAGCAGCAGATACGAATCTAACAGATGTGGCTACTTCAATGTCTAGAAGTGAAGAGGAACCAGGGGAACACCAAGGCTGCATGTTGTCCTAACATGCCAAAAAGTTTTTCCAATGATGTAAGCTCTTCTTAGCCCTTGCTTGATGATTTTTCAGGTCAAGGCTCTCAGCTTTTCCATGAGAAGAGTAATTCTGAAAGGTATTTGCAAATCAGATCAATTATTTTTGGAATTTTCTTACAAAATGGATTCTTACTATGTTTCCAGCTGGGATTTTGAGTTTTACACTTCATATTTTGTTCACATCCTGGAATTTTAAAACATCAGTTAGAAATCCTAATTCATGTCCATTTCATGTTTTGCAGTGATCTCTGACTATTTTAGGATAAAGTTTTCATGCATAATATAGCAAGAGATTTGAGGCCTTCCATTCTTCTATTTTTAAGCACAACTAAGGGCAGCTGTTATATAGTACTAATTAAAAAAATCTTATCTTTCTCTACAGATCAAAGAGACTTTTGTTTGTTTTGTAATGAAATAGTCTGACAAAAAGTCAAACACAGAAAGTGTCAAACTACTTCATTACAAAACAAACAGGAGACACTTTGATCTGTGAAAAAAGATAAGGTGTTTCAATTAGTACTAAATAACAGCTGTCCATCATGATTTAAGAAAGGAAATAAACCACCAATATTTCAAGTCTTTCATATGGTGATGTGCACGCTGAGGCGCTCTCATTAAGTTAAAAAGCATTGCAATGAAAATTGGGATAAAATTTTGAATTTTATTAATTTATGAATATGTATTTCTCAGCCCAGAACAAAGAAGGTGCCCATACTGACATATTTTACCAGGGAAATTTCCATTGATATTCATATTTGGTTATTAAAAACAAGGTATTTAATCAAAACATCTTTTAGGACAAAAAGCTGTGCTTAAAAACATTCTAGCCTGCTCTGTCTGCAGACACTGGTTTCAGCTGTAGCCATGCTGGGTGGGATGTGAAGATAAATAACAATGCAGAAGCAGCTTCACCGATGTGCTGCTGGCACTTCTGCGGTGGGTGTGATGCAGATGCAGTGCTCCAAGCACATATCACCTGGTCAAGTTCTTCTGGACTTAGAGCTAGACCCTTCTTCACTGCACCACGAAGCCACGTGCATTAATGGAGGTGTTGGGGGGAAGGCAGATGAGCTTAGGTCTTCCGGACAGCACTGGCTGTTAAGAAGTGGCAGCTGATCCCAGTCTACTCTGCAAGGAATGAAGCGTCCTCTCGATGCAGTCCTGCTGAGCTTTTTCATGTTCCTGGTCCAGGGCAAGTGTTTTGAAACTGGCTGTGTCAAATTTTGCCAAAAGCAATGCAAGTCTGCTCTTAGAAAAACAATAGTTATCTATCAGTAAGTATTTCCACTGATTCTCCCTGGTTCTGTGTGTTGTGCAAACCTGGTGAAGGGAAACTCCCATTCCAGGGAGCTGCACTAGCAGAGGGAGCATAAACTGCAGGAGGACCCCTTTCCTGCTAATGAGGCCAGTGTGATGGATGACCAGGTGCTGGGCAAGCATTTCATAGGGTCAATCAATGGTCTGAGCTGTGGAGTTAGTTCTGCTTTTCCTTCCACTTTGCCTTTAACAGGCAGTGAATTTCCTATAGGAACCCCATGGAAAGGGTCCTCAAAACAACGTCCTGTGATCTCAGGGACAAGCAAACATCAGTCTCAGTCCAATTCTTGAACGTCAACTCTGCCCCTTGTTCCCGGATCATTGAGAGCTGCTGGGCTCCTGTTTATCTCACCTTTGGTCCTGCTCTGTGTTTACAGTTAAGCTGTTCATTCAAGTGCCATATAAGTTTGTTAGGATTTGCTGAGGGAGTAAAGGTCTTCAAGTAAAAGATGAGAACAGAGGAAAAACAGCCTCTGGCTGCCACGCTTCTCTAGGGCTTGCTTCAGAGAAGTTACTCAAGATGGGGTGGCAGCTAATAGGTACAAAAAAAAGAGCAGTAGCAGTATGTTGGCAAAATTTGGAGACCTCCAAAACTTCCCTTTGTGGTTGTTTTTGACTGACTTCTCAGTGCCTTTATTATGATGATGATGATGATGACGATGATGATGATGATGATGCAATCATTGTTGATTTTCCTTCTAGTATTTTATCAGTAATGTTTTTTATGGTTGCACTAAATTCTGAAATACAAATAGGGTGACTGCTCCTGCTGCCTCACCCCGGTCCTTTACATTTATAGACTTCCATATTTGTGTTATATCTGTGGTAGATAATATAAACAAATTAAGTGTCATGGGGAGAAAATATACCTTTTGCTTGGACCAAATCACACCATTAGGAAAAAGACAAGCTTTTAGGCATGCAGGGGCAGGTTTCCTCTCACTTGCTCATATCCTACAATAATATAAGACATCCAAATTTAGCATTTTAGTTCTTCAAAGAAAACCTTGTCAGGCTGGGCCTTTTTAACAGGATCCTTGATACCTCTGTGAGGAAGGCACAGGCCTCCAATGCTGTAAGAATCCCTCAGTCATTGCTGTGACTGAAATACAATGAAATTATTTGGGAGGCAAGAAATTCGAGGCTGTGACTGAAAGGCAATAACCTTAAGAGGTAAACAGAAGTGTGAGGCACTGGAGAAGAATGCTAACTTAGGCAGAGACTAAGAAGACCCATCTGCATATTGAAGGACAGCAAAAATATTGTGTGAAGGTGGAAAACAGGTGATTGTTTGTACAATTTCAAAGGCACTCTTGAAATAATATTTATGAAGGGTTAGGAGAGGAAAATCCATCTATTTATCCAGGAAACCACACTGAATAAAACTGGAAATGGCAACAACACCAGAGGTCAAGACCAGGCATGGGCGTCATGTTTCAACCACTTCCTTCAGGCTGACAGTGATGTCAGGGAAGGGTGACTATGCAGGTGGCTTGGGCCTGGGATAGTGACTCTGGTGGCAAGAACAAGTCTAAAGAAGCAAGCTTCTGTACAGGTTAAGAGCTAGTCCCCTTGGTAGGCATGATGATGTAAATGAGAAGGACTAGAGCTAAGAGGCTAAGGTGAGGAGGTAGCTGGAGGAACTGAAGGAATAAACATCCTCGAGGTGGACTTACATATTTTGCTGTATTTTCCAACTTGGGAGTCTGAGGAATCACATCTGGGGTTGCAGGACTGATCCTAAGTGAAAGCTATCTCTGTCCAGAGTGAGCACCTCCATCCCACATACGCACAAGGACTATTTACCATAGTGACTGTTCTCTGCATGTCCCTTCTGGCTGGGTCTGTCATTTGGTGACTCAAAGATTCCCTTATTTCCCATTGCCCATATAAATACGTCCCCAAATCACAGTCCCTTTCTCCACTACCACATCCTCCCCAGGCTCACAAGGGAAGGTCAGTCACCCCTCCAGGCATTAATCAGCTTTCTTTACAGGCTTCCCCAGTTGGGGGGACCCAGTATCCTTACACAGTCCATGTGCTCTGTAGCCATGTCAGCCACAGAGTGGCACCTCCTGAGGCTGCCCCAGAGCTGCCCCTTTGGTGGCAAGCTGCATGACATTTCCACTAAGGCCCTTTGCTTTTCCCCTCAGGACAGTCCCAAAGATCAAACAATACAACACACACCATGTTGTGGTGGAGTAGGTGCTGCTAGGATTGCAGGGAGGGAGAGAAATTACTCTCAGAAGGGTTCCTTCAGCCAGTTTTCTTCTCTGCTTACTATGGGTACCCTTCCTTTTCCAAGCACGTATCAAGAGGTGAGCTAGGTCTGGTGAGCCAGCCATCATCAATGTATATGAGGTGTCTGTGGCATTGTGCCATGTAACTCAGGTTGGCAGTATATGCATGTGCAAGCCCTGCTCTCAAATACCAAGAAACCCCTTTGGCCCCATGTTCTGGAAATAGCACAGCACCAGGTATGCCCTACGCCTTACACCTTTTCTCCGGGATGATAAGATGACTGTCCCTGTCAAGCCATGTCTCTGGACCTGTCCTTGTTCTCCATGCTGCAGTGAAGGACCTAGGAGACCACAGTCATCTCTGCTCTGAGCTCAGCCTTGGTCTCATAACCTCACAGGATCTTGATCTGGTCCTATGCTCAACATAGAGGGCTGCATCCCATGTTCTCTGTTTTACATCTCCATTTGGAGATCTGCTCATGTCCTGGTAGCTGGGTCTCCAAATGGATGCATCAGTGCTCAATGGGAGAGGAGTACAAGAGGGGGTCATGACCTCCTCTAGGGTACAGCAGGAAATCTGTGGACAGGACAACACAAACCCTTTTCTTTCTTGACAAAAGTCATCTCTAGATGAGATTATGGGCTTTTGGCCTGAGTGGAACTTCCCACCTACTGGTTCCACAACTTAATTGAGAATTAGTTTTCTGTCACTTCCTCTCAGCAGCCACTGTGAGAAGCTCTGGTCCATGAAAACAAAGCACTTGCCTTGGCCTCATGCTAAAGCTGAATATGCCAAGCAGATAGCCAATCAGCCGTTTCTTCCCATCTCTCCAGTGGGGGATTGCGGGATGCTTTGATCATGTCCTCTGACTGAGGACAGCTGGACTGTAAATCAAGGTCCCTGCTGCTCTGAACTCTTTCATCCACCAAGCACCACATAGAGAGAAGGGACATGTTTTTCCTCTCCATGCAGGGGTGAGCCAGGGTGAAACCTAGACCTGACAACTGGGCCAATAGACCTCTCTGTGCCATTCACTTCTGGCTTTTGCAGGAATTTTCCACCTTAAAACCCCATCTAGCTACTCCTCTTCCATACAAATAATATAGGCGAGAGGTCAGCTTCTTTCTTGTGTAAAGAACAACCAATTACACTTAGATGATAAGCTGAAAAAGTGCCAAATTTCTTTTTATAGCTTCTTTATTGCTCCCTGTTTGTGTATATAGAATAAGGAGGGTTGCGATTTACATGGTAATTTTAAGGCTGATCTGTGAAGGAGGCTGGAATAGAACAAGATAATTTTAAGGCAAATGGGTCATAAAAAATAAACAAACAATGGGTAGCTACTGAAGCATGCCTGCTGCCTCTTCCATCTTAAAAGGCATGAAGGCAAGGCACGTGAGGGCAAGGACAGTGAATTAGGAGGGAAATTCGAAAGAGTCTCAATACTGCTTCTGATGTTACCCAACCTTTAGCCAAAGCTCCTCTTCTGCAATCACTTTTCCAATGAGCTCATAACCTCTGTTAAACATGTCATGACCCTGGAGAGGTTGTGTTCAGCAACTGGGCTTTGAAACAGCCTTCTACTTCAGGCAAATACCCACCCCCTTTTAAGATGGAATTCAATATATTTCTGAAATACAGTGCCTGTGAAAACTGAGGACCAGACTGAGTGAGCCAGGCAGCCCATACAGTCTCACATTCCTTGGCTGGAAATGGGTAGCAGTTGTGTATAATTCTTGTACAAATCAGGAACTGAAGTCTACTGGATTCTTCTCTTCCTCTCTCTGGCTGTCACCCTGTATCACCCTCCTCATTTGAAGTTTTCATGTCTCTCTTTTCAGTTCCAGAGGGGTATTGTCCCACAGACAAGATATTAATTAGAGCTTCTGTTGATATTATCACACTAATTTTGTGTCCTTGCAGATGGCAAGTGAGCGGAACAGCCTCCCTGTCTGCAGTCCCCAGAGGGCTGCTGATCCCCTCTCCACATTCCACCTAGTGCAGGAAAACACCAGAGAATTAGGAAGACACCCATAAACCTTGTATGCTTTATGTATCCTTACTGTTATAAAAGCACCATGCTCTACAACTTTTTTACTTGGGGGGACATGCTATGCATTTGTATTCAGGCCCAGAGAAGTTCAGGATGCAGTCTAGAAAGATAGGGCTTATCATCTCTTGCACCATGCTTTCTGGCATCAACTTTCAACCCTGATGGCAGTCTTCAAGCAAACAAGGCTGGCTTTTGGACTGAAGTCATTCCATTTACCGCCATGTATTTGACAGCAGCCTAATGGGCTCCTTGCTTTGTTTGTGGTACTGCTCCTGCAGCATGTTCATCTGCTGACACTGTTGAGCAGAGGCTAAAGTTGTGATGAAACCTATCTGCCTTCCTTGGGGCCTCACTCCCAAGTTCAGTGATTGACAATGGAAGGACCATGTCCAGTGAACACTTGACACTGAGGTTTGCTGGACCCTCTGGGTCTTGGAGGGCTGCACATATGTGCTACGATTTCTTCTTCTTGGGACCTGACTTAGTCAAAGTTGGGTGAAGGGAACAATTCTTTGGGTCTTTCCTGCTACCAACACTGGCTTTTCTGGTCACTGCTGTTGGATGTAATTCCCACTCTGAATGATGCTTTGAGGCAACTGAGTATGTTTGAAGCACTGAGGAGCATTTTAGCTTGAGCTTCTTGCATGAAGGTGCTGGGGATTTTGGCCAATTGGAAAATCTCAGTCCTGAGATTTAGAGTGAAGATGGAATGAAAACATAACACATAGGACATACAAGGAAGTCATCACTTCCTTCCAGGCAGCAGTTTTCCACAGACAAACAGGACATGTTTGTCATGCAGAAAAATGTAAACAGTAAGCTCTGCCCATACACATTGGCCAGTGTTGTGTTTTGAAGAGGCAGGAAAACCTGTCATGCTGGTGCAGCTGCCCATGAAAGCAAGGTGATTAGAGCACAACAGGCAGCCCTGCAAAATCACCAGGCTGATGCCAGAACCCTGCAGTTCCTGTGGACCATATCTGAGTCATGTGCAGGGTCCAGAGACTTCCCTTGTCGTGCAGAAAATGAGCAAGGCTTTCCTCTGAGTGCTCCATTCTTCCTGGTGCAAATTGCTGTTTTGACCTCCAGGTGTAGGCACATCAATTATAAAACTTCAAAAATTAATGCCTCACCCTTCTAACAACGTACTAGAAGAGGGAACACACAGGAAACATCCTGAGCCATAAAAGAAACTCAAAGTCATTTAAGAACACAAAACCCAGGCAGAGTAGGTGGACCTAACAGCACACACTGGAGATGGCAACTATGCCGCACTGTGCCCCGAGGTGAGCATGACCAAAAGCATGTGCAATGCTTAGGGCATCTACAGGGCTTTTACACACTCCCTTTCTGCAGATACTCAATGTTGCATTGTCACTTATTCTCAAGGGGTTGCTAATGGGCATGCTATGGGCATGCTTTGTTATCAAAATGTACATCCCGACAACAGCATGTGCTGCTTTGGGTGCAAGGTGAAGGGACACAGCTCAGAACCAGAATCCAGGGTGTGAGTACAGCACTGAGCATACCAACAGACCTGCCAGTCTGTAGCATTGGTGACATGCAGCCACGTAGGTATGACATAGCGCTAAGGCCAGACTTTGCTTTCCTCTCCACCGACACAAAAAAAAAATCTATTCCAGCACTTTATGGAAATGACTACTGGTCCTGCCTAAAGAAAACTTAGAATTAGTTGTGTTCTGAAAGATGTACATAGTCAGGAATGAGATAAGTTCAGGACTCATCTCATGAGATTTTTATCTCACCCATAATAACATCACTTTTGAGAACTTTCCAATAGGATATTGGGCAACTTGTGACTGTCTGAAGGCTGCAGGACAAGAGTCGCACTGCAAATGGGACCATTCTCCATGTGTATGGATTCATCTACCAAACCCACAATGATAGGTAGAGGGAATCTTCAAAAACTGTGCACATCCCAAATTCAACACAGGCGTTCGGTTTTCACAGAGAAGTATTTGGCACTTATCTTATGTGATCTTATTTAAGGATCTCAGGGTGAAACCATGCTGAGTCACCTTCACGCAGAGTGCAGACACAGGACACAGAGGTCCCTGTCCTCTACTGGAGACTGCCTGCAAGCAGAAGATGATCTTCACAGTAGAGATGAAGGAGATTTGGGTACATTTCTCAGGGGACCTGCATACTGCTTTTCTGGCTGCTGCCATACACATAAGGAAGCCAGCTGCTTCTTGCCAGTATAGGGCACCCACATCTCCTCAATCACTGACTCGGGCTTGCTGTAACTGATAAGCAAGGAGGATGGTGTATCTTTCCAACCTAGTATGATTCCTTCTGGCAGCTGATATGACAGGGGGATGGCTTACAGTGACAGATATTTACTCCCCAGGTGTGGCTCTCTGAACACCACCTCCTCCAAGGCAGGCAGATCACGGGGCTGTGCAGCGTTTCCAGACAGAGTCCATAGGGCACAGGTGAACACACGCAAGGCTCCTCACACGTCTTTGATAGTGTTGCAGGCATGCTGGAGCACGTGACGGGGGCACGCTGGTCTGCTTGGCAGCTGATGGCGTGCCAGCAGAGGACAGGGTTCCCCAGTGGTGTTGATATCTGAGGAGCGCTGTGGACATCATATTCCCTGAATGCAACAGGTTGCCCTAATGCTTGGGAATATTCCTAATGATGAAGTCACAGGGCCACGTGTGATCTCGACAAACATACAATCACAAACATACAACCCAGGGCCAGGCTGTGCAAGCATTCAATGCATAAGGCATTTTGTCTTGGGAGATCTGTCATCACTTGACAAGTTAGATGTATTTGAGTTTCTGGTGAACTTATGTTCACATAAAAGAATAAAAAGACTTATTAGATTGTACACAGCACATAAGAACATAATGATGGCCTCACTGGCTTGTAACCAAATGTTCACCTCAACATTCACCTAGGTCTAGGTGTGGGAACCCAGGAGGTTGGGCAGGTTGTAGTGGAGGGGGATGAGGTGTGAGAAAGGATGAGACAGAGATGCCAGGGGAAATGTGCTCTGGCCACCAAGTGTAAGGACACTTGGGATGCTCAGCCCAAGGGTGCCATGTGCTGGTGGTGTATGGATGAGGAGCCTGCATGTAGTCAGGTGTCTTCTTCACATGCTGCAGCCCTCCATGAACATGCACCAGTTTCGAAGCACCATGTAGCCACTGGCATGGGTAGGAAAGAATAGTAGCTGCCAGGAGGCCAAGGACCTTGGGTAACTCAGCAGCACACACGTTTCATTATTGCTGGGTTGACTTGGCCCTGGGAAGAAATTTATAACTGACAGCAGGTTTGCCAGAGTAGTTAACAGAGCAGTGTAACAACAGGAATAAGCATTTCAAATATTTGATTTTGCCTTGTAATTCCTTGCAGGCTGGTCCTAGTTAAGAAGGGGAATTTTGTCAAGCCTAAAGCAACTTCAACATGGTAGATAAATTCTCAGATCTTGGTGTTGAAATGTTCGCCCCTCTGTTTCCCTCAACAAAAAAAAAAAAAAAACCAAAACAAAACACCTTTTTTTTTTTTTAAGTGGCATGTGTGGACTGTAGAAAGCTTGAGCAGGGCATGATTCTTGTATCCTCTAAATGCAGCCCATGGGTCCAGGGCATGAAAAGTTAATGAGGATAGAAGTTCCTCTTGTTTTTTAAAGCTAAAATTTTATAAAAGCAATTTATCAATGGTAAAATCAGTCCCAATGTGATGTTTCAGATATTTTATCCAGACACTTATTGGCAACAGTTATTATGTCCTGATGCCACAAGTCCATCCTGGTTGCTGAAGCTAACTGCAGTCTGATTTCCTCTGCTGCTATCCTGATGGCTAGGTGGCCTGCAGAGTTCCCACTCCAGTAAGGTATTTTGACAGATTTAACCTGTCAGCCTGATTTACAAAGGTGCTTCTGAGTACATTCATGTGTCATGGTTGTTTGCCATAACAGAGGACTAGATGCAAAAGGGTCTTTCCACTGCTCTGCTCTGTTCTCTGATATCCAGATTTCCAGGGATGGTGACTCAACCACTTCCCTGGGTGATGCTTGACAACCCTTTTGGTGAAGAAATTTTTCCTAATATCCAATCTAAACCTCCTCTGGCACAATTGGAGGCTGTTTCCTCTCATCATGTCACTTGTTACCTGGGAGAAAAGGCTGAACCCCACCTGGCTACAACCTCCTTTCAGGTAGCTGTAGGGAGCAATAAAGTCCCTCCTGATCCTCCTTTTCTCCAGACTAATCAACCCCAGCTCTCTCAGTTGCTCCTTATAAGACTTGTACTCCAGACTTTTCACCAGCTCCATTGTGTGCATCTGGACATACTCCAGCACCTCAATATACTTCTTGTAGTGAGTGGTCCAAAACTAAGCCAGAATTTGAGGCGCAACCTCACCAGCGCAAAGTACTGGGAGATGATCACTGCCCTGGCCACACTACTTCTGATACAGGCCAGGATGCCCTTGGCCTTCTTGGCCACCTGAGCACACTGCTGGCTCATGTTCAGCCAGCTGTTGACCAGCACCCAGAAAATAGTTTGAAATGGTTTCCCCATGTTATGGATGGTCTGCAGACACTGTGTGATCACAGTGGCCTCAGGCCTGTTTGCTGAGTGGAAGGGTATGCCCGGCCCTCTTTTATTTCCATTCTCTGTGGGATTTTCCCAGCTCATTTTCCATGATGGGGATTCTGCCCTTGCTTTTATCAAACTGCACAAAAGGACAACAGATCACACACACAGGATAAGTCAGGAGAGGAACAAAAAGTCTTCATGGATGCTGTTTGAAATTCCCAGGATGCCAGCTGGGTCTCCTCAGGCTGGAACATGACAAACACCAATACAATGCCTGAAGTGTGAGATGTCACAGTCCACCTCACAACCAGCCTGTCATCCTTGGAGGGCGGGAGCGGGAAATAGGAGGGTGCACTCAGCTCTCAACAGTGCTGTTGACAGGCTGAAAGAAGCCCCAGGGAATGACTCTGGATCTCTACCAGTGACCTGAGAATTTGGATCAGCACAGCGGGAGAGGCACACAGAGAGAGCAGTTGCTAGTATAAGGGCTTCAAATATGTGACAGGGTCAACAAGTCACATAAAAATCTCAGATTTGTTAGTGAATATTTCTAAAAAAGGGACTCACAGAGAATCAGGAGGTCTAGAAAACTTTTCCTCAGGAAATGCTCTGCCTGGGTCCTTCTGTAAGCCTGTTATAGGGGGGACCTAGAGCACTAATGCATAGACTGTACTCTAACAGCTGTCAGATGATGATGGGTAAGGAGAGGACAGGGTCCTAGGTGGGGGATTCAGAGCTAGAGGTTTGCCATAAGCTTCAGTGAACAGTGTCACTTTTCCAGGCTTTCTAGTTTTAGTATTTGCTTTTGTGAGGAGTGCATGGCATGACAAGCATATGCACCTGTTTCCGATGGTTATTCCTGATACCAGGTTGTGCTATATGCTGCTGCTGCTTTTGTTTCTTCATCCTCTGCTACAGGTTTCCATGGCAGGATTTAAAACTTGAGAGAGCAGAGGCTGCCTTGGCTAATTTTCCATTAAAGACATGTTAGGAAAGACCCCTCAGGTGGATGATAATCATGATTTTTTATCAACAGCAATCATTAATTCAAGGATCCCAGCAAATTCTCCATTTCCTTTGCAACTCCAAACCCTGTCTTCACCTAACTCAAGCCCTGTCTGCTTTCCAGCCCTGCTTGGTTTCATTCTGCTGCTGCCAGTACTGCCCGACTCCTGGCAGTCAGGGCAGCTGAAGGAGTTAAAGCAGCCAGCTGGCCAGGAGAATTCAGACATGCAAGAGCTGTCTAAACACACGTAGCAAGTCGGCTGGCTGGCACATGACCCACTGAACAGATCAAACAATGCTGCCAGGAGCCAAGAACAATTTCCAGTACTTGCTGCAGTGTCCATATCTTCCCTGGATCCGTGCCCCCCCTCCCCCCCTTTTATGGCCAAGTCAAAGTCATATCCTCCAACGTTACTGAAGTGACACGCACCTGGTTCTGAGCACATGAGTCTCACAAGGTAACAGCTGCTTGTGCTTAGGCAAAGTTTTTGCCATTTATGTCTATGACAGCATTTGAGTCAACAGATTACTTGGTGTGAACACAGGTATATCCACTGGAACAAAAGTGCCAGAGCCACAGGGGAGTAAAACAGTGCTTCACCTTGCATTGGTGATATACCCTCTTCCCTTCTCTTCCCTTCACTTCCTTTCCCATCCTCCTAATAGAAGATAGGACTCACACTAGACATTGACAAAGCAGACAAATATTTGGAGCAGCTGGTTTGCAGAGGCAGCAAAATTGCCATAAGCTATTGCATGCCTTGTTCATGCCACAGAACAAAAAACTGTTGCTGATATTCACTGTTGCTGAGGCTAGATTCAGGATGCTGGAGTGGACAGCTATTGAGAACAGCCGGGAAGTATGTTTTCCCAACATTCCAGATGCAGAAAGAGCAGCAAGGTAGGTTCCTCTCACCCATTTGTCCCTACAGTTTGTTGAAGGGAAACAAAATTTTTATTTCCCTACCATCCTGAGAAGATTTGAGCTAGTTCTTTGGAGGGATCCTTACAACCCCTTCATCACCCTGTTTCTAAACACCTGAGCAGCATAAGGACATGTATAGCTGTTGTCAGAGGAAAGATGGAATGCTTTTGAGGTGGATTATTTTTCCTTTCACTTTTAGTTAGTATCTTTGAAGGATTAAAGAGGTCCTTTGTAGAAATTTCCTCATACTTGGAGTTGAAAGACGTGTGGTATCTTCTTGGAGAAGCTCATTCGACGTACAAGCCTACATCTGTTCCAGCCGGCTGGAGGAAAATTCATCTTGCAGTTGAGATTTCCCAAATGATGGAGAAGTCAAGCTGTCAGCCATAATGTTCATCTCAAGTGGTAGCTGGTCCTTCAGTTATCCTGGCATTTGCAGTGGGACACCTGGAAGTTAATGACCCTGACCTTTAACTTATCTGGGTATAGTGTGGGAGTCCAGGAAAGAAAGGCAGAGGTCTCAGCTGTCCCGGGGACAGCCTGTGCTGTGGTGGCTCTACACTGCAAGGAGCTCTTAATGCTTTGAAGGTGTTATGCATTGCCACACTGCATAGGTTTGATCACTGCATAATCAAATCACAGTGACAAAGAAGACAGTGCAAGGTCTTGCAGTACACCCTGTTGTAAGAGCTGGTTCTGCTGGCTGCGATGTGTTTGCAACTCTGCCTAGCCCCGTGTCACTGCACACTTTGCTCTCCAAAGATAGTGGAAATATTTTCAGTAATTTTTTGATAAAGATCTGAGCTAAGTGAAACCTTATAGTTACCCTTTGTAGTAGTTAGGAGTTGCTCCTTTTCCCTAGGCAGAGACAAGGTACAGTGACATTGAGAAGGAAACCCTGCAGGGGCTGAAGACCACTCTGAAAGGCAATGGGCCACGGGCTAAATACTGCCCTTAAGCTGCCTGCTTTGCTTGTTGCCACATATGGAAAATGGGAAAAATACAAATTGGTCATTTGTGCATCGCTATCCTCTGATTGACCCTTTGAGTCTGGTTCTGGCAGTGTGATGGGTGAAACTGGAGAAGCAGGATCAGGTTGCAGGAGGGATTTTGACCATGGCCAGAGCTGCCTGCTGAGAGGCACAGGGCAGCTCCACTTGTCTTGGTGTTACTGAAGTCAATGGGATTTTGGCCATAGTCTTCAACTGGGCTAGAATTTCACTGCGCATGCCTAAGAAAGCACTGTGTCATACAGTTGTGTTGTTTGCCAGGACATTTACTGCTAGTGCAACTAGCATGTCCCCTGTCTCACTTGGCTCCTTGTCTCCATAGTTCACCTGTGGTTTTCCCCCTCACCTACTTTCTTGTATCTATCTACTTATCTATCCTTTCTTACGTTTCTGTCTGACTGCTGCTTGTTGTCCTCCCTTGCTGTCTTCTCAGCTTGCTCTCCATTTACTCTGCAAGGAATGTGCCCACAAGAGGTATTTTTATTTGGCAGCCTGAGTAAGCTTTCTGTTTTGGCTGCAGGTACTGAGATGAGCAGCCAATGGAGCTGACATCTCCCGTGCTGCATTTTTAGCTCCTTCCATCTGATAGAGAATTACCTCATTGGCTGACTGTGTTGAGGAGGTCTGGTTGCAAGGGCAAAAAAATTGAAGTTAACCTTGAAAGAAGCAACAGCATGCCTCACATATGTTTTTATGCTGTTTTTCTGTAACGTGAAGGTATCAGGGATTCAGGCATTAGTTCAATACAGAGGGTGTGCAAAGACAAAGAGCAATCCAGATACTGTGGAAGGAAAAGATTTTCCCTGTAGGACTTTAGCAATAGGAAGAAGCTGCCAAAGGGGCCTGATCTGCTCCTGAAGAATGTCCTCCTTGGAGCAAGTTGTTCTCTGACCAACCTAGAGGTTATATGAGGTGCTATATAGCTTTTCCCTTTTCTGTTAAAGAAGGCGGAGCTGTCGTGTGTCAGGGGTACAACTGATATGCTGCAGTATCAGTTGTCAATTTAATGTCAACCTGCTGAACAGAAATGTTGGAAAACACTCCAGATGCAGATGTAAAAGTCTCCTGCACTGAGGTTTGAAAGGACAACCTGGAAACCTCTGAGAACATTTTCAAGACATAGTTTATTGCTGCAAAATCAATGAAGAACTGAGGGAAAACTGTGTTCTGAGCTGTCATGAAACCAGGATCCAGGCAGGCCTGAGGAAAGGAGTGGATTTTATTGCTTCTGTTGAAGTCTCTGAAAGCCTACCCTCTTATCACACATCAAGAGATAGCATCAAAACTAGCTGCAAATGCAAAAAACCACCTGGTGTTCTTCAGACTTTGCTTTGCCCACTATCCTATCACCCTTCCCAGCTTTCCAACATTTGGTGCTGGGAAGGAGCAGAACTGTGGTAACCAACCTATTACAGTGGCATGATGGGGGAGTGATTTGTGTGTATCTTGGCTAACAAAGGTTCATCTCGCTTTTTGTCGGCTCATACATCATGCTTTGTGCACACCCCTCCGGAGACATGAACTCACTTTTCCCTTTCAGTGCGACACGAAGGAAACCATGACACTTTTCCAATAAGATGTGTGCGTGTGCATACACAAACCAGGCTAATTCTGGTCTACGCAGTTGCTGTCTAAGGCTGTGCATCCTTGCACGTAGTAACGATGGGGCAAGTGGGGGTGTGTGCTGAGACAGCCAAACTGCTATGCTCTGACAGCTCCTTTGCATGTGTTAAAATAACATCACCCTTGCTTGTTGTCTCTCCTCTTCCACTCTATCCCCTCACTCAACAAAATCTAAAGGGAACAAGCTCCAGGTATTAAAATAGCTCCCGTCTAGCTTGTTCAGACTATTTCGGGAGGCTGGTTCCATCTTGACACAGATAGAACACAGAGACGTTGTGGAAACCACAGCCACAAGAGGCCATCAGCCAAACTAAATGCTTTCCCAGAGTTTGCCAAGTGGTTCATTCCCCCCACTCCCTCCCTCTCTCCCCTCTCCTGGCTTAAAATAACAGTGGGAAGCTGTTTGGCTTTGTTTTGTTGGATTCTTCTGCTTGCTGTGCTCAGTCTGGTGGTACTGAGAGGGAAAGCTGGAGGCAGTTTTGTGGCATCAGGGACTCTTTGCCTTTTGGGCTTTTAGGTGAGACCTTCAAAACCACCAGGGAAATGAGAGCTCCATAGTTATTTCTGGGATGTGTTTTCAAAGATCACACAATCAACTGGTGCTACTGCAGTGCTAATTCATGGATTTACCAATTTAGACCACGTATTTTGTCTCCTATCTTGCCTTAGATTGACTAAAAAGGCAATGAACCTTAAGAAAGAGGTTAGAGCAAATGTGGCTCATTGCTTCACAATGAAGCAATCTGCAGGGAAGGACTCATTTTCTGGTTACTATGACCCTTCTGTTGCTACATTAGGGCTTGGGAGATGGAGGTGCTGAGGATCCTGATGACAAGACTGATATGAAAACACCATGAACAAGACATAAATGTTAGCTCCTTGCCTCATCTACATCCAGTATTCCACCTGTCTCCTTCGGCATCAATGTTTTCTTCATTTTCTCACCCTCAGATCTGTAGGTCTCTTTCCAGCTCCCTGGTGTTATTTGTTGTTCCCTGGAGGACAACAAATGACACCAGACCTATTCCATACATGGATCAAAATTAGTGGTTTAGTTAATCCTCTATCCTGCAGTCTAAACTACACCAGAGTTAGTTGGTGAATATTTCCAAATACTTGTTTTTGAATTTGAAGGTGCTCTTAATCCTTAAGAAGAAGAGTCAGTTGTGAAAACATGAACTCTCAAATCTTTACAAAAATACTAGTCTTGTTTTCCCAAGAGATGTCAAATTGTGGGCTTGCAAATTACAGTGGGAAACTGAAAACATGAACTGAGCCTTGGGACCAGATGGCTCAGCACCAGAAGGGTTCACAGTCAGCATGGCCTCGGGGATGAACCTTGCTGCTTGGCAAGTGAGCTCCCAGGGCTTGCTCTCAACAGTACCAAACTCCAAAGTTTAATATCATTCTGTCATGCTGCAAATCTTATGACCTGAAATCTTCTCTGTGTCATCCCAGGTGTTTCATTCATTGTAAAGAGAAAATTTGCTTTGGCAGCATTTAGTGAGCACTTCTGCCTTGGTAAGCAGTAACAGTGCACAGATGCAATATTCAACATAAAGCAGCAAAAGTTCCTAAGCCTCATTTAAAGGCATCTGACCCTGTGTAAGTATGTAAGTTATGACTTGGAGGTCAGAGACATAATTTATTTTACATAATAGCAAATCTGCTCTATAACTTGGTAATTCAGCTAGGAAAAGATTACCTTTTTTGTGTGTGCGTGTTTGCTGTTATGCAGCAGGAAAATAGAATAAAAATGAGAATTTCTATTTAATTAAATAGATACTTCAGTATTTGTTTTATGGCAAACATTGAATGTACATTTGAAATACAGAGGGGGTTTTGAGTGAAAAAGTCTAAAATATTTACATTTGTAAATTGCTTTTATTTATGTTTTTTAGGGAAATGAACTATTTGACTTTTCAAGGTGGTGCTGTTCTGAGTCAGTTCATTCATTTTAGCAGAAAATACTTTCTTTTGAGTCCATTCAGTATTACAAAGAATATTTGTACAGGGGCACACGACCCAGGTTGAATGGCAGCCCCATTTCCTCATGTGAACCAGAAGATTGTTATATTATGGGAAAGAAATGCAAACACTTAGGAGACATTGCAACACAGTATGCAAATGCACTTGGGAGTATTTTGGGCCAGGTCAACAACATAAGATATAGTCAATCACAGTGAATGATCTGATTTCAAACATACAGTTTTGATTTTCCTAGTAGAAAACTTTAAGAAAAAAAAGTTTGCAAAAAAACCCTGCTGATATTTGCAGAAAGCCCATTGCCCTCAGAAAGAGATTACAGCAGAAATTACCTGGCTAGATCTATTTTAAGGTACATAGAGTTTATTTATTATCTATCTATCTATCTATCTATCTATCTATCTGTCTATCTATCTATCATCTATCTATCCACCTTTACATCTTTCTGTCTTTGTATATCTTGGAGTTTAATCAAGGTTTAATAATTTTGCTCATAAGAGCAGTCTGTCCTTAGATTTTGGATCAAGTCTGAAGTCACTGGCATGTGTCAAACTACAAACTATTTGCCATGTCCCCCTCTATGTGTTAATCCACCGATGTAATACAGCGGACTATTGTCAGTAGTTGAGTAATTACCTTAATTTAAGTGAAAAGGTCAATGGGACCAAATGTTGCTGTAGCCCTGTGGTTGGGGTATTACATACCAACCCACCCACACATGTTATTATTTGCTCAACGTTCTTTTTTTTTTACTCTTATTTTTTTTCCTGTTGGGTTTTTTTTCCTTTTTTTTTTTTTTTTTTTTTAACAAACCATAAAAATAAAGATGCTGTCTCTGGCTAGAAATGTGAATGGAATAAATTGTAAGTTCCTGAAATATGTCGAATTGGCCTGTGTAAAAATGGTTTCCAATTACATACTTTCTAAGCACTGCTAGGGCAGCCTGCACTCATCGAGCCAGATATGCAGATCCCTATTTCAGGAAACAAGGTACAGGAGGTGTAACCGAGCCATGGAAAGACAAAGTCAATTGATTTGCACCAGTAGAGTACCTTCTCTGACAATTCCCCCAGGGTCCTCCCTTCATGTTCCCACTTCACCCTGTACCCAGCAAAAGCTCTCACCCCCTCCCCCATGAGTGCCCATGTTTTTTTCTGAGTGCTGGAAGGGAGGTGCTCAGGGCCAGACAGTGCTCAGCTGAAGGCAGAGGACTCATTTTCTGATTTATGATGGACAGTTTGAATGGATTGGCAGGTGAATGGATGTTTAACCAGATCGGCATCAGAAAACTAGGATGTCTCAGGGACATCATCATTTGGTGCTCTTGATGAGAGAGGCATTCTTTGAGGAATCTCTGAGAAATTGGAGCTTCATAGTGAACAATATTATAGGTACATGGAAAAAAATCATTCTGAAGTGTTTTTGATCTGGCCCACAGGGAGGCACAACCCAGCATTTTGAGCCTAGCAGGAAAGAGAAGTCTAGGATTGGCAGGCTGCTCAAGTTCACCATCAGAAGTGACAAGGGGGATGGGAGAGTTCCACCTCATCAGATAACACCTCCGACTGCCAGGGTAACAACTGTAACAGGATCTCTCTCAGTTGCCACTAGAGAAGTTGCAGGCACCAGCCCATCCATTGCTTCCCTGCTGTACCCATTGCTTTCCTCAGGCCAGCCCCAGTAGTGCTGAGCACAACGAAGGCTCTCTTTTCATAGAGTTGAGGCTTCTTCAACACAGCCTGCTTTCTCATTAGGCACCAGCTGCCACAGTATTCTGGGATGTCCCTCTCCTGAGGGTTTGATTAGCTGGTCCTCATGTTGAGAGCACCTGGGAAAGCACCTGAGTGCCAGTGGGACTGGTCCTTATGGGAGATGAGTAGAACAGAGAGCACCAGATGATCCCATTTCCAGAGAGGGAATTGGAGCACAGGCAGCTGAAAGTGTTTCCTATGTGTCACAGAGGAAATGTGTGTCTCAGTGTCATATAGAGCCTCTTCAATGGGAATTAAGAACCTATCTTCCCAGCAGCAGTCTGCTGACTTCTCCTGAAGACACTCCTCCAGCCCCTGCCTGGACCATGACACATCTCTCCTGCTTTCCTGCCTTTCTTCCCTCACTGCTTGATGCACCAATATTCTGTGTCTTCAACTGTGGAAGAAGAAAAAGCAAAGAGTCCTAGCAGAATTTAATACTGCTAAAGAAGCCACTTAAGAAAGTCTTTTATGTGATACCAAATGGGGTTCCTGCTTCATTTTAGATGTTAAGGACACTTGTTAGTCTGCAGCACAAATGGCCATAGCAGACTGTCTGAGAGTGCTTGTTTGCTCAGTGGCAGACACAAAGCCATAACTTTCAGGCAGCAAGTGCTCTTTGGAGGCCAGGCTCCTACGGGGGAGGGCAATTTCTGCTGGGGGTCCTTGCTACCATGCTAGCTCTGGTCTTCGTAGCACTGGCTGGGCAAAAGCTGGCTGCAGGCTGCTGCTTTCAGACCTCCACTATTACTGTAGTGCAACCGAAGTCTATGCTTTCTATGCCATTCCTAGATCCGGCTGTAGTGCCCCAGCTCAGGTAGGAGATGTTTACCAAGTGCTGATCTCTGTTGAAGTCATTGCTTAAATACCTGGGCAGATGTTGGATCAGGATGAGACACTCCCTGACCCGACATGGGTAATGGGTGAGACGTTCCTCTTGCTTTTTACCATCTTATTATTGACAGTGCAACTGTGAATCCTTTGTTATCTTTTAAAATAAATACTTCTCTTGTATTTAAATCTACACTTGAAAGGCTATATCTTTCCCAGTATGAGAGGGCACCTGACAGCCTCCCATATGTTGACAAACTGGCTCTTTTCCTATGTCTGCTTCTATGATTTGAAAGGACTGAATCTCCTCCCCTGTTGCTCAGTCACAGTGGCTGTGTCTGGCACTGGACGCTTATTTACACTTGTATGAAAGGAAAAGTATTTTCCCCTACCTAAAAATGAGGGTTCAAAGGAGGATGGGAAATAGAGCTTTACGTCAGACATAATTCAGTTTACTTTGACAGTTTTAACTTTGCGGTCATTTCTGTGTTGATCTGAGTCTGCCTGAGTTAGGTTGTACAGAGTACAAAAGGGAAAATGCTGGGAAAACTGAAGAGCTCGGAAGGTTCTCATTGCGCCCACTTTATCACAGGGAAGAAACCCCCATAGTATCACTCTTTGTTCTGTTTAGTTACACTTTATAAAGGTTTCAGTCACAGACTTTCTCTTCGTATGCCTCAGATAGCATTTTCTAAGCCAGACTTGTCATACTGAATGGCTTTAGTTTCACTCCACATGTTTATACTTGCAGTTAGCAGGTAAAAAGGTATGGCCACGGACAAAGGGAAAGCAGAGAGACATTCCCTGTGGACAGTCTCAGAGACTGCTCAGGGATGATTGTTGAGGTTCTGAAAAATCACAGTGTGGCAACAGAAAAGAGAGCAGTTGCTATTTTGCAATATACTGACGTGACAGCGATCAGTAACTGGCATTCGCTTGGGCTCTCGACACCGTATTGTTGTGTGAGATGTTGTTATCTGGCAATGGCATTGATCTGACTACACACACCCTACATGTTCACAATCTGTCTCCAAAGAAGGAAGGGTTGGTTTATTTTAATATGCCATAGTGAATATTTTATCTCTTGTCCTAGGGGAACCTGGTGCTCACGCTCAAGTATGTCCTCATATGGCTTCTGCTCCCTGACAGATCACATAGATAACACAGGAAATAGTAGAGGCAGTGCCTGATGTGGCAGTGGTTAATGCCTGCAAAACTTACAAGACCGAGATCTCTGCTTCACAGTGCAAGGCATAGGTAGCACTGGTGCAGAATTTATCCCATGAAAGGGAATTGTCCTATGGTGACTGTGATAAATACCTGTTTCATCATCAGCATTCAGTAGCCTAAGCAGGAATGTGGTGAGACTGGGCTCTGGGAGTGGAGTTGGTATAAGGGTAAATGTTGTGAGCCTGCTGTGCTGGAGGAATATGAGATGCTACAGCACAGGACCCTGGATGCTTTATGTTGCAGAGAGTACTTGTGGCTATAGAGAGTCTTTAGACCTCTCATTCTTAGGCTCACTGAGTCCCTATGTCAGCAATGAGAGCACTTTCACCTCAGCAGACCCTATTGTCCCATCCCTTCCAGGGAGTGTGAAGAGAAACCCCCTTAGCCTGCTGACAGCATTGACCCCAGGTGTCATGTGTACTCTGAGAAATGGGGAGCAGAGCCAGTCCCTTCATGAGCAGCCACACACTTGAGAAGAAAAGCAGTAAGGAGCTATGAAAGAGACCCTGTAAACATCTTTTCCTAGGAAGGAGCTGCAATCCTTGAGTAGCCCATCCAAGTCATGGGGTCATTTCTGGAGTGAAGTGCTCCTCAGCATTAATTAGATGCTGATACATAGTAAAATAGTTTAATGGTTTCAATGGTTTCACACCTCAGCTGTGAACTGAACAGGCAGGATATGGCTGGGCTGTGGACTGGAACCTAGGAGCAGGCTGTTGTGATCTACATCTCCTATGCAGCCTGAAAGGCCAAAATACATATTACACTGAGCCTCAGCTCTCTTTGATGGGTGATGGGCACCTCCAGAGGGTGTCTGATTGAGATTCAAATTCCCTATGGTGGTATTTGTCTTATTCCACACCTGCGTGACTGACCTGTTAAATACTTGTGTTAAGTGTGTACTATCAGATGGATGTAATGCCTGACTGAACAGTGATGGGGTTTGGGCTCCTGGGTCACTTGCACACTTTTGAAAATATTTTCCTTTACTGAAAAGGGGTGACACTCAGAGATCAGGAGTAAGTATGCCAAACTGGCGAGGTGTCAAGCTGAGAGGGAGTGGTGCAGCGCCATTTACTGTACACAGTGCATGGCACTTGATCAAAGTGACGCTGGTTTCCTTCTCTGCGCCTTAGGAGTGTGAAATCTATCTGAGGAAGGCGCCACTTATACTCCCTGTTTCTATGCCTGTTCTTCTGCTGGAAGTCTGCAGCAGAAGGAGTCTTGTGGAAAGCATAAAATACTGTGTAACATGGTGAGAAAGTTGTTGGAACCTGCTGGTTGCTGCACATTATGTCCTGAACCTCTCTCCTGTACCATATTCCCCTGGTATGGGCTGCTGTGAGTAGAGGAGCATGACTATGGGGTTAGTGAAAGGCATGGGAACCTTGCCATGGGCTTTGGCAATACCTGGCTGAACGGATGGGATATCTAATATAGGTCCATGTTTTCAGGTTTGGGGGTCAGTGACCACTGTTGAGCTCATCTTCTGTGACTGCTCATGAAAAGCTCTCCTCTTCATCCTCCCACATGGCCTCTTCTTTCCCATGGCACGCTTCTCTGAGTCCTCCTCATGGCAATGACCTGTGAGTTTTACTCTGGGTTTTACTGCAAAGATGCAAGTGTAATTTAGATGGCTTGCTTTAAGATGTAAAAATGGGTAGGGAAATGAATAAAAGCTGCTTCCATATGAGCAGAACATAAATGTTCTTTCTGGCAGAAACCAGTTGACACTTTCTCAGTCACCAGCATTTGGGAGAGGCAGCAAATCTAATGGCAGTCACTAATGCCAAATGTCTGCTCCTCTTTTACCATGCTTAGCATGGGTGATCTGCACATACCCATGCAGGAAACTGGCACATCTCCTGCTGATGGGCTGGTGGATGTGACACTACCTTTCCCTACTTCTGAATGAACAGCTGGGTTGCTAGATGTGACTCTGCAATGGTGTATCCGAGAACTGATCATTTTCTAATGGAAAGACTTTTACCCATTTCCGGGAACAAGTCTATACAGCGATATTACAATCTGGGGCTATTGGTTTAATGTTTCCTTCCTCAGTTAGGAGGGATGGTCTATTTACACCCTTCCAAGTGTTACTGGTGAATTCTTCCTCAAGCATCTTATTATGACAATTTTGCCATCTGCCTGTAAAGGAGAAGATGTTGGCAGTTCTGCAGTGAGGTCCCAACTCTCTGTTTTGTAATTCAGAGTTGTACTGTGCTGTTTAGATTTGCACAAAAATCAGCTTCTTGACATGAATGTTGTACAGTCTGAGAATAGGCATGTATGTGTGTACCATGAGATCCATGGAGCATTACAGAGCAGATCAATTATGCTCATAAACCAACAGATTGTCAACTGCTACTTTTTTATCTTTTTTTTTTTTTTTTATTTTCCATGCATGTGACTGACCCTTGCAGAGATAGAGCTGTGACTAATCCATGCCAGGAACATCTTGATGGACTTCCTGATCTCCTGCTTTCAGTAAAGTAGCTGGGCTTCCTGACTGACGAGGAAGTACGGTCCTCGTGAGATATAGCGCTCCATGCTGTTGCACTTTCTTATTTGTACCATGATTTTATCACATAACATTGCAAGTCCATACTCAATATTTGTCTTAGCGTTTATTAGGGCAAAAGTCCCACTAAGTTGGTATTTGCATGACCACACTGATAAATTTGACAGGAAAGGCATTGCTGTTGTGGGAAGGCCATCTGTCTATTAGGGAGAGTGACAGGTAAAGTTAGGCAGCACTTTATCTTATTCTGCCTTTTTTTTTTTCTCACAGTTGCTCACAATACTGCCAGTCACTATTTTCCTTAAAATTTTCCATTCTGTGTCTCTTGCTTCAGCATGATTAATTAATGAATTAATTAATTTTTTAAAAAGTTTTTATTAAAATGATTCATTGGTTTCTGAGAAGAAGTTTTAGAAAATGACATTTCTTTGCCCTGCAATAATCTTTCAGTAATTCAATAATCTTTACAGTATTTTTACCAAATACTGTGGAGAAGGGCCTTGACATTTTCTCAGGAAGGGATCAATGTGAAAAAATTGACCCAGAGTTAACCAGACTTTCAGCTCCAAAAAGCTGTGGTGTGCACCTGCTTGGCAAAAGTTTGTAAGAGTTTAGCTGCTAAATTCTCCCAGGGCTCTGCCTCCATAACCTCCGTTCCAGCCCTGAGGCACAGGAGAGCCTGTGCTACTGTCTCAGGGATCCCTCCTCACTGAGCAAGGCTTTCTTCGAAGTTGCACCGCTTGCAGTGAGCCTCAGGCATGTGGGAACCTGTAGTGAGTCTGTTTTCTACATCTTCATGACTAGATGTGACTTCAGACAATGTAGGGAGGACCATCTTGACTGTTAATGTAGAAAGATAGGAGGTAGGAGGAGAGGAGAAGAATTAAGGGGATAGTTGGTTGAGGCTGAACGGAAGACAATAGGAAGGGGTGGGGGAAAGAAGTCAGATGCTGATGAGAAGGGAGTGAGAAGAAAGGGAAGATCACAGACAAGCAGAAGAGGACAGTGAAAATCAGGAGTTGGTGGAGGTGACTGAGATGCAAGAGGAAAAGGTGCCTGGAACAGATCAATTGATAGTGCTAGAGTAAGAAGCTGTTCGCCAGACTCGAGCACAGTGGGGTGGGGGAGATCCTTGAGCTCTACTGTCTCAGTTATCTGGGAAAGCCAGTGGCAAAGTAGGTGCCTTGCTGATGTCTTGAAAGGATCCTCCTGGTTACCAGCTCCATCCCTTTGTCCCAAGACAGGGTCAGTGCTGCCTAAGGTATATATGACTAATGTGTTTCATGACATCCCCGTGCAGTGCAGTCCACAGCTTCCCAAAGAGGAAGCCTAGCCCCAGCTGTCTAGCACCAACTCACAACAGCCTCATTGCATTTCTTTCATCCTGTCCAAGCAGGCAGTGAGAACAATTTATTCCCTTCTTCTCAGTGGCAGACTTTTGTACATGTAAGAAGTATAACCTTAAGGAGCATAACCTTGTCTCCCATCAGTTCTGTGTCCCAAAAGCTAAACAACTCACCTCTTCTAAATGTATATCTTCTAATCTTCCTTTCTCCTCCTGTTTCCCCTCATTTTCTGGCATTGGCTCTCCCTTCCCCATGAACCAGATATCAGCTCAGGCTGTCCAGTAACTGAGAAGAGAGATCACCCAGAGTCATCCTGCTTTACCATCACACGCCATCAAAATTTTCACTTTCGGAATAATAGTACAGTGTTGGCTTGCAATTAGATGTGCATTACCACAGTTATCCAGTGATCAGGTAGCATCGGAGTCATGCCAGCTCTGTGTGAGGTAATAGAGATAATACGAACAGGTTAAAGTCTCTGACTCATTGGGGAGAAGGGACTAGCAAAGCCAAGTTTGTGTCCTTGCTTGCTGCTGTGCTGCTTTCCCATCCCCACGGCAGGGACAGCTTTGGTGCACTGCTGGTGAGCTACTGCTGTGTACAGCCTGTGACACTTCATCCTTCTGTACCAGGTGGTTGGAGGCTGAAGGTGCTACCTGAGCTGTTGAGCAATGCCTGTTCAGAAATGGAAACCACTGAGAGGTGGCAGGAAACCACCAATGGATGACAAGGAGCAGCCTTACCCAAACGGGCTGAAAAGGGAGAGCCTTTACCAGCAGCCAACAAAGTGATTGGAGTCACTCACTGAGGGGTTTCTAATTTTGCCCACTATATATAGAGGTGACAGCAGGTAGTTAGTTTCTCAGCATAGGGGCCCCAGGGGACACAGGAGAATCCAGACTGAGCAGAAGCCAAAACTGGTGGATCATCCAAAAGTTTGAAACTTAATCTCATCACGCTAGCCTTAATCTCATTAATGTTTGTAAAGGAGCAAGTTCAATGGGAAAAGTACCACAGCAGGAAGTGAAAAACAGTATGTTCAGAGCACAGATTGATTAGAGAGTGGTAAATAAACAGAAAAAACAGGAGGGAATGATGAACTTGTGTAGATTGCATATTATAGTTTGTTCTGTGTGGACAGGAAACCTGTGGGATAAAAGTAGATTGCATTTTCCATGTAAAATCTGTTTACACCCAGGAGGAGGAAAAGGAGGGTTATACAGAGAATCTAACTCATGCTCTTCCTAATCTTGTGGTCCTTGACTTTGCAAATTTACCTGGCTCTGAGAAGAGTAAAAAGTGGGCTGAGGTGTGGTCTGTTGTAGGGGGCTGGTGCTTTCTCATACATAAGAAGTCAGAGTAGGTTGTAGCATCCTTGAGCAGGGGAGAACTAACAGAGTTCCTTTCCTCCCCCAGACCATGGAAAGAATAAAAGAATCAGGGAATCATGGAATGGTTTGGGTTGGGACATTTGAAGGTCATCTAGTCCAACCCCTCTGCAATGACCAGGGACATATTTAACTAGATCAGGTTGCTCAGAGCCCCATCCAATCTGACCCTGAATGTTTCCAGGGATGGGGCACCCCCCACCTCTCTGGGCAACTTCTTCCAGTGTTTTATCAGAACTGCGCTGGAGAGCTTTGCAGGGAAGGCAGAGGCACAGTAGGCTGCCATCTTTAATGATGCTTTGGGGTGCGCCTCTGGCACCTTCCCAAGCCCTGACAGTCTGGCCTTGTGCAATGAAAGTCACTCTTGTGTTGTGGGCCCAAAGGAGAACTGTGTCCTGCTGATGTCTAAAACTGATGCAGCCAGGCTGACAGATCCCTTCCCATCTTACCCCCTTGGATATGCTCCTGAGATGAGGGTGGTGTGTGGGAAGGGATCAGCAGGCAGTTTCACAGCACTGCTTGCTAACAGAATTACTGCAGTGTTACTCTTTATGGAAAATGCTACATTGAAGTGTGAGTCTTCAGGGAACACATTAGATTAAGATGCATGTGTCAGCCCAGTCAGACAACTTGGGGGTCAACAGGTTCTCAGACTACATGTCCCCAGGTGCCCAAGTCCTTATGAGGAGCCACTGTATCTGGGTTCTCTCTATAAATGAACTGGAAGAAGGCCAGAGGAATTAGTGCAGCAAAACTCTTACCAGGAAGCTGAAGATAAATATTCATGTCTGGATTCATTTCCCATTGACTTTTTTAATTACGTAAGGAAGAGATGATGTCTGTGAAAGAATTCCCCTTTTCCTCCCACAGGATATGTAGCGCTTTGATGCATGTCCTTTTCAGCACCAGGAATCCTCCTGAAGTGAGCTCCTAGAAAGTCTCAGAGGAAGAGATTTTCATATTTTCTATGGCTCAGCTGCCAGTTCTGAAGAATGGGTTGGCCAAGATTCCCCCTGTTGAGCAGTGGAGCTGAAGGCCTGTTCATTGTCTGTGTGATGTGCAGCCCTCTGGTCTGACCTGGCACAAGGGAGCCGAGGGTCTGGCTCTGCCATGAGGCAGCATTCACCTTTTTATTTCTCTATTCATAATTACTCTAGCATTTCTTGTCCAATTTGCAAAAAACTCTGTCTTTGGCTCTGTCTGTGCAAGAATATTTTAGGTGGGAATTAATATCAGTCTTTCTGGGGACAAAACTGCCCTGCTGTCTCACACATGGGTTGCTTCCCTCCCCATCTTGTCTCAGGAATGTGGCATTCCACTCCCCATTCATTTTTTTGCTTTGGAGGGAATTGACTTTCATTTGGCATCACATTCTTCACATGGCAGCCACGTTTTGTGACAAGCCCAGGTTTGCAAACTGACAGCTATGTCTTGCTTGTGCTTTGATAGACAGTCCAGTATTTTTGGGCTTCTGCAGACAGAAATGTGTCTGGGCGTAACATAACAGCAGCTGCTGGATTGCTGAGTCTGTCAGGTAAAATGAGAGAGGTGGGAGAAAAGATATTCAACTAAGTCCTGTGGAGAGATAGGCTGCAAGTTTGTCAGAAGGGCAACCACATCCTGGACACAGTGGCCAACAGAGCAGGGACCTGGTCAAGAGGAGACTTCTTTGGTACATTTAGGTTTCTCTTACATACCACATGCAAAGAAAATTGTGGAAGTGGTCCGCAAACCCAGACAGAGACAATCTGTCCATGCTGGGAGCAAACCTCTTCCTGGAAGGATGCTGTGCTATGTTGTACCACAGCTGCTGCCTGGGTGATGAGGAGCCCTGGCTTCTGCACCATGCCGATGCCTCCCTTCCTCTGCTGCTGGTTCCATGGAAAAACTGAAATGCCAGAACATTTTATTTCTGTTAGGCTTAAAATCATATGACCACTGGCCAGTAACGCCACTTTCATTCCTCTCATTCTCCTTCCCTTTTTCTCTTCAGCCACCTGTTCCCACTTCTCCCCAAACCAATGCTCATGCCCTGCTGTAGTTTGGCTGCCTTAAAACAGGAAAAGGGAGATACTGGTTCCCCGTTTGATCAATGACTTCATTTTCAGCCGATACTTACTTGCTGCAAGGCAAATTGCCCATATTAAATTCGCAGAGAGATCTTTGGCTTTGGCAAAACATTCCTGCTTATTTTAATTGCTTTTAATGAGAACACTCACTGCAAAAATACTTTGCCATGCAATTTGTGCTTGTGTGCAGGCAAATGCAGGAGAGTTTCTGGTAGACATATTTGTTTGGTTTTGTCATGCACACTGTGAAGCAATATAATCCTCCTGGGGTCATCAAATAGGCACTAGTTTATTTTGTTCTTTCACTTTTACCATTTTAAAAAACAGTAAGAGTAAAAACCTCCTTGCTTCATTTGAAGGACTAGCCTGCTGAGTCCCCAGATAGTTGGTAAGTGGGTTCCTGTTGCCTTTCATAACTTTTCTTCCTTCCTAGCCAAATGAAAACAACAGGGTCTTCTACAGGAAAGTGAGAAAAATGTGGCAAATCTCTTACTGTTGCTAAGCTTGCACCAGCCTAGCATGGGCAGATAGAAGAAAAAGAACCGTTTTCCTGCAGCTGGCATAAAGACTGATATTGAGACAGTAAAGGCTGATCTGTGTTTCTCTTGCCCTATTTCTTGATGTAACATGGCCCCGTTGATGGGAGTGGTTTTTTGTATGAATATCTGACATTAAAAGATACAGAAGGGAAGGTGGACTCAACTGCATCACAGCAGAGACAGAAAGGTAGTGGGGGAAGTCCGAGAATGGCCTAAGATGCTTTCAAGTTGTTAATGAACAAAGCAATAGCCAGGTGGTGCAGTGCAAGAGATGAGGTACAGACAGACTGCCATGCTAGAGGGTATTTGCGGTTTCTACTGACCCCTGGGAGCATGAGTGTAGCCTTCTTCTCCTCATTTAAGGTGTACAAAACTGCTCTCTGCCCCTCACCCCAGGAGAAGGACATGAGTTCTGAGGTGACTCACAGCTATGGGGGTACAGTCTTCACCTTCACCCTCCTTTTCCATCAAGACAGTGAGACTCACCTCAGCCTGTCCACTACTAATCACCCCAGATGAAGCCAAAGCTTGTGGGGATATCCAAGAATGGCTGAGCAAGGGCAGTGGTGGTGGTGCTCACAGCCCTTCACTGTGGCAGAAGTGGGACTGCTGGAGGCAGCAGGCTCAAGCATGCTGGCACCACGGGCTTTTCCGGAGTCTTTCTTGTCCACATGGACAAAGCTGTATGATGGTCAACCAGACTTAGAGTTGTTCCTGTGTCTGGTTCAACACCGAGGCTTGAGATGGAGAGCACAGAGAAAGCAATTGAGTCCAATGGATGGTGACAAAGTCAGGAACCTCAGTTGTGTAAATATATCAATAACGGCTTTGTTTATGTTGGCCAAAGTACTTGTCTCTCTGAATTGTGGCATTCACCCAGTATTGTGCTTCTCTCAAAACAAACACCCCACTTTCTGGGCAGATATCCCATGGTACAATGTTTTGCCGCCATGCTTTGAGCATGCTGGCAACGTCATGCTGTTGCTATGTCAACAGGCGACTAAAAGGAGTCCTTTCCTTGGCTTTGGGGTGCTATTCCCATCTGCTTTGCTACCAGAGGTGTGCTTAGTGGGGGGGTAGATCCTGTGCCAGTCTGCATGGGATTGCTGCCTACCCAGATACTGCTGCCATGGGGCCAAGCATCCCACCATCCGCTGGCTAGTAAAAACACACCATAAATTCTGCCAGTGCTCATGTGGTCATCTCTACTTTCCTAGCTAACTACTGTCTGACTGGGGTGGTCAGGAGCAGCCACAGCACACGTGGAAATGGCTGATTCACTGATGCAGCTCATCGGTCCACAAGTTTTGGAGGGCTAAAGCAAATACCCCATGGGCTTCTAGGAGAGAGACATTTGTTTTGCTCGAGATCTGCTTATGACCTTAGCAGATACATGTTGTGCTTTGCCCCACCAGTCCTACCACACTGGAGAAGCAGTGGTCCATTGGAGAAGTCCATTTCTGGACAATTCACTTTCTGACTTAAGTTGATTCCCTTTCCCCACCATCCCAGTGCTGGCAGGACTGGCAGTCAGAGCCATTGGTGAGAACAGCACTTTGCATGGAGAAGTTTGGTTTTGATGGCTGCAAGGATTGTGAGAGGTCTCTCACTGGGAGAACCACATGATTTGGGAACAGCTGGGACCTGAGTCTTGGAATGGTGAAAGAAACTTTGTGAGTCCAAAAGGCTCTCCTAGGCACACTTTCCATCAGATTCAGCTGGAGGCAGTAGCTAGTCATTCAGCCCACAATACCTGTGGTCATGAAGCAGAGAGGGCTAAACTGGCAGCAAGACAGTGCATCTGTCCCCTGCTCTGCTGAGAGGCAGTGTTTACACTACAGTAACCTTCCTGTTTGCCATCTGACCTTTCCAGTCTCATCCCTACTCCTTTCTGGTTGACTTTTGACTGTCCTCAGTTAATCTCTGCCATGCCCTTTCCTTTCCCCTTTCTAGCATATTTGCTATTCAGCAGGTTCACACAGCAATAAATGATTAACCAGCGGATTTGTTGCTCAGTCCCTTACAGGAATGCAGCAAATATCTCCACCAACTTTTTACACGAGGTGTAGCAGAGAGGCAGGGCTCCTGCCACAGCATCAAACAAGCCTTGGCCTGTGCATTAAAGGTAAGCAATAATGATAGGAAAACATTTAAAAAAATCACATTGACTTGAGTAGGGAGCCAGCCAACTCCAAGCCTGTTGCAGACAGCGTTACGCATTTACCTCCCTCACGCATAGCAGGGACACGCTGAGTAGCTGAGCGAACTTCAGAGCACTGCCACTGAGACTAGCAACAACGTTTCTCATCAGGGAGGGCTGGGAGCAGGCAACCACACCTCCACGCCAGCCCACAGGAACCAGCCATGTGGAAGGTCTTAGCTTGGCTTGCTCGAGGCTGGGGCTAGGGCTGGCACAGCAGCTGGTCAAGCACTGCTGATGCAGGAACATGAAGCAGGTGCCACGCAAGTGAGGGAAGATCTGGCAATGCAGAGAGAAGAACTTCTTTCTCCAAGGTGACCCCCTCTCCTTCAGTGGCAGCCAGAAAGCAGCTGGCGGGAAGCGGAAGGCACCAAGCTGCTGGTGCCATTGCACCCCAGCAGGCAAGGAAGAGCTGGGGAGAGAGAAAACTTCCCCTTGCAGGGTGCTTTCCTCCCTCTAACAAGGTAAGCCAGCAAATGACTCAATTATATACCGAAGAACAATGAAATAAATGTTTACAAGGTGCCTTTTTAAATGCCAAGAGTTATAAAACAGTGAGTGGAAGAAAGCAGGACTCAAGATTCCCTGGTGCCCAATTCAGGCAATGCTTAACTACTAGACTGTGAGGTATTGGAAAGGCTCCAGTTCCTCTTCTGGCAACTCTCCTCCCAAATCACAAGCACAATTTTCCTTTTTCATTCAAAGAAATAAATAAATACTATCCTTAATTGTGTTCAGTGCCTTGAATGGAGAAGAGAAGGAAAAGGAGGAATAGTGGTTTTTGCCTACCGTGCCTGTTTTTCTAGGCTCTTCCAGGCATTGGCATTTACATAGGCCCTTCCCTGGTTACAGGCATGTATATAATTAGCACAGCAGGTTACGCACTGCCTTCCTATTTGCCAGCATAGTTCACATCTGTGCAGGATGGCACAATGCCTGAGTGCCACTTACATGCTATCACCAGCCTCAGCTGTCCCATGTCCCCAGGTCAGACTCCTGAACGTTTGCCTTAAAGGGGACAGAAGAAAGGAGATTAATCAGGGCAGGGGGATTTATTGGCCTTTCAGTTTTCAAGCTGTTACCTTTCATATTGTCAAGCTTTTTTCATCAGCATAGGCATCTGGAAACTGGCTTTGTGTAAAATATAAAACTGCTGAATTACAGCAGGACTTCTGTAGCTGGAGTTGGCAGGAAACCCATCTCCTTTCCACCCAGGCAGGGGAGCACTAGCAAGGTCCCTCCTCAGCTGCTCCATGACATATTTACCTGTGACTGCAGAGGGGAGATGGAAGCAGAAAGAGATCCCCTAGGCAGCTGTGGGCAAAGCTGTGCAGCTGCATGACCTTGTTGCCTGCCCTGTGTATGTGATTCCTGAACAGGGCAGCATGAACTAGGAGAGTCCTGCCCCCTTACCCTTCTGTACGTGGAACAGCGAGTCAGATCATAGTACCACCAGATGTTTCTGGTGGGTGTGTGGGGTCCAGGCTGAAATGTGTCACAAGATTTTTCCAAGGGGGTTTCATGGCCCAGATGACTTTAACAGGGACAGTATAAGAGGTTTAAACATCAGCACACAAGCACCTGTAACCCAAAAATGGGGAATGAAAACACAAATTAAGAGACAAAGAGGAAAGAGAAAAGGAGACAAACATATGATCAGGGTCTTTGAATGGCTTAGAAACCCCAACAGCTTCTTTTTGGACATGGACTCTCCTGTTCAACCTTACCTGAGCAGCACTTTGAGGATTTGCTAACTCGGGACTATCATGGCCAAATAAACAGTGGAAGATGCAAATGTACTCTGTATGAGACAGGGCATTTGTGCCCCTCTCTATTTCTCCCTCTGATCACTGGCCATGTATCAGAGGAACAGTTTGAGAAGGTTTTACCTTTACCTATGTTTTACCAATATAGGCAGGTGATGTATGGAGGCTATTCCTCCACCAGCTACCCAAATTCTTAGGTTATGGCTAGGAGTTGTACCTGCTCTGCTGGAGCAGTGCAGGGCTGGCATCAGCTTTGAAACTATTCAGAAATTTAGGACAGAAGAGAGGCATGAGCCTTGGAAACAGAGGGGACGGCACTGGATTTTCTGGCCGTGTCTGTTGTTTACACCGCTACTGTACTTGCCGACTCTGGATCTAATAACTTAGACTCTGCTCACAGCTCTAAAATCTTAGGAATGATACACGAAGAGCAGGGCACAAAGGCTGCTGCAGATGCCTAATGGGACCACAGTGCCAGCGTAGCTCTGCAGAGGAATGGGAGCAGGGAACAAACATGGAGGTGGGAGTAGGAACTTCTCCGGATTTGAAAAGTGGGCATTAGAGTGTTTAAACACTTAATATGTTTAAATCTTTAAGGACACAAGACTTATTTTTAAAACCTGATCAGCCTTAGAAACATCTCCTGCTGAAAGCCCTCTACATAATTCACTTCTGAAATGAAGGCTTAGGGCCCTAAGTCACATTGTCACTCCTGGATATGGCTTCCCTTTCATGGTTGCTTGCCTTTTCTGGGGGAAGGAAGGACTGAAAGTAAGTTCTCAAATGCCTCGGATACAGACCTGAGCTTTTTGTACCATCCCTCTTTTTACTGAGTTTATTCCCTAATGCAGGGATTTCACCAGTTCCCTTGCAGATGAAATGTTTATTCTCATTTCTGGGTCTCTCAGCATTAGACATGCTTCCTAATGTGTTGATTGTGGATGTAGATAATAATTCTTACTTATTCTGCTGCCGCTGCAGCTACCTTTTTCAAAAAGCAGTCAAGAGCACCAGCTATGTGGTGGCAGATAGTAAAAGAGTTTGGGACAGTTTTGCTGGCATGGCCATCCCCTTGTGCTGCTCCCATCACAAACTGCATTTCTTCCCTGCCTCCCCCTCCTGTACTTGGGTTAGGTGGCTTGGCTTTTGCATGTGATGAAGGACCAAGCAAAAATAACTGCATACCTCTGCATGGCAGAGGTTCCTTCTATCAGGGTGACTCAGCAGGACAGCCATGCATTCCTATGCAATGTCCTGGAACAAACTGCCTCTTCTTTAGACTGCATTGGGTTTGGGGCGGGACTTGGGCCTCTGGAGCAAGGTTGGTGCCAGAGAACAGCTTATCCTTAATTACATTTCCACGATAGGATTTGACTGCGGAAGAACAAACACCAGTGAATTCAAGGCGATAGAGCTGTTTTCCAGGCAAAATAAATCAGATAACTGGGAACCTGAAATTGAGCATAAGTTCTGCAGAGATAGAGATTTCATCATCTCAGAAATAGCCCTGGCAAAGCCCCAGAAGACAATGTAGCTAAGTTATTCTGTGGCTTTTATGTTCTTTCATGTGGCTCCTGGATAGCTAAAGCCTAACCACAATTATAGTCATTTTATTTTAAGGAATCACACAATGGCATGGCCATTGACTCAGACATTTTGGGTGGCCCCTAAGAGGGATATATTGGTGGCATTTTTGGTAATTGACATTGCGGGATTGGCAAGTCCCCCATAGGACTATGGAGTGCAAAGCCAGTAGTTTCTTTTAATGCTTATAGTCAAACCTCTGGCTTCTTTTTTTTAATAAACTTTCTATATTCATTGTTTATATCCTTTCACAGAGGCTGGGGCAGTGCTTTGAAGTCCTGGAGGCTAAACAGCATTTGAGATGCAGGAGCATTTGTTAAAAGCATATCTGGAGGGTGTTTAGGTGCTCGATAGAAAACGGGAAGTGTCTGTGAGTTAGTTTTTCGGAATTGCTCTCCAATGGCGCCAGTCTGCCTGTTTGCAACATTTCACCCAGTTTTGCAAATCTGACAGCCCTCTGGCCAGCGTTACATGTTCTGCCACAGTTTTGCGAAACATCCTCTGTCTCTTATCAAAACAACAGGGTAGAGTTCTGCTTGTGGTAAAAGTTCACAACGCTGAAGCAGCCAAAAAAAAAAATAATTTTGGGACAGACCATCACCTAACTTTGGAGTGAAGCAGGACTGCTTTGCACCACCTGAGTATATTGTGCTATGGTAGCAATGCCGTTCTGCAGACTTCCATGGCCCACTAACTTCAGTACTGACTTTAAGGGGATGTGCCCCCTCAGTACACTGATTAACTGAAGATCTGATATCTCCTGTCTGTCTTGTTGTGGACATCAGGGCATTGCAGCCTCCGTAATGACTAGTCAACTCTCAATGGCTCAACCTGAGCATTCCTGCTTACAGACATCCCTGTGGGGTTTTTTTAACCATCTCTCAACTTTCCAGATCAATTTCTTCAATATGTGTTTGCACACATCAGCAGATGTCCTCCTAACCATTGGTTAGGACACTGACATAGATGTGAAGATGGTAAGCCCTATACACCCATGTCCCAGTTTCTCTTTTGCCTTGATCTTAGTGTAATCTGAGTTTCACTTCCATAGGTGTCATGGTGAGAGGTGAAGAAACAAGAAGACAATAGAGGTGAAACTTGGCTGTATTCATAGGGACAGATCACATGTAAGTTATGCACCATCAGACAAATTGTGCCCTTGAGACAATTGTAGTGACTCCTTTATCATCCAAGCATTCTGACCTTCCTGATTTACCCCCTCCCACCCTCAGTCCCCATGCTGTAATTTATGACCTTGCTTCATTGTAACTATCTGTTCTTTGGGACAGGTTTGTACAGCTGATGCAGAATTTATTGCAAGTAAGGCTTAATCTTCACCTCATGTTTGCAAAGTCCCCATAAAAAATAATAATGATCATGTTAATAAACTTCACAGCACTTAAGAGGATGTAGAGGTGACACAAGGTGATGCAAGACAGGTTCTTGCCTGTCCTAGAGAGAAGAGTGGTGCTTATGGAAGAAGTCATGTTCTGCATTGTCAGGTTTCTTACTGACATTTACACTGCTTCCTTGAGGTTCTACAGTGCTCCAAGAAGACAGAGAGACTCCTTAGAGCTCTCATTCTGCACCCCCTCCTCCTCAAACCCACCTCTAAAGAAGTGTCAGACCATAATCTGAGAGGGAAGCTTGGGGACCCTACGGGTGTTGAGTTTACCCAATCACAGCTCATATTTGCAGTGCACAAGCATGCCCTTGATGCCTTTGGGCAGAGGAAGGCTGGGTCCACCATGAGCAATCCCATTCCTGATAACTGGTTTCTACTTTCCCGTAGAACTCTAGCATTTGTGCGGGAGAACAGGTGATGTTTTGCTCCTTGGCTGAATCTAGAAGTCCGTCTTCAACAAAACCCAAGGGCTTTTAATAAGCAAGAGAAGCATGCACTTCCTTTTTTTTTTTTTTTTTCAGAAAAGGCATCTGCTTCCTCGGTGGCTGGAGCTGCTGGTTTGCCTCGGCCTTTGTATGGAGTGCTTTAGAGAGGTTTGAGCACGGGGTATGTCAGAGTCAGGTCTCCTCCAGAGGTGTTCTCAGAGGCCCTCTGTGGTGTGTCGGAACTTTGAGACGGACCTGTGTTCTGTATTAAGCTCATGAAAAGGAGACAGAGGATTTAAATAGCATTTACTCAATTTCTTTGTGGGCGTATTTTTTTCTTGAAATAAAACCCTTTTCTCATTTGTTTTATTGGAAGAACAACCACAGCAGGGTATCCAAAATCAGGCAGGGCTGTGCTTGACAGGCGACCATGGGGAAGCAGTATGCAGTCCAGCAGAGTTGCACCTTAGGTACATCCTGTGGTTCTCCATCCACTGCTTCAACTAGTCTATGTCTCATATTCACCAGGTACCAAATGATACTTGAACTCTCCTGGCTAAAACTCTGCCTCTCTGTGTCACTCCAGCTGCCATGAGACAGGTATAGATCCAATTTCACCCTTTAACCATGTTTTAATAGGCCACACCAGGTCACTCAAGCTTCTTTGAACACAATAAATTTCCACTGAGCAGGATTTACTGAAGTGATTTCACTCTCTGAAGGGTCACAGAAGATGCCAAGCTACCGTAAAACAGAGCCTGAGGTAGTGCTCATAACCACACTGCACCCAGAGGGTCCTAATCTGAGTGAGAACAGTCCCTCTTGCGCTGGGCTTCAGATATGTGAAATATTATATTTATATATATGTATGTATATATAAAGATATATATATATTTATTTTAAAAGACAATCTTTGCCATCTGTGTGAACAGCTGTTGGGAAATCTTGTGACTTCTAAATAGTATACTTATGCAATATCTAGTTACATTTAGTAGGGAAATGCAGAGAATTGGTGCAGTGTCCAGTCACATCCTATCCTTCCCCTGCTACATGGAGAAACTTTGGAGGTTCCTCTCTTTCTATTCCTGTACCTTGGTCTTTGCAAGTGGTCTGGTGGCAAAAAACTGTCTGAGAGAGAAGGAAGCAGCTCTGCTTGGACACTGTGCATTTGCCTACAGATAAGGTACCATGCCTCTCCTGCTGCAAGAGGAGATGAAAACATGCACTCATCTAGTATGATCATCCCTCAAAAATTCAGTTTTATTGTCAAATAGTAAGCCTCAGAGCAAGCCAGCATGGGCAAGGCCCCCAGATGATGATAGATGGCATTTTTTGCCATGAAAGCAATGAGAAAACAAGCAGCCAAAAACCAACAAGTCTCTGCTGAATCATTGATGATTGTCAGTCAGGCTAACATGGTGTCTGGATCAAGGCAAGCCGTCTCTTCAGAGTGGGTATGGGAGCTGTCTCTGTATGTCAGCACAGTGGATGGCCCGCTAGCTCTGTATGGCAAATTCAGGCTGTGACTGCAATGCAACTGAGTAAGGTCTGCAGGGCACCAGCAAGGGGATGGATGCAAAAGTCATGTTTGTTCTTTAAGGTGGACCCAAGGTCAGGGAATGCCAACAGGGAGCTTTGCAGTGATTTCATTTTGTGGACACTGGGTGGAAAGGCCCTCCCCCTTTTATGAATGTTTGGGAAGAACTTACAGCTGGAGCAGGATGTGGGACCCTGGAGCTTCAGTGCTTTTGTGCAGTGAGTGAGATGGAACTGTGCGGTTCCTGCTGCGATGAATTAGCACCAAGTAGCTACCTGCTGTTCTGGGAAATCATTCAGATGTACTGAGGTGTAAACAATCTCTTCCTGAAGGAGAAGCCAGGAAAGAAGCTAGGTGTCTAGTCTTGTTCTTCCCTCAGCATTAGGACTGGCCTATACAGGGATCTGAAAGCAAGCTGAGAGTGGCTCAATTGAGATAAGGCATTTGTGAGGCTTATGAGAAAGGCAAGTATTAGACAGACACAGCAAGTGCTGTCTGTTGTGGGTACCTGCCTGCCTCCTGCATATATAAATATATTTATTTAGATTTGTTAGTATCCATTGCTGTAGGGAAAGCAACCCAATCTGAATGCTCAGTCATCACCTGCTGCAGGGAAAGGGTACACTCAAGAGGAATTTGAAGGGAGTTCTGGCTGCCAAGGAAAGATGAAAGGATTTTAGGAAGAGAGGTTGTGAAAACAAGTAGTACTGGAGAGCTTATCTGTGCATAAATGAGATGGAGACTGAAGTGATGGAGAGTCCTCATTGCTTCCTTAAAGACTCAAGGACAAAATAAAAAGATTGTCTGAACAGGGTGTAAGGCAGGAAACAAGATCTTGTAAAACTATTAGCGGTCAGGGAGGGAAGGAAAAATGTCAATGTGTGCAAATCAACTTTGATTTGATGCCCACTCCAATGTCCTGCTGCAGAGGGATAAGCTTACAACCCTCCCCCCAAAAAAGAAATGGAGCATGCTCCCAGCTCTCTGGGTCCATGCCAAACTGTGAAGTTCACTTTCAAAGGCAAAGCTGACATGGAGACATTTGACAGGACTCATGCTTCTAAATCACGTGGATGCTTTTGTAAACATTACTTCTGGGTGTACTTAATATCTCCACTATTAATCGGGTTGCGGGGAGTTAAAAGCCCATTAATGGCATTAACAAATGCTATTTAACTGGGCTGAATTGCAAATGCAAGTTTAGGCAGAGAACAAATACAATGTGACTTTGGAAGAGCAGAAAGCCAGCCAAAAAATCCCACATTTCATCTTGAAAAAAAACCTCACAAAACAAACATTAGTTAATCAACCCAAAATACACAGCCTATGACAAAAGAGGAAAAGCCTTGGCAGATGTGGTATTGAAAGAACTTGTATGTTGGTTAAAGCCAGATGTGAGGCTCAACAAATGGAAGGTGGTAGGTGAACCAACACATGGAGCAGATTTGATAAGATCTTGGTGTGCAGTGTGACCCAAGAACTGTCAACAGAATTTGGTCATGCTGGCACAAAGAGCACACAAAACAGGACCAGGAAGTTATGATCTTACTGTGAAATCAGTGGCCTACCTAATGAGGGAGGTGGTGATAAGCTGGATGGCCTTCAAAGCAAAGCAACAGCAGGGACTGAGGGTTTGGAGAAATCATCCAAGCCTTTTTGGGTTTTTGAAGATTGCAATGGGAGAATGATTCAAACATGGTTGGCTTGGCTGGCTCTGTTTGTAGGGGCATGTTAATACCTGTTCACACTTACTGGTTTCTGAGCAGCAAGGACAACGAATCTTTAACACTGTGCTTCCTTGTACGTAAAAGTATAAAATGGGCAGGAAATTTGTTAAGGGAAACTGTACCCTGAATAGTGTGGGGAAAAATTAAAAGTGAAATACACCAGAATGTGAATATTTCTCCAGGCTCTTTGCCTGGGGCTTTCAAAAGCAGGTAGTAGAATGTATTCTATAAGTCCAGTTCTATACTGCTGCAGAGCACAAATGGATAATGAAGTAATTATTTTCAAAATGTGTTAACTGCATAGTATTTGAGCTAGATGGGCACTTATTTTTATATTATCAGTGTTCTTATTACCTCTTAATAATTACATTAAAAACACTGAGGTTGAAACATGAAATGCTCAGAAATAAGAAATGTTAAAGTCCTGATTGCTCTTCATACTTTAATTTAAACTTCTATATGTATCTGCATTGTGTCATAGTCACAGGATTATCACTTTATAGGACAGATCGTCACCATCCTCTCTGGGTAACTGCTCAGAATTTCTTCTTACTCTCATTACTTGACCTCAGGCCTTATTTACTAAACACCACTTGAGCTCTGCCTAGAACACAAACTGATTACATTTCCTCATGGGCTTTCCTGTGACACTTTCACTCTAAATCTGAGCAGTTCAGAAACACGAACAGATTTCCCCCTTACCGCAACCCTTATGAAAAGAGGAAGAAGATAGTACCGCTATCATTCTACTGAAGTGGAATGAGGATAAAGACAGTAGAGTTATGACCACTAACTCTTGCTGTTCACTTTACAGCTACACATTTTGCTTTTTTGGAATTCCTTTTTTTCTGTCTGTGTGTGCTGTACATGTTTAGATGTTGGCAAGTTACTTAAATCTGCAGAGAATTTACCCTCCAAGTGACTCTTGTGAAAGACAAAGTTGCAGATATATAACAAAACCAATTGTTTTCTGTGAATGTGAGATCTGGGCAACTACTGGGAGAAAAGAACAGGAACAAGAAAAATAAAAAAGTGTTGTGAGGACCAGGGAGGAGAGCAGGGAGGGACGATGGTATGTGGACAAGAACATCTACTGTTATGGAATGTTCCTGAATAAATAAAATGAACACTTGAGAATCTCTTCAGCCAGGACATGGAGCAGAGATGACAGAGGACAGGTGAGCTAAGTAGTCCCTTGTTAATACTACTTAGCAGTTTTTGATACTGAAGCCACCCAAAGGGAATCACTGGCAAACCTATGAAGGCCTGCTATTAACAATTTCTAGGGGCAAAACACATCCTTGGGTGAAGAGTGGGAATGTGGGGCAGGGAATTTCTAAGAGTGGTCAGGATTTCTTGAACCTGTAGTGCCAGGAACTCCCATAAGTTCATGTTGAACACACAGCTCCCAGAAGCTTTGCTTGCAATGCAGAATGCTCAGCACTTTTGCCAGTCTGGCCCCAGGTGTCCATAGCTTGGCAAACAGAATGGGAGGTACTGGCCAACTTAGAAAATGCTTATTTAAGTGACTTGCCAATAGCACACAAGGGCTCAGTGGTAGGAGCAGGGCTAGGCAGTGTTCAGTTGCATTAATGATCAGATCATCTCTTTTCCCCCTCCAATCCCCTTCCTCATTTCCTACACTCCCCTTCATCTTGGCAATAAAGCATGCAGGGGTCCTGTGGGAAAAACCCAACAAAACACTGTGTGATCATGTAATTAAAGGCTGTACTATAACACACAGGCACAAAGGGGATGAATTAATGCTTTATGGAAAGCCTCCAGATTAGCATTTCCTCACTCCACTGTGTTTTAACATAATGTTGCTCTAACAGAGCTCTTCATACGCTATTGCACGGTCTTATGGGGAGAACCGCAACAAAGTTTCAGATTCCTCTTTTACCTCCGAGAGTGTGTGGCGTGGAGATGAGCTGATCCTGGCACAGGTCACCAGGGGACAGGAAGATGGAGATCTGCAGCCCTCTGCCACCTGAGGTGGCAGGAGGGCAGAAGCCCACCAGCCCTGCAGACTGCAGGGACAGGAGCATACTGGGCTTGGTGTCGGGGCCTGAGCTGCCATGGGACACTGAGGTGTACAGACACAGACTCTCCAAAGGAGAAGTTTTATGGCTTTAACACATCTACTTTAACAGTTAGATCATGAGTGATGTACCGCTCGTGCTCCTCCCACTCATATACCACATCTCCTCTCAGGTCTGGCTGGTACCTCATGTGTTTTTTTGCATTCCTACCCCACAACTTCTTCCAGTTTGTGTCTCGATTTACCTCTGCCTTTGAAGGCAGAGTGGGTACAGTCCTCTCACAGCCAGAGATCTTAGCAGGAGTGGTTGCAGAGGCAGTCCTGTTTGATTTTTGTGTCCCCATGCAGGGACACATGCACCAACATGGACTGCCTGGTAGCACAGAAGAGCTGGAAAAGATGGAGCATTAACCCAGGAGAGATATCCAGGAAACCTTCAGGAAAAAACAGTGCTTGGCTTGCCCCTTTTTCGGACAAAATGCATGTGTTGACTCTTCTGAGGCTTATAAAGTGGCCAAAGAGGGGTAGGTTGCAATGAGGCTTCCAAGAGCACATCCTAGACACCAAGGCAGCCCTGTGCTTGGGTGCCTGCTCTGAGACATGGGAGTCACAAACAAGTAAGAATGTTTCACTATGAGGGAAACAATGCATTTTTCTTCTCCTTATTCTCAGAAAAAGCCACACCACTTTAGCAGAAGTGCAAAAACAAATGAACAAAACAAATTCAGCTTGAGGCAGGCACCCAGCATGGGGAATTGCAGGCCAGATGGTTAGTGTGACAAAGTTAGAAGCAACTGAAAACAGCCTTTTAACAAGAAGTATTAGGCAACTTCAGGGTTAGGTGATACCACCTCTACTGAATCCCCTCTTTCTCTTTTTAAAAATCCCTTTTCTAAATTCAGCACACCAGCAAATTTGTTGAAGAAGCACAGTGATGGCATGAGAAAAGCTGCATGGTGTAGCTGTTTTTGTTACACCACGAATGTGTCAGAGGACGCCGGACACCTTTCTACCACTTGTTCTGCTGCTGTGTCCTGCTCCCTTCTCCTCCTCTTGACCCTGTTCCCTGGACCTACTCTCTCCTCACCCACCCTGCAGCTAGTTCCTTGGTGACTCTCCCTTCCCTCTTGTGGCAGTTGCCTACAGCTTTCTGAGCCACCTCCTCTTTGCCTGTCCCAGTGCAGGCTCTGGCAGCATAAGCTTGGAGCCCAGCAAAGCTCCCTGCCTTGGCTCCCTGCCTCCCCTTCCCCTCCCCTCTGCTGTCAATGCGCCTCACTGGTCTTTTGGAAAAATCTCTGTCTTCCTAATCTACTGTAAAACAAAAGCGAGGGAGCCAAAATCTCAGCTCCTGATGACTGCTGCTGTTCTGTTGACTTTTTCCAGAGCCAAGGCTGGGTTAGACTGCTTCACATCACCCAAGGATGAGCCCGGCTTTTGTTAGGGGACTGATGCCAACTTGCTCCAGCAGAGAATTTGTCTTGTTGGCTTAGATTTTGGTGTGGCTGGACTGATTGGTGTCAGAGGATGAGCTGACCCCTGACTCCAGATGAATGCAGAAATAGCTATACACAGCTCTGTATGCCCTCCTCATCTGCTTCACCTGCTTTCTGCCTCTTTCACTGAAGAAGCATGTGCACATGCAGGGAGTTTTTAGTTGTTATGTGCACTGATGCTTGCTCTATTTAGTTCTTGGAGGATTCCCCTGTCTCAGGAGATACAGCTCAGAATGCTTTTACAGTGTTTGCATGAGTTCCTGCTTGTTCCACATCATCAGGTTATAAACTGGCAAGTGGAGCATATGCTCTCAACAGCATGTCTGCTGTGACTAAATCATATCCTGGGTCATCAATTCAAGGCTCACAGTGTGCTCTTCCAGTTCCAGAGGGAACTGTTGTCTGCTTGCATTGTTTATAACCCTTGGGAGACTTGGGCAAATCAGGACAATCATGTGCAAGACCCAGCATTGTTTTCTTAAGCTTCACAAGCATTTGCTTTCTTACCTCCATCGCTCTCTGCATGCACTACAGGCATCTACTCAGTTGTGCAACATATTGGGTGAAGTACAACTCCTAAGTGACCACTTGAAACATCTGTGTAGAACTGGTTGCTTTTAATAGGACCCCAAAAATGCAACCCAGATTAATATCAGTACATATTACAAATGGTTAAACTTTCTGTGTTGTCACTCTGCCTTGGCAGTGTTTGGGAAGTAATTTCACACAAGTTGTGAAAATCTTGCCATGAACTTAAAACTCAACATGTACGAGAGACTGAACTTGAAATTTATCATTTCAAGGCCAGCATCTGTAGAAATTAGGGTGCTTTTTTTCTTTCTCTTTTTCTTCTTTTTTTTCTTCAGCTGAAACTTCATTTTATTTAATTGAAACTTTTCCCCATTTGGAATTTCAGTAAGTGCATGCTAAAATTATTCTTGATGCTCAGTGACAGTTCTATCCCAGACAATTATATCATCAGTAGACACTTAAATTTTTACAGAGCATCTGTGCATGTGGACTGAAATGTTTTGGAACTTGCCCAATAAATATATCAAAGTTGCTCAACCCTGGGCTTTCTATGCCAAAGGAGATCTGAAAAACCTTATCAGTCTATCTAATCTTCTTAAGAATTTGGCTTCCACAAAGTGAGCCAAAATTTCAGTCCAAGTGGAATTTTTCTCTTTGCATGTTCGTGTTCCAGAGGCCATTTAAGGCTGAATCAAGTATGCTGTCCTCCATAATTAGAAAGGAGCAAGCTTGCTTGCATCTCCTTCTGTTTTGCAAATACTGCCACTTACTGTCATGCAGTATCCCCAGGCCTTCCACTGCAAGGCTGGAGGAATGTTTTGGATTGTCCAGATCCAAGTTTCCATGACATCTTCATCTTCATTTGGATTCCAGAAGTGCTTTGCCATGACTGGAGGTTTCACTCTCTCAGACCTTGTCCAAAAGCGTAACGAGAGACTATCTCAACTCCCATTACGTTAGGGATCACAAAGAGAAATTAACTATTCCTATTTCTGTGGAAGGAGCAAGTGTTGGCTCACTGTCTCCTGAGTTTTCCTGTAACCGTAAAGTCATCTTTTGACCCTGCATTAAGTTTACCAGAAAACTGTTATTTCTTTCTTTGAGTCAGTCAGCATCAGCATTTCATGGCTCAGAGTTGTCACAAAGGTCATACACTCTTTTCCTTCCTTCCTTCCTTCCTTCCTTCCTTCCTGCCTTCCTGCCTTCCTGCCTTCCTGCCTTTCTTCCTTCCTTCCTTCCTTCCTTCCTTCCTTTCTTCCTTCCTTCCTTCCTTCCTTCCTTCCTTCCTTCCTTTCCTTCCTCCCTCCCTCCCTTCCTCCCTCCCTCCCTCATTCTCTTTCATTCTGTATTCTTCTTCTCTCCCTACCCTTCACCCCTCTTCTCTCTCTCTCTTTCATTAGAAGGCAAAGCATGACTGAGGGCATCACACCCACCCCACTGGTGGACCCTCTGTTTTCTACTTCCAGCTTGATGCACAGCTCATAACCATTACAAAACGATGAGATATCTTCTGGGTGATTGTTAGGAGGAATTACATTCTGGCAGCCTGTGAAGGAATGTGGATGCTCTGATATTCGATCTTCTTTTCCTTTCTGTTTGCTATAGCCATTTCCCTTCTGTTTGCGGGGCATTTATTTCTTCAGGACAGTGTTTGTGCCTATAGCCTAGTGAGTGCTCAGTCTGAGATCATCTGTTGTAGTTGTTGGAACTCCTGCTGGAAGCTGATGGACTTATTGCAGATTGACAGTCCTGTCACTACAAACAACACCTGAGGCAAAACCTTGTCCTATGTAGTTTCTATATCTCAACGTGAACTCCTTGTTCTTTTTTTCTTCATTTGCTTCACTAGTTTATGAGAGAAGATTCCCAGTTGATGTAAATAAGTGTATATTCACCAAAGTCTCTCCTCCTTTCAGACAAGGGGCTGAAAAAGTGCTGCTGTGTCTCTTTTTCCCCATCACTGTGCAATTTGCTGGCTTAATCCTCAAACCTTCCTGTGTCACTTCTAAGTTTCAAAGCCACTGTTGGAGCTTCCTATCATGGTTATGCCAGTCTGATGACAGCTATTTAACTTGTGCAACTTCTTGCTCCATAACATTGGACAGGCTGATCAAATCCTGAAAAAAATGTCACTCTGCGAGAGAGGAACTTAATTTACAATCAAAAACTGATTTGGGGATCACTCATTTGGGAGAAAGAAAAGTAAATGGCATCTTCCTGCAATTAGGTTGATGACTTCTCCCCTTTCCTGAGCCCAGGAAAACCCAAAAGGACACTGGACACCTGCCTTTCCAGCAGGTGCCTCTTTCACCTCTCTGGCTGTGCTTGTACTGAAGTGCAGGAGGGTGTGGATGCAGAATGGAGAAGCAGAAAGACTGTCAGGACCAAAACAAAGCATTCCACTGCATTAATACATTTCTTTACCGTCTCACTCGGGGGGTGGCAGGTCAGTGTATTCCTGACAGAAACAGACACATGGCTGAGGATAAGGAGAATCTGCATGGAAGGAGGTGCACAGAGATGCCTCACAGGGAAATGTACCTCTCGTACTTACTGAAACATTCATGAGATGCCTATTTTATTATACTCCCAGGTCACACAGTTAGTAAAAAACTTCCTTCACAGAGGAACAGTATAAAGACAGATGAACAAAATACAACACAGCATGGAAATGACCTGTCACACTCATGTTGAGGCTTTTCTACTGCTTCATGCATGCAGCAAGCTGAGGGGGTAGAAGGATACACTAGCGTTAAAGGTAACACAAAGAAGTTCATATTGCCTCCTACCACTACCTATTTACCATTCTCTGAATCAACATGCCTCTTCCTTGGCTCCAAATTAAGCCACAACTTTAAACTCAGAATATTTAAAGAAACAAGGTGGGGGAAATAAGTGTCTAGGCCATTCTTCAAAAGCCCCATGTAAACACTGTGTGACCCATTCCTTGTTCTTTTCCTAACCTGGCTGAACTCTGGAAGAAAGCAATACATAGTAGAGGTTAATTAAATCCATTGCTAAGTTTAACACCCCTGGCTCCCCACCCTGTCCTAACCAGACTTTGGGGGCTGTCTGTTTTGGGCAAATATAACCTGGTTTGAATTTCAAAACATGACTTCAAGCTTCCTTTAGAGACAAAGAAAACTGATTTCTATATGCCAAAATGAGTCATTCAAGACAGGGAACCTAATTAAGGTTGCAGCAGCAGCTAATTTCCCCGCCAAAGAGAAATTTTGTGCACTAAAGAATGAAGTGCTAGTTCCGGGCAGCAGCACCAGGCACTCAGGATAATTATAATTTATATGACCCTCACTGCTGTAGCAGTTAAGTGCTTGACAAGAACCAAGGGATTTACTCTGAGGTAGGGAAAAATTTCCTTCTCTTTTACAACCAGGGAACCAGAGATGAAATGACCTGCCCCAGACTATCCAGTAGGTTTGGCCAAGCTGAACTCAGATCTCTCTAAGTGTCTCCTTAATACTTTCAGCAGGAGCTTCAGACCTTTCTTTTGCTCTCATCTCTGCCCTGCCTGTAGCCCTGAGAAATTTTAATCCTGTTTTCAAGTCAGGTAGTGAAGGGAAGGAGCAGCCTTCCCCTCTGCAGCAGCGCCAGGTCTCCCCAGTTCAAATCCCAGATTATTTGAGTGACAAAATTCCCAAGAAGACATAGGAAAATATTTCCCATATTTCAGAAGGTAAAGGGCTCAGCTTCCAGTTCTCCAAGGATGCCAGACTGATTTAGCTGTATCACACCCCTTTTCTGCAGAACTCACATCTGACCCATACCTGTCACCCATTCAGGTGATCACCAGGATGCCAGGTACCCAAGCAGGGTTAGATTTGAGTACACTTCACATGCAAAGCTACATCATGGCCTGCCCTGTCTCCTTTTTTGGCTCTCCAATGATTGTGTAATTCAAAGTTTCTCTGCAGGTCCAAGAGGGACATTAGTTCTTGCAAAAGAAGCAGAAGCATAGAGCTGAGTTATCGCTGGAGGTGGGTTAGAAATGCTTCTTTGCTCAAATGAAAATCTCTTCTTTAGGAAAGCAAAAGCCAGGCTGCAAACTTACAAAAGAAATTATTTTACTTTCTGAAAGTGAGACACTTGTGGTCTATGCTGAAGTGGCAATACTGTCCAGAATTCCTTTGAGGCTGGCAGAGGCTGCAAAGTTTTCCTCTGGCCCTGAACTACGTTTTGAGTCAAGGGAGAAAAGGTCAGATCTGTTTAGCAGTGGGGCTACAACACCTGTGAATCCAGCTTCAGGGCTGGTGCAGATTGGCTGAGAGGCTTGTGGCAGGTCTAGGGCCCTATGTCCAGCAGCTCTGGTCTAGCAGAGAAATATGTGACATGTGACCTTGGCATTGAGACTCCTGTCAGCCAAAGAACTTGGTGCTGCCTGGGACTTTTGTCTGGGCACCAAATCCTTCTCCTGTCTTAGGGGCTTTGTTCAGTTCTGCAGGCCAACCTAGACCAGAAGCTATTGCAATAACTCTGTACACATGACTGAACATGTTTCCCTGATAATGTCAAGTGAAAAATCCTATATTTTTCTCTTCTTTAATAAGCAATTCTTGCCTTTCCATGTCTCTGACCTGGAGCACATGTTTTTACTATCAGGTGACAGTGCTCTTAATACCATTTTTATACTTGATTTATGAAGGCAGGGCCTGAGGCCATGCAGGGTCAAGGCCCCATTACAGTAGACACTGTATGGGCTCTTAATGAGGGATAAAGTCTGTACTTCCAAGAAGATTGACAAAAGGTAGGAGGGAAAATGAAGGCATGACAGCCAAATCTGGAAGGGAGTTGATGTCTCTTGAATCCTGGAGTAACAGCCCAGATGCTGACTTTGTTACCTCTATAAATATTCCCGAATTTCCAGCAGCTTTGTTGTGGTTCTAGCTCTGGTGCCAGAAGAGCCCAGTGTTCGGCAGCTGTTTCACCTAATGGGTCAAGCAGCAGTTACAGGATGCACAGACACAATAGTGGATTTAAGTGACACATATGAACTCGATTACGGTTTCCTAGGGGGAGAAAATCATGTCTTCTGCTGTGCTTCAGGCATCATTAAGGGGATGCTTTTTTCCATCCCCTCAGGTTGGGAGTGCCTGTGTGAATACAACCACAGTGACGCATAGAACCAAACGATGCATGGGTCCAGCAATTAAATAGAAAAATTGCTTAAATAAATAAATAAGCCTTATTAAAGACTTCAGGACAAAAGCTGATGAGCTCTGCATGGTGTCCCAAAGATTAAGACTGGCTACCTCTTACAGCTCTCATGTGGACAGGAAACCAGGGCAGACGGGAGAGCACAGCTTTCACATTTAATGGGATCTCCTTCCTCTCCAAGAGGAACAACATGATGCAAACGAACCATCCAGCATTGCCTGCAGCTCATCTGTGATCTGTCTGCACAACACCATATGGATCCTGTAAGGACTGCTGTGTGAGAAATGGTTTCTGCAAGGCATTTCAGTGGACATGAGAGCAGCCATGCTGAGCATCAGTGGAAAGCAGCTCCTCAGCTACCTCCTGTCACATAGGAGCTGTCACAGCAATGTTGGTCTGCAAGTAATTCTCGATAAGCTGTGGGGACTGCAGTGCAAGGAAAGAGATAGGGCTAATTGCCCATCCCCAATCAAGAGCTGAAGATTGCTGTCTTTCCCCTGCCCCTTCTCCAGGAGCAACCCTAACCCCCACCCAATCCCCTTGAAAAATCTTCCCTGTGCTGTCTGTAAGAGCAGCAGACTACAGATGACCCACCTCAGTCTTTTCCTTCCTGACCGACCTGCCTCACATATCCATTTCTAGAGGGCAGAGGGAGGAAGAAAGAACAAGTCCTCTTTCACCCCATGATGTGCACATGTGTTTTCTGCTCTCTTCCTTACTGTAAACTCTCCCACTTCACTCCTTTACCAGGTCCTTAATAATTCCAATAAATGTCAGATCCAATATCACTAAATGAAATGTACACCTATTAAATGAATGAAATGGAAAAATGGCCCACTCTGACTCCTGGCCTTGAAAGTGAGCTGCAACACGTTTTTTTCCATACAATCAGATTATTTTTACCAGGTCCCTAGGAAATTTCCAGTAAAACAAACAAACTTTGAAAATGCTATGAAACCCCAAGCTCACTTTAAGGAGGAACCCTGAAACATTCAGTTGTTGGAGCCATTTGTTTCATGTGTGATCCCAAACACTAACCAAAGGCAAGATAATATGATAGGTATTTACAACACATGCATTATCTTATCAGAGCTTCAGGTACAGCTGTAAATAGCCTGTTCCAGCTGGGCAATCTGCTGAGTTAAATGGGTTCTACTTTTAGAAGCAGGAACTGGAGAACATGTCCCATTTAAGCTCAGATTCACTTGCACCCACAGGATGGAAACTCAAACAGCAGACCTCAGCTGCAGAGGAGGTCCATATTCCATGGAACATGCCTCCCTCCATCTGATGCAAAAGGCTGGGCTCGCAAAGGTCGTGCTCGTCATATGGGTGCTTTGTTGACAGAGTCCTGTTAGCAACTCACCAAGTGTAGAGAATTGCTGCTCTCTGGATGGGAGGCAGTTTTGCATGGTCATCCAAAGACAAAACGAAATATAAGGCTGAGGGTAGAAAGGAAAGGGATCACATTGGAAGTTGTGAGAGGAAAGGCAGGGGGCAGAGTGCTCGTGGATGGAGAAAAGGGGAAAATATGAAAAACAAGACCAGTGAAAGTGCATTTCTTAGAGAAAAAGCTTTTCTACTGCTTTCCTGGCTGCAACTAGTCCGAGCAGAACATGGTGTTTACTCTTTGCGTGCTGCCACACACCATGTACCAGTTGAGAATGTCTGGGCTTCTACTCCAGGACCCCTGGGAGAAATATGTTCAGTGTCTGAAGGAAACAAATCTGTTAAATCTGGATTCAGTCAATAGGCTTTTTAACTCTTTCGAAGAGCCTGGCGAAGAGTCAGAATTGGATTGCATTGAGTCTGACCTTATCTAGAAGGAAATGGTATTTCAAAGAAACAGAAGAAAGAAAGTTTTATCTCTGAAGCATGAGAAATCAGCAGCCCATTCCAGCATGACAGAGATTACTCTCTGGTCCTTCAGAAACATCCCAGAGGCAACTGTACCAGAGACCTACTGTCAGGAGATGTTGTTGACCATTTTTATCGGCTTGCTGGCTAAAACAGAACCTTGCTCATTAATGGCTGGTTGGCGGCCGATCTAAGGGTGAGTGACTCATGGTGACTGACCACAAGAGGACGTTATTACTGAAAGTGGACTTGAGTTGACAATTTGCACCAGAGATTTGGGAATTTAGTGAAACCAGCACTTGGAAGTGTTAACAAGCAGTGAGCCAGTGTTAGTGAATCTACTTAAAGATTCATACCAGGGTACAAAAACCAATGCCAGAGTAAACAGAAAGCAGAGAATGGATTAGTTTGCAATAAACATGGAAGTAATTGCAGCAGAAAACAATGAGTCCAACAAAGCAAATTCAGTAACAAGCCTTCAATAAAAGCATCCCATTTAACAAAAGTATTTGGCTTTTGGCAAAGAGCAAAAACATCCAAAACCAAAGAGCATGCACATATGGCGATGTGGACAAAGACTTCAGACTGATAGGTTTGATGATGAGACAAAAACTGCAGTTCTTCATGTTTCCTTTTACACGTACCTAGTCTGGCTGGAGGAGAGGCTGCCTTTTGATACTGGAGTGAAACAAATGCCCTCAAATTCTGAAATACCGTCAGTACCAGAGAAGACTTTCTACTTTTATAATTAAGGCAAAATGGTAATGTTAACTCATATGCAGTCACACAGGACACAAAGGGTCCATGTTGCCAAGATACATTAGCTGTTTACAGAAGGGCAGATGCTAATCAGGACACAGAGGGTGGAGGAAGCCCAAGTCACAGAGTATAACTTCACACTTAACTGATGCAGCATCTCTTTTTAAAGAGGTGGTGGGTGACCTTTAATGCTTTGAGATGGATTAAAACCAACATCAGTATACTCACTGAGGGGAATACCTTCAGTGACTGACAAACTGTATATAAGAATTGTCCAAAAAAGACAGAGAGAGATGGTAAAGTTTACCTTAATTTTGAGTATTTGCTGAGTGAATAGACACCTTGAATAGTGTGAAATGAAAAGAGTGAATAGACAGCTTGACAAAGGGACACCTGCAAAAAACAAACCAAACATCTCTCCCTCATTTTGAGATGGTCAGGGTAGTGTCAGAATTTCATAATGGGTTGAATGGGCTCATAGCTGGAGGCAGTGGTCTAATGCCTAGTGAGTAGCTGAGAAAGAGAATGGCAGAGACCTCAATAAGAAATGCAGGCAGAGCTGCTCCCCGGGAGGAGTGAGAATCTCACTAAGTAAGATTATTGTGCAAAGGGAGGAAGCAAAGATTTTTCTGGAAGGGGAAATGGGTCACCTTTGAAATGCAGGCATGTGGGAGAAAGGCATTTTAGGAGCATAGGTACCATGGGAAGTCATCTCTTGCCATTCATTTGGCTTCTTATGTAAGACAAAATGACATCACTGCAGGGACAAACAGCTGCTGTACTGTGTGACAATGTCACTTAAGTATCTAGTGCCTGCTGCCCACAGCAGACACTTGGGATTTGAACTCACAGTTGCTGGTGAATGGCCTGCATTCAGAACGCCAGTTTTCCATAATGGTCCTTAATAGGAGGTACAAAGCTGGATCTCTCCCATGATGGATATTCTAAATGAGGGATTTTCCCTTGGTAATGATTTCTGTCTGTGGCTTGTGCCACTAAGGTCAATTGCAGAGCAGGGTGGGTGGTCAGATGGGAAAAACAGGTGAGTGAGCTGTCATATTTCACCTCCCTCTTTCCCCTCCCAGGGCTGATGAGGTCATTGGCTGTCCCCAGTCCTGTGGTGTGGAGCCAACCTTAGCCTTGTCCCTTGCAAGAGGGTTTGAGGGGGCTCCTTGGAGTCTTCAGGCTTGAACAGGATAGTGTGGCACGTGGGGTGGGATGGACACAAATATGCATCTGTTGGAACTGTTTCTGAGTTGAGAGTGTTTTGGGAGTGGTGGTATGGCATTGATCTAGAGTTGTGTTTGAAGTGGGAAAATCTCTTGCTCCTCTCTGAGAGACGGAAGAAGGTCTGTGCATGCAGGGCATGACAGGGAGAGACATTAAGTTAATTTTCAAAGGATGGCCAAAGCATGAAAAGGGTCCTGTGTGGTAGAGCCAGGATGATGTGTGCCTAAATGGTGAATGTCAGCATGTAACACACTCAGGTCCTTCATGGGGTAACACAGGCAGCTCTTTTAAACACACACATACATGCACGCACAGAAAGAACAATTTATGGTTTGTGTCAGACTCACATCTGGGCTTCTCATTAAAATTAATGAGGTAACGTCTCCAAGGCATTCTGAAATGGATGCTACCCAGAGAGTGTGGGAAAGACCTCTATCACTTTGAAATAGCTACTTAGCAAAATCAATTGCAATTTTTACTTTCCACAGTTGGGCATCAAACTCATGCCAGGAGTATCAGCTACTGTTTAAGTTCATATGCAACTGACCTTTCTTCAGACGCTTTTGTTACTGTGACCAAGATTCAATGGCCAGAAGTGAGGGATGGATGTAACAGCAGAATGGTGTGCAACAACTCACCCTGATGACTACCTACACCCTGGAACTGAACCTATGAGACCTCAGTCTTCCTATTTGTCTGTTGTCTGCAAATAGCTGTGAAACTCACAGCCAAAATGGGTTGTCCTACTCCCTCCCCTCCTTTTCTTTAGCAAGTAGCTTATCTATGAAGAAAAGAACAGCTTGTTTGACGCAGTGAATCTGAAGTTCAGACCTTTACAATTTGACTGAAACTCATAACTCTGTTGCAGCCAAAATGGGTGATCAATACAAATCCATGTTTTTTTCCATTTTTATCTAAAAGATTCACTTTTTTGTTGCAGTACCTTATGTTAAAGTTGCAGAGTTGATCACTCAGTGAGGAGATGCCAAGCATAAGGAGTGTCTCTGCCTTGTGTTCAAGAGACATCCTGCTGCTTTCTGCTACGTGAGCACATACTATATTTTTGGTATGACCTCTGCCTTCTTCAGCACACAGGGCTGGCTGATCTGGGAAGGAGTCGATCTGTGGAAAAGAAAGCTGCTCTGGGTCAACTGCCACTAATGTCACTGGTGTGGCAGGAGCAGCGAGGAGTGTCTGGTAGGCAAGACAGAAGGATGTTTTGCTGGAGAAACAGATGCTCTCCTCCCTGTCTGGGCAACAGCAGAGCCTACTCAGACTTCTCTGTCTGTCACTTGCTGTGTGCTGTGTTTTTTCCAGTAAGACAGTATTTGTGGCAGTGCTGAGCATGCACACCTGGAGGGGAAATCAGTGGGAGCTACACACTGAATATCTAAAATGCTGTAATCTTTCCCACAGCTTTGGGAAATTAAGCCCTGAGTGCCTTCATTTTGTCACCCACAATTAGCAAGAAGCTTCTGGCAACTTTGATCTCTCTCTATAATGGGGTAGCATCATCCCCTCTCCCATGCATGCTGTGAAGAAACATGGACCAATTTTTTGAAGCTCTATGACTTGAGGGTAAGACCACAAGGAAATTCAGTAATGATGTTTACTAGACTGCTCGTGGAAAACAGGCCTGCAGGCAACACACCGAGGAGGACAAATAACTGATCTGAATAAACACACATACAGTTATAGCAGTGGAAGCCCTATGAAAAAAGCGTATGTGTTCTTGAGATTAAGTGCTGTATGATGCCATACACTCAAGGTTGTGAATGTAGATTGCACAGACATCATGAAGTTTGTAGATCCCAACTTTTGACTGTCGGGCTTTGCTAAATGTGTGTTTGTTTACTGCAGTTGTTTGTATGCAAAAGTCTAAGTGGGTGAAGTGTAGACTTCCATGATGGAAAGATGTTGCCTTTCCCACCAGCTGAATATCTTCCCCATGTCTCCTCCTTATCTCAGGTGCTATGTGATTTATTGTTACTTAAATCATAGAATAAATGGCTTCATAATGAAAGTCCTTAATCAAGATGCCCTGTTCTGTATTTAATAATTGATCTTAACCCTCCTTGTGCCTGCAGATTGACTTGTTGGCTACTTGCTGTTTTGTTTCTTCTGTCTCAGTCTCTGTTTTACTGCATGAAAGGAACAGACTCTGACATTTATAGTGACTTTTCCAATCCATGTATTTCAGGAAATGGAAGATTCTAGTCTCTCACTTTCTGCATATTTTTAAAGACAGCACAGGGCCTCTTCAGCATTATATATCAATAATTTCATTTAGGCTGGAGAATTATCTTGAAATATTTATCATCAGTATATTTGAGTTTCATTTTATATTAAACAGTTTGATAACATTAAAATGGATCTGCTTTCTGCAAGTGTTATGGATATTTTCCATTCCCATCTGAGTGTAATATCTATTTATTGTACATTAAAAACAAGCAAGAGAGAAATCTCTGATATCCCCTGTAGTCTGAATGTCACTGAACCTTATCGTGCTTCTCCAAGCTTATGAAGAGATTAATAGTATCAGACACATGGAAGCCTACAGTCAGATAATTAATAACCCATTAAAATGCAATAATGCTTGAAAAACAGAAGCATTCCCTGATTTCCTAACCAAAGTCACTACAAATAAAATTGCTAGATAACAGGAAATTATGAAAAGTTAAAAGTGGTCTATCTTCCCAATCCAAGTCAGCCAGTTCTTGTCCTGCTCTTGTCTTCACAGCACCAGAGGGTTTGTGCCATTTCTTTTGTTCTTGTGAGAGCATCTGGTCAAGTCCTCAGTATCCACCAGTGCTCTGAGAAACCTATACTTCCTCCTCCACTGGCTGATGTTTTCCTCAGTCTCTTCTTCAGGTGTCCTTCACCCTCCTCATCCAAAGATCTGCCTACCAACCAATCTTGATGCATGTCTGTAAGTCTTGTGTTGCCTGAGAACACCTTCTTTCCCCACTCCATCAGACCCATGTATTTATTGTATGAATTTCTAGCAGACAGCTCTCCTCTTCCCTGTCAGAGGTAGTATTTCATGGCAGCAGCCATGCTACTGTGTCAGGTTTGAGGATAACATTATCTCCATGGCAGTTAATGGTGTTATCTTAATTGTCACTGAACCTATTTGGTTTTCTCTCTGCTGTCCTCATGTCCACATCCTTCGAGTAAATGTGGCACTTAGTGCCACGGTCTAGTAACCACAGTGGTAATGGATCAGGGGTTGGACTTGATGATCTCAGAGGTCCCTTCCAACCCAGCTGATTCTATGATTCTATGAAATATAACTCTCTTGTCCCATTCTTCCTCTGGGCTCAGAATTTCCCTGTCTGTCAGATGAGACCAAAGATCTGTGTCCATCCACGGTCTCTGACCATCTCACATCACACTGCCTGCTGCAGCAAGACCACATGACTATGCTCAGACTTCCTGCTCAGTCACTGTTGAGAATGTAGGATTGTTCACCTACCTTGAAAAAGGACTTGCTCTTCAGAAGCTATCTTCAAGAGGAGAGTTACCAGCATTGCTGCATGGCTCCTGCTCAAGTCTGGTGAGATGCAGAGTACAGCTACCCTGGACATGCTCATCCCTCAGCCCCACTGCCTGCTTTGGGACTGGACTTGCTTGTTCTGCTCCATTTCACCCATCCTCAGAGATATTCCCCTAGCACAGAGTGCCACGTTGCCCTGGTCTATTTGATCTGATGAAAGAATTAGCACTGTTGTTTTCAGAACCAGAGGGAAGAGGGAGGAAAGATGAGTGGACCAGTACTCTGACGTTTTGTTCCTGTGCAGCTGAGTTTAAGAGAAACCCTCAGGCCCTTTCTGCAGAGTGCCTTGGCAACAGCCCAGGACTCATGCCTGATTATTTCCTATTTGAATAAGTGTTCTGGCCTAAGGGTGTGGATGCTGGCAAGATGTCTGGGAAGGATTTGGATACATCAGCAGCCCAGATTCCCAGGGAGAAAAAGCGTGTGGACTGTTGTGTGGCAGAGCCACAGGCTTTGTGTTCAAGACAAACAGACCCTAAAAAGCATTCTGGCTGATGCGTCCACATTTCCAGGCCAGCACCACTTGCAGGCAAGCCAAAGAGCAGAAATCATGTCTTAGTTGTATTGTCACTGCCACTGCCATGGTACCCAGGCACCTCGTGCATTCCAAGGTAGAGCACTAGAGGCAATATGGGGAATAAACATTGCTTGTCCCAAGGAGAGGATGACTTGCCTGTCAACCAGCTCCTGCTAGAGTGCTCCCATGGCTCTAGTTCCCAAAGTGATCCACTCTCTGAACTCTGCTCCTAGTAGGGCTCAAACCTTGATAGACTGCCCACTGCCCCTCTCCTCGCTCCTGGAAACTGTTAGTGGGAGTGATGATGACAGGCAGTGGCTGGCAATACTCATCCAGTCACACCATAGCTCTGGTTCCTAGTGGGGAATGCTAGGGACCTATCAATCTGTTCAGCTGTTTCTGGGATGACCTGCACAAGTGCATAAGCAGTGGTCAGTAGAGATCATGAGACACTGGACTAAGACACACTGACAGAACAATGAAGCATACTAAGGTTAGTGACTTTCTCAAACCAGTGGCTGGGAGATATCCAAGGAATGCAATGGGAATATGAGTCAGCTGGGAAGCTGCCAGCAACTTAGTATCACGTGCCTGCGTGATGCTTAATATGTCAAGCGGTGCCTCTGGCCATCTGATGGTCTTAACCCTCTGATGGTCTTAAGTTGTGCCAGGGGAGGTTTAGGTTAGATATTAGAAAGAATTTCTTTATAGAGGGTAATCAGACACTGGAATGGGCTGCCCAGGGAAGTAGTGGATTCTCTGTCCCTGGAGGTTTTTAAGATGAGACTGGATGTGGCACTTAGCACCATGGTCTAGTAACCGCAGCGGTAGTAGATCAAGGGTTGGACTTGATGATCTCGGAGGTCCCTTCCAACCGAGGTGATTCTGTGATTCTAGGATTCTATGATTCTATGATGCCAAGCAAGGCCTTCAGCCCAGGGTCCAGGTGCTGTGCAGTGCAGAATTCAGAGTCAGGAGCCAGAGTGGGGCAAGTAGCCTCTAAGGGGCTGGGACTGGGCATATTGGCCTTATCTTCTCCGCTTCTCCTCTCCAAGGGCTTCCTGCTGTACCTTGCTTGTAGGCAACTCTGTGCACCCTGGCACGGTCCTCCATGAAGCTGTGGGGTCAGCTCTGGCCTTTAAACAGCGCACAGGACCACCGGTGATTGTGCCAGAGTATTTTAAATAAGATATAGTTCTCTTGGGGAGGTAATGTGACTGTGGAGCTAGAGCTATGTCACTGTGAGCAGGAATGGAAAGAAATCCTTCTGCCTTGCTACCTGCTTTGGGGCTGAATGGACTTGTTCCTCTTCCTTTCCCTCAACCCTCAAGAGAGATTTTGGTAAGGAGTGTCTGGGCTATTACCAACTTCATTAAACACATCTTACCTGAGACTGACAGCACCCTCTTCCGTCCCTCCAGTAGTTCCTTTTACATCATTAAATGGCAATGGGTGTATTATCAGGCAATGGTTTTACTAAATCATGAGATTACATCAACTTAAAGGCATGTTTCTGGTGTTTGAAGCTCCAGAAGAAAGTTTAGTACTTTGAAGCTGATGTGCATGAATGCTTGGTATCTGCATCAGAATGAAAAAAATCCTTCCCTTTCAAACATGTTTTTGAAATCTCATTATTTCTGCCCAGACTTATGTTTTTGAGTACCTGAACTATGTTTTTTAGGTGTTTGTGGGTGTCAGGAGCATAGATTCTGAGGAAATACGCCTCAGTAAAGGATAACTCTGTATATCACACTAGGATCCTGGTAAATACTTGTAAACACAGAATATCATTTCATACAGGGTAGGAGAAGCATTTGCTTCTTTTTGTTAGGCTGTGAATGACAGGCTGTTCTTCTGACAGTCCCAAGACATTCAGGAGTATGGAACTGTGATCTCTAATAAATACGGAGACAGGGGATACCCAGGCAAATGCTTCTAGTGGAAGCTTTTGGTCTGGTCACACTAATTTAATTTATTTTACTTTCAAGGCATTAAAACATAGCATGAGCCAAAAAAAGATTTTTTAGCTGTCTTGGATCAGGGACTATTGTTCCAGACATTTTTTCTGCAGGTCTCAGCACCACAGGGTCCAAACTCCTAATGTTCCCTCTAAAGAAATAATACAGATAAGAAACCCTGCCTAATGGGCTGCAAGTATAATACACAGGAAAGCTGGGGGCTGCGGGAAAGGCATCATTGGCAAAATCATGGCGGCAGTGAAGAAGGACTAGAACAGCAAGTTTTATAGGATCATAGATGTGTGGTAGATGTCTTTCTAGATCTGTGGTAAGGAAAGTCTTAAAAGCAGAGGTTAATTACCACAGAAAGAGTTAAATAAGCTCTGCCAGAGGCAACAAAGAAAGAGAAAAGCATGACAAAGTGTTGTTGTTAACTTCAACAGTCAACATGTCATAAAAAGGGTGAAGTATTTGTAAAATTCTGAATGACAGAAGTCCACAAGGTGTGTCATTTTAAAATAGACATAGGAGCGCAAAAAGAGCCCTACAAAATGTTAACAGAGTTCACAGAAAGTAAATGGAGTAAAATCCCATTGCACAACAGAAAGGTATCCAGAGTGCGCAGTCCTGACAGCTCACTAGCAGTGTAAGATTTGGGTATGTTACAGACAAAGAAGCTGTGCCCTATAGATATGTGTACTGTGGATGCTGCTGCTGTGTGGGTAGCCAGCTCTAAAATAATTTAAGGACTGGGCACAATTAAAGGACCAAAGGAAAATGGACTTGACAAAATCCTTATTGTAACAGACCACGGGCAAGTTTTCTCAGTTCAGGATTGTTGCACTCCATTGCAAAAGAACATTCATGCATTAATACCTAGAAAAGCTCCACTAATGGTCCTGGCTGGACTATGGGGTCAAAGAGATCTTAGGCAAGAGGGAGAAATCAGAAAAATTCCAGAGACTTTGGAAATTATGGAAAGGCAGTTTTTACAAAGGACTTATAGAGAACTGAGCCTTTGCTTAAATCTGAGATAATTGAATGCAATAACATCATGACACCGTATCCCCACAGTGCAGCTCCTGTGAAGCTAGCCCAGCAGGCAAATCCTCAGGCTGGGTACTGTTGTGCTTGCTTCAGTGATGCAAGTGCTTCTCTGCATGGGGTCACAATGAAGCTCTGGGAGAGACACGCCAGCTCACAGATCCCATCTGTCCAAAACCGGGTACCTCCTATTGGTAAAATTATAATCTGGCTGCTAGCAAAGAAGCCTGGTGAATAAGCAAGTATTTGGTTATCTCCTTCAGGCTGTTCACTCCTTGCGTTTAGCAGGACCTCATGTGTGTTATTGTTGGTTTGGACACGCACTTTCTCCCTTTTGGCAAGTTTTGCTGTGAACTCAAGAGGAAAGCAGGAAAGCCATTCTTGGATTCTGCTCAAAAGAATTCTTAAAGGCCAGGACAGGCTGCTAGAGGGAAAATATGTCAGAATGTTGATTTTAAGAAAATCAGTTGATGTCAAATTTCAATACAAAAGGACAGGTGTTTTGATGTTGGTAAATCAATTCTTAGTCCTTAGATGGATGGAACTACAAGAATAAAACACATTATTATTAATGTAAACACTGAGTTATTCAGAGGCATAAAATGATGAATTACAAAGGGGGAAACCTCAAAACTTCCTTGCAATAGCACACCAGTGCATCATTTCTGAATGTGCTGGGAAGGCTGTTGACCCTTCTCGGCAAGGGGGAAGGCTGATGTAGTTCACATAAGTGTTCCTCAGCTCGCAGGCTATTTATCCAAAATGATGAAGTTCTAAGCTACTTTCTAATGAAAAGAATAGGACTTGCATGAGGTTTCTTAGTTGAGAAAATAAACAAAACCAAGAGGAAAGAAAAAGAAGAAAGAGACCAGTCTTCTGACTTTTTTATCACATTCTGCCTTAGGACGTGCTGTGGTCTTTGAAAGGATATGGCAAACTTCTGTGCACCTCTGGGATGTCTGAGCACTCCTGTGCATCTGTTGGGACTACGGCAAAGGTGAAATAATGACAGGAGACCCCTTTACCACCACCTTTACCACCCCCTCTATCTACCATGCTCTTCTGCTTGATGGTTCATCTTTGAAAACATCAGTAACAAGGAGCTTACACGCAGATCCTCACTGTAAATCCAGTGAAATTCACATACCAGGATCACCCACAGTTTTCTGAAATGACAGGGTCCCATTTGCTCCTCTAACACTTTGCAGCCCCCTGGGAGCTTTTTCAGGAAGTTTCTGACAGGATCCAGAGTACCTGTCACCAGAAAACATTTCCCAGCCTATGCCAGAGGTACATGGATTTTTTTCCCTGCCTGCACTGTGGTGTTCACAGCCCAATTTTACAAGCCTCTCTGAGCTATTAGTAGTATAGTTGATAAGCCAGGGAACATTACAGAAGCTGCCCTCTGCATCTGTGATTTATATTTCTTGCTAAATATAAAGCTTCCAAGGCTCAGCACATCCATATTTTGGAATGGAGCACATGGAAATACTTGATGGATTTGCCACAGATCACTGAGGCCAGTCACTCACAGTTGCCCTTTTGTGAGCTATCTGTCTTTCCCTGCAGCAGACAGTGGAATTTGGGCACAACAGCTGGAGTTACAGTATCTCCACATGCTTTATTCATGAGGGAGCCTGGATTCAAGCCATCCAAACACTGACCATCCACAGATGCAACTGTAACATCAGCGATGCAAGAGCCTCCCTGAGCTCTGAGGGGCTATGTGGAGTACAAACCTCCTTTCTCTGACTGCCTGTTCTGCACCATAGCCTCAATGGGTTCATTGGGAAACAAGCTATGCTACAGGGACTCCACATCTCCTGGCAGTGCACTGGGATGGTGCCTGCTTAGCTGAGAGACTAGTGCTCCCAGTGAGGCTCTTTGGGCTGCATCTCTGTAAGAGTAGTGACAACCACCACTCAAACCCAGTAATTACCAGTCTTCTTATAATTGTGTAAATTTGGGACATGGGCCAGTGAGATGTATCCATTCAGAGAAAAGAAGAGTGGCCAGTGAATAACTGCCAGCAGGAAGGACTCCCTGGATGGTGGAGAGCAAGCAGAGCATCCGATGTATACACACACCATTTTGTGTGCTGTGTGCTGTAAATCATTTTAACTTTGCTGCAGTCAACAGATTTTTTCCAGCTGAAAATCTGGTCTTGGGTGGAGCCATGCCAGGTCTGCATCACCCTGGACATGGATCTAATAAGCAATGTTTCATATCTACCACAGAGGTATCCAATATTTTGGACAAGTATCTCAATGTAGCGTTCATTTTATCAGTCCAGAGTTTATCAGTGTGTTGTTTTTGTCAGAGGAGGAATGTAGCAAAGGAAAGGCATGTGGCATTTTTAGTGCATCAGGTCTATCTGTGTGGCAAATGTCTTCTGATCTGTCAGACAGTCAGGCTGAGCCGTAGTTTAGGAACCTCAGTGGAACAAAGTAGAGTGTGCTGTGGAAAACACACAAAAGCTCCCACAATTAAGAAAAAAAACATTGAAACCAGCAACCCGTTTTACAAATCCTTTCACAGTTCCTTTTTTTGTGTTTTTAGCATCTAGCATTTATTTTTGGAGTGGGGCTGAGAGGTGAATTGGCTTCTTGCCTACCTTCTGGGATGGAGAGCTTTTGCATAAAAGGAAGGCGAAAGAGAACATCATAACCAGACTGAGGGGAAAACAAAGTTACCTCTTCACAGAGAAAGTTTATGGGTTTGTGCAAGTTCGGGATATAATAGTTCTTTTCCACCTATTGTTATTCTGAATTTGTCCTGCTGAATAGCCTAGTGGAGTGGCCATGACAGACTAAGAATGCATATGCTTGTTCTCATAGAAGGAAGATTGAATTTTACCATGAAGTGGGAAACAAAAGGTGCGTGTAGCTAGTCCTATTGTGTGTTAACCACTAGGTGCTGGTTTCCTTGCATGATTCTCCATAATATTGTGTATGAATCATGGCTTCCCAACATACAGGCTTGAGCTAGCAATGCAAACCTTTTGGTCTAGCTGATCTAATTTCTCTGATATATTTGATTTTGCAGCATACCAGAGTCTCTCTTTTGCAACATCTCTAAGATAAGGGCTATTTCATCAACTGTCCTGGCAGGGGAAAGTCAGATTGCAGCCTGGAATGACAGCCTCAGGAAGGGAGGGGCCTCACCAGAGTGCTGGAGCATAATAGCATCTTTCTGGTCATCAAACCTGGTGTTCAGTGGCTAAACAATTGTCCTTCTTCAGCAGGAACATGTGCACTCTGTGCACCACCAGAGATAAGACATAGCATGACTATGGGACACCTTCTCACGTCCTGAAAATAGTCATTTAAAAAAGCAGCCATAACTAATGTAAAAGAAGGACCAAAAGCTACAAGCACAAAGTACAACAAAGCACGATTCATGCAAGTTATGGCTTAGGCTGTATTCTCTTGCACTAGCAAGGGACTTGCTAAGTAAAACTCCAGTAATCCTCAACCCTTCTCTTGGAGAGTTGTACCAAATCTCCACAGTGAGCCTTCATGGAAGGAGTTCCTAGAGCCACCTGTTTGTTGAGTAGGAAGCACAAGGCCAGGCAATCAATTAGCAAAGCTCTAAATTTCCATGTTAAATGCCTGGCTTCCTCCTACCATGCCTGCAGCATGCATTTTGGCCTGGCTGCTTGTTGCTCTACAATTTGATGAAGCCTCCAGTTCCCTTTTCCCAGACAACAATTTCCCAGACAGAACAGGTGAAACTTCATATCAAAAATGTGAAACAGCAAATCATACTACAGGCAATGTAGTATGTTGTGTTTATAGTCATCTCTACTTCTAGTCACTATCGCTAGGCAAAAAAATGCCCTCTTCAGAGCCATCATGACTTGACTTTTCTTGCCAAGTCACAAGAAACAGCAGTTGCACTCTTATTCCTTCAGTGAAAACTGCAGAAGAAAGACAACCCTTCTGACACTAAGAACTTCAGACCACGCAGGTGTGGCATAGAAGAGGCTCAAAGGGACCATTTAGTTTTAACCCATACATGCCATAAGTTACTAAGCAACCTTGAATTTGCACTTGCTCAGATTGCAGAGGAATTTTTAGAAAACAGGCAGTCTGAATTGAAAGATTTTCCATGGCAGAGAGTCCATCAGAAGGTTAGTGTATTGCCCCAGTTGCTAGTTGACTGATGCCTCACTTCTAGTTTCATTCTTTCTTTGCCAGATATAAGATCTCACTTTGCCTTCACAGGCTTTTCACTCTAGAGGATAATGGTCAAATTTCTTTTCCCCCAAAGACATCGATCAAAATATCCCTTTCTTTTTTTGTGGAGCTCACAATAAATGTCAAAATGTCTAAGTGTGGGATCCATCTAGCCTAACTAGCTACCTAAAATTACAACTCTGGTCTGACCCAGTTTTTTGCCAGCCTCTAAGCTTTGGAGAAATATAGTCTCTTTTAGGGGGTAATTTGTCATGCCTAGAACAAATGTCACACCTCTGTAAGGATGGATGAGACTTTATTATTTATGGAGTTATGTCTCCTTCCAGGCTATCTATAAAAATGTTAAATAGCAGCAGGTCTAGAGCTGATGTTTGGAGGAATTCTTAGGAAATAGGTGAGAAACAGCACCCAATTTAGAATGACACTTGAAACCCTGCCCATTAGGTGACTGCTAATCATTTCAAGGGTGCCTTAATAAAAATACTGTGTGATACCAAGCCAAATGCATCACAGATGCTTAGGTAAATCACATCAACTCTTCCTTCCACTGAGCTTGTAAATCTCCTAAATCTGAGATTACAGCCTAAGTTGACACAGATTCCCTTCATGGTCCTGTGGGTGAGCAACAAGGGCAGGTGCTCCTTTTAGGAAGTTGTTTTCCAAACACTAAATATGCCCCCCTACCTTTAGAACAAAGACTAATGGTGTTCAAAATCTGTGTGCAAAACATACTTCTGTGTGCTTACATCTATCATATATCTGTGAAAAGACCAACTGTGGCCCCAGGTCAATCACACGCTTCTGATTACGGAAGATAGTATTTTTAAGGAGCTGGAAGGACTTGGGTAGCTAGCCCTTAGGGCCAAAGGCTGCTCAGCCGCAGGATCTTCTTCTGAGGCCAAGAAAGCCTCCTGAGATACAGGTCTCAGTGAAGTCCAATGAGTGTCCAACCAGGCAAAAGTCAATCAGAGACATTCACTATTAAAAACTTCTTTCTCCTATCCAATATATAGTATATGTGCTTCCTTCCTGCTTATCTTATTTCTCCTGTGAGTCAGTCTGGGTTTGGGTTTTTGTTTGGGTTTTTTTGGGAATTTCTTTTTGGTTTTGGTTTTGTGTTGTTGGGGGTTGTTTGTTTGTTTGTTTGTGGGGTTTTGTTTAGTTTTGGGGTTTTATTTGTTTTTGGGTTTGGTGTGGGGTTTTTTGTGAATTTACAGTTGATGGGACCCTGAATGTGCTATTCTGAAAACAATTCATAGTTTGAAGGCAGTTGGGTCCTGTATTTCACTCATCACCAACTCACAATTTCACTTCTTGTTAGCCTTGTCTTGAGCCGAGACACAACTGTGCTGTTAGGTTGGAAAATAATGTGTAGAGAAGCATCTGGCCTTGGTTTGCAGACATCAAGAGATAGAGAATCCAGAACCTGCACTGGCTGCTTAGTAGCTAAGCACCCATGCTGTAATCCAATTTATCTGGCTTCAGATATTTTTTTTTTCAGATTTTTAGTTGTAGATCCTTGATCTTCCTTTACTTATGGTTTACAGAGGTCTCGTGTCTTTAAATCTTCTCTCACTCTGGCTTAAGATAGGAAAAACAAATGGAGCTCTATAAGAAAGATACTGGCAAATTAGTGAGATTCCAGCAGAGAACCACTGAAATAGCTGGCAGCTGGGACATATACAGTGTGTGAGGAGAGGTTGAGGGAACTGGGATCACTCAGCTTGGAGAATTGAAGGCTAAGGGTGAACTGCTTGATGTTTTCTACTCTCTAATGGGTGGTGGAGACAGACTTCTCATGGAGGGTCACTATTGAAGAACAAGAAGCAATGGCTGCAAGTCACAGCAAGGGCATTTTCTGTCTGGACATAAAGTTTTAATGGTGGAGTGAGATAAAGCACAGGGATTTCCAGAGATTTTCAAACCTTGGGCAGACAAGACCTCGAGAAACCTGCAGTGTCTTGAGTATAGATTTTTTAAAAGTCATACTAAAAAAAAAAATTTTCTACATTCATAGAGACCTCTATGTGGTTCTCTTATGAGCACATCAGGGTTTAAGCATCTTCTAAAAACTGCAAGCAAAATTGACTGCCAGCATTCTGGCATTTTTTCGGCAAAGCCACGGAAAGGTCACCTTCTTCTATGAGCACTTTTATATCTCAAGGCATTGCATTAGCCCTAAGAGAGCCCTTGACTTAGGAAGTTCAGTTGTCCTCTTCTGACTCTTAATCATTTTCAGAATCGTTCCTTTCCAAAATGTCATCCCCAGGCTGTTAGGAGCTGTTTGTGTTCCCTAGATGCATATATTAGCATTTGCTTCATTAAACGGGTTGTTTGAAGGGCCTAATTTATCAAGTAATACAGTCAGGCAGCATGATTGCTGTGCCTTCCACACTATTTACCCATCTGCCAATCTTTGTGTCATCAACAAATGATTATCAGTGGTAATTTCAAGCTTCCGGCTCATTGATGAAAATGTTGACTAGCACAGAGCCTACTACCACTCTCACCAGAAACACATCCTCCTTCAGCAAGAGCTCTCTGCTGACAGCTGCTTTAAATCTGTCATTCACTTTGTCCTTCATGCCATTTCACCTGTGCTTTCCTGATGTTTGGTTATGCTAATTTGTAATCAGACTGTAGGGTGGTGCTAAGGGGGGTTCTTCAGCAAGGACTACCGTGTAGCAGTTGACTAGTGACTTTACTGGCCATTCCTGTGAACTCATCAGAAGAGTGCTATTATATTTATTCAATGAGACATACTTTCCAAAATGTCAGGTTATGGGAATTAATTTTCTTTTTATTGTCCTTTTATTCTTTATCAGTTGAGTCCCATGTCAGTTTTTCCATTTTGCTTGGACTGAGATTCGGGTAAGTGATCTACAGTTACCTTGCTCATCCAGCTTGCCCTGTTTGAACTGGCATCGTGCTAATGTTCCTTCAAGTTTCTGGACTCTCCCACTTCACAAGATGGTTCCAAAATTAATCTCTAAAGGCCTCAACTAACAATTTTATGATTCCTGAATGCAGATTATTTGGATCTTCTGTTTTGAAATGCTTTGTTTATAGTGGATGTTTAACTTCTAATGACATTTAACATCAAAGCAGAAATATTTACTGAACTGCTTCTGTTTCTTCATGTCATCACTCCTGCTTTTACTATCTTCATCCAGTAATGAGCTTGAGAAGTTGCTGCAGTTTTCTTTGTTCTGAATATCCTTTTAAAAACATCCTTCTGGTTGCCTTGGGTCCTACTGGTCATGTATTTCCCTCAGATACTCTTACCATTTTTAAACCTTCAGCTTTAAAACTCTGAAGTTTGAAAAAACAAATCTTTTCTCATCTGTTTACAGAAAATTCTTTTGTTTTTCTTATTAGTACTGTCAACTTTACCAAAAAGCTTTTGACTAACGTGGTGCTAGTTCTTTTTTGTAGGCTTGAAGCTATTTGCCATCTAATATAACTTTCGTGGACATATCTACCTTTGTTCACATTTTTTTCCTGTCTCAGTTTTCCCTCACAATCTGGTTAATTCCTAGTTTTCTTTCAGTTTGAAAATTAGCTCCTTTGAAGCCCTGGTGCACATATAACTGTTAAGGACAGCCCCCTGTTTGCCCGTATCGAATATAATCAGGTCATATTCACTGTTCCCTTGACAACTGTCAACTCTCAGCCTAGTAATTAATTCATCTTTGTCAGAATGAAGTCCAGAAAGGTTACCACATGATGGCCCCTTGTGTTAGAAAACAGACTGTACTTTTCCCCAAATCAGGATATTTTCTCAGTGGCTGGAGCTGCCAGTGTACGGAAGTCCCCCAGAGCATCATTTTTCTTTCCATGCATTTCTCATGGAGACTGTGGAGTAATTCCTATTCTATGGCCTGATTTTATGGCATGATTCACACAGTCCATTTTCACTGACTCTATCTTTCCTAAGCAGGTCATAACCAGTTATTTTAACATTCCGATCATGCAAATTGAAACCAGCAGATTTGAGTAATGCTGATTATATCACATTTCTTCTCACTAATGAGAATTTCCAATTCCTCTTGCCTCCTACCCAGACAACTAATGGCTACATAAAAGCAAATGGAAAACGTCTTCTGTTCACATTCTTTGTCACACGATTAAATCATTTTGCAACATACCAAGCTTGTTTGTAGTTCCTTAACCCACAGTTCTTGCACTGTGTAATGCCTTGATTGCTGCTAGACTCAGGCTAGGGAGATTAGTTCTCTGTCCTCACTAGCAATACTCCTGTCATTCTGTTTATACAGAGGCTGTGACCTAGTGCCCCTGCAAACCCAGACCTTCAGTGTCACCTCCCTCAGCTAAACAGTAGTTAGTTCATCCTTCTGTTCTGTCACTGATGGGGCTAAAGGATTTGTTGGGTAGATTATTTGAACCTTGTTTTTCTTTGGCTCCTTTCCAAGGGTCCCTCAAATCTTTTGCTGTCTGTGCTGCTTCACATGATGTTGAATCAGGAATTTCCCCATTTACAGTCACCAATGTGACTTGCTGGAAGAATGCACGATCCAGTACCTATTGTGCAGTTTTCCTTGTTATTTTCTCCAGGGATATGACTTCCTACCCCATTTTCTTCATGCCAATGTCCTCATCCATTTCGCAATTAGATTTCCTCGGTGAGTTCAAGAATCCCTCTTAGTTCATTTCACAGAGTTACCATCAGCATGTCCCTGAACAAGTTCTTGGCTATTATTTTTTTATGCTTGTAATTCTTTCTTCTAACCAGCCTCAGGTCCACATAACTTTTCGTAAGTAAGAAAGTTGTGGATTCACTTCATGCTATCCACATGTAGTACTGAGTTTGGACCTAATTTGCACAAACTTAGTAAATACAGTCAAACCATGATGGATGTAAGCAACCACTAAACTGCTCACTGATCAGTTTCTCTTCACTGTCAAGATCATTTCATATGTGAAATTATTGCATAAAGAGTGTAACTCTTTCTGAATTGAGAGACTGTCACTTTTATTTTTGAATAGTGCAATGGATAGCTGTATATTAAGACTAGCACCCTATGTCATTCTGATTGAAGCACTCCAAAGCGGCACCCTAAAGGGATCATTGGTTAATGTTATGAGAATCCCACATTTCAAAAGAAACTTTAGATAAGTTCATTTATGGGTAAGTGGCTCCATTTGCCTTTCAGGAGGTGTGATTTCCAGAGTGCAGTAGAGCCAGGGAGACAGGCTGTGCTGGAAGCAGTTTAGTCTGGTGTGGCTGGAGTGTTTGTTTAAAATCATAATTGTTTCCTGAAGCTCTTCACTGAGCTTCTTTCTCTTCTGGGAGCTGTAATGTCTATACCCAGTTTGACTTAATGGTGACGCTACCTCTCCAGCTCCAGACATGGGACTCCACCCATAAGAGAAGGGGGCAAACACCTGCTGGATCCCTTTGTTCTCATACAGAGGCTTGTTTCTTGTTTCTTTCACTGTTCATTCTCTGATCCAGATTCAGATGTCCCCAGACTAATCAGGGGAAAAATTCTAGCACTCAAATCCACTCCATTCTTGGAGTAAGACATTAGATGTCTTGAGATGGCTGCTGCCTGTCTCCAGCAGGCAGAGCGAGATAGTTCAGAGCTTTCTTTAAAGTTTCAGCACCCGAGACCCTATATTTGTCTTCTGTGGGGCAGCTTTGCTATCCGTAGTGGAGCAAAGCCAGCAATGCTCATGGTGCATGCACATCAAGTTTCGGCATCCTCTCTTTGCAGAATCTAATCCCTCCGTGTGAATCCCTCCTGGGAATGCAGCAAATCATGTTAAGAATGGGTTACTAAAACTGCTGGGACAGAAGCTCAGCTCATACATTTAAATAACTGTGATCTGAAGGGCCTATTCCTATAGTCTGCAAATCTGGTCCCTTGGACAGTGACAGCAAGATTAGAGCACAAGGTAATTTTTAATGTTCCATTCTGACTCTTCTGTCCAGAATGTAACATGACAGCAACACCCTAATGTTAAGAAGTCCCTCCTGGAAATTTTCTTCCACCATCCTGCTGAATTACTGGCATCTGAGGATGTAATATGAAGACCTTATCTGAAAAAAAACCCAACATATTTAAAGTTAAGTTTGTTTGAACTGGGCATTTGATGGTCAGTCTAGAGGACATGTAAGACTGGGCTAACCTTGGGTGGAGTGAGACTATGGAAATGCAATTGCACTTCCAAGACTCGAATAGGACTTCAAGGCCATTGTCTTCAAGCTGCAACATACGTGCACCCTAGGAGGACCTGGATCCTGGCTGTTGATAAATGGCATTATTTAATTTATTTATTTTCTGCCTGTTGCAACATTGGCTAGGGAAACCTGCCCCACCAGTTTTGCCATTCCAATTTTCCCATTCATTTTTGGCTTCTAGCCACACTATAAAGTCAATAGTAGTCAATGAAACAATAATGGGAGAGGAGGACCAGGATTAGAGACAGAGCCCATCTCTCACCAGTAGACATGTGACTCCACGACTAAGTGTTGGCTTATAATTATTATTAACAAAAGCAACCTGGGAAGGAAATGTGATCTTCCCTTTGTGCTATGTGCATGGTCTAATCTTGAATACACTCCCTGGGAAAAAGAAATAACCTTCTGCACAGTAGAGAAAGGCAAGGACCCTCTGCTGAACCTGTGGTTTTCATTTGTCTGGTTTCTGGATCACTGCATTATGTTAGTGAAAGGTTTTTGCAGTTTCTAAGTCCTTTTGTGAAAACCAGAAATGTAAACTGGGTGAAGAAAAATACATCAAAATTGTTGTCATTATCCCTTCCTCAGCCTCACAGTTTGCTCTAGCAAGGATGTGACTTATCAGAAATTCCCTGGCTTTATTGTGGAAAGTATCAAATGGAAGAGTATATCCATTTTGTTCAGTATAGTTTAAGATGATACTGCTAGAAGTTGGCTGAGTTGTAATCCCAGGGTATATACTGCCAGAACTCAAGTGGCCTAAAAATAGAGTGATCATTGATTTCCTGATGTCCTTCACACTTACCAGAACAGCGCTAATGTGCTGGTCATGGCACAAGATGCTGCATATGGCAGACTGCTAGGAGAAAAAACACATTAGGTTTTATTTTTTTAGTGTAAGATCTGCTTCAATGCAGTTTGACCACTCAGTGCCAGGAGGGGTTTTGCCACAGTCCTTAAAAACCACCTCTTTCTCAGGTACCACTACAACATTTGACCAGATGACTCATTCCTGTACACTTGAATGTCTGGGGTGAGGCTTTTTTGCAAAGAATCTTTTCTTCTCTCATCAAAACTTTCCAGGGCAAGGATTAACTTTTGTTCTGCTGTGTTTGTACAGCACCACATACAATCTTGCGTGGTTCCATATAGCACAACCCTTCACAATCCTCTGAAGGGCTGCTGTTCCTGATCACAGCTGTCTGTGGACCTTGAGTTTCCTTAGATGTTCCTGGTAGAACTGCTAACTGCTTACTGATCTGAGGTCAGATATGGATGCTCTAAAAGCTGGGCAGCACATTTAAATGCCACCTCATTCTGGGTAGTATTCTTTGTCCCTAAGAGGTGTAGATGTGCATGACCGTGTGGTTCTTCAGGGGTAACTAAGTGTTTTTTGGCAGCTGACACCAGTACACTGAAGGTTTAGCCTTCCACCTTCCTCATGGATGAGGAAGCCTTGATGAAGAGCACATGGAGCATAACTCCTGTTTGCCACCAAGACAACTTTCTTCACCATAACCTTCATGGGATTCTTACCATGAGCTAAAGCTTTCAGAAGAAGAACATTGAGTGGAGAAAAATGTAATCTGGGAGAACATTAACAAGGTGAGAGGTGCCCTTCTCAAACTATGTCTTGGGCTATGGTCTTCGGTGGGATGGTAGATACTGGGCATGCAAAAATCTCTTTCAAGGATGAGTCTTCCCAAGAGAAACACAGAGTAATTGCAAAAGTTACCAGCACAGACATGAGGAAATATATATGAAGTTGGGTCTGGAGGTGCTGTATAGGCAGGAGAAAGAGAAGATATCAAATGAAGTGTTTAGCAGGCTATTGGTGACATGTTCAATTTAGTGGAAATAAGAAGGCAAAGTCTTCTACTTTTCTTCTTAGCATGCTGTCCCCATGGCCTATATTTGTCATCTACGACTTGAACAGCAAAGAAAAAATTTGCATTGCAGTAAAAATAAACTGGCTTTTTTGTTATTGACTATTTTTATCAAATGTTTAAAGTGAAGCATTGCAAAAAAATGAAAATCATACCCATTCTTTTGCCAATTTCAATACAGATAGAGATGGGCTGAACTATTTTTAACAAAAAATAAATACCCCTCTTTGAGGTCTTCCTCTGAATTTCATACCAGGACCCTTTGTGTTCCCTGGCGTGAGTGTTTGATCCAAAAATACACAAAGATCTGCCAAACCACTAACTACAACCAAGACAAAGTGGAGTAAAAATGGAGCCAAAAAAAGTTGTATGTGTGGCTTTTCTTGAGAGGTTAGATCATTTCTCTGTTTTTGAAATATGAAAATACATAAATATATGTAAGTATATTTATAAATAGCTCATTATTGCTTATCAGGGGAAACTGCACAGGTAAATAAAAGAATACAGAAAAGACCATCAAAAAAGGCATGGAAGAGAGAATAGAGGATGGAGAATGGTGCAGGGAAGTTAAACTCAGCTGTTCCATCTTCAAACTGAGAAAAATTATGGTTTTGTGATTCTTGGTGGAATTATCATGTAAAACCCCATGACACAATATGCAAGCAAACCACAGATTTTGGAGAATTACTAAAAGGAGCTGACAGTTCTGGTGCTGATTAAACTGTAAGACTTGAGATGGGAAGGACTGGAAAAGTATATACTGGGAGGGGGTACAAACCCTATGGCAACTAACAGTCATTCCTTGATCCCAAGTGCACCCACCTGGAAAAAATTCAGTTGCAGAATTAAGGTTTTCAAGCAGAAACTGGGCTGCAGGATGGGAAAAGAGGCTGGCACCAAGGAATTGGTACTCCTAATGCTGGAAGTAGAAAGGTGTTGCTCAGAAGCTTATTTTGTTCGGTCCCCAGCTGGAAAAAAAAGGAGACTGACCAAGGAGTAGCACAGGTCTGAGGAATTATGACTTCTATATATTACCAATACATTTAACTGATGAGAGGGCTATGAAAAAGACAATCACGAAACTTTCATAGAGAGTGGGCCATGTGCAGAAATGGGGTGCTACCTTATGTGACAATGAAGCTCACTTGTGAAAGGTAGAGTCATGTGGATTTGCACCACCTAAAGATATAAGCCCAGTATTCAGGACAAAGTAAATTTTAAATTGCATACATGTCTTTTTTTTGTGTACACATCTTTGTCTTTTAATTATCTGGAATGAAATAAAAGAAACCAGTCTTTCTTCTTTGTGACACACCAGAAGGTTCTGAAAGGAACCAGAAGAGGTGACTGTCTGCCAGATAACATTTCCAGAGTGTGGTACTTTTCCTTCATTCTTTTACCTAAATGTCACTGTTTTACTTAAACTGAGAGTTTTGTGTTATATTCCGCCTCAATGACTGAAATACTGCTTTGGGTCACAGTTTGGACCTGACACTCCACAGACTATATCCTCCCAAATAGCTTTGATGGTGCCTTGTCCTCATTCAGCTGACAAAGAGCTAGAGGAAGGCTCTTTCACAGGAAAGTAATGCAAAGGATGCTTTACTAGTCATAGCAATGAGAGCTTTTAAGCACAAAAACTTTGTGTTTGGTACGTAGTGTGGGTAGTCTTTCACTGGGATTGGGATTCCTGTCTTCTATTTGCATTTTAAAATGTGTCCTGACTCAAACATATTCACCTAAAGCATTTCAAACAGAGAGGGAAAAAATCAAGATGGGGAGGCAGGCTTATTTTCTGGTACGGTATGAACGCCAGCTTTATCTGGATGAAAAAAGCCAGAGATTAAATTTAGTTCCTCAAAAGGATGGTGAATATCAAACATTTCTGCAAGGTTTGGATAAGCCTGATTTGTTTGCATTCTTATCTATTCTGCAGGCAAAAATGTTCTCTTCACAAACAGAAATGTTCTCAAACCCAGTCCCTCTTTACCAAACCTAAATGTTAGACCTAGAGACAGTGGACCTTCCCCAGCCTCTCAATTTCCTCTACACATCTTCCCTATCAGCCCCAAAATCTGAGCTCTCCCAAGCTTCCTGTTTTCCACAGTTGCATTCTCACTTTCACGGTATTTTCTGAAGCATACCCCACTACAGCTGGTGTAGTTTCTGCTTGGGAAAGTATTATTTTCCTGTACTGCTGCTGAATCCCCAGAAAATCTCTGCACAGACACCTTAACCTGCACAGAGAACTCTGAGAACTCTACCATGGTCAGTCAGTTCTCCAATACTTACCAAGGCCAGACACTCAATCTTCAAAGCCTGGGAAGTGTTTGATATTCCAGGAGAAAGTGATTTCAAATTGCTTCACAGCTCCCTTGACCAACTGTGGGAAAAAAGTAGCACAGGGGGAAGGAAAAAATGTTGTCTGTCCCAGGCCCCTGGAAGCAAATGTCACTGCTATGTTGCTATCGTAGTGGGCAATTTTCACAACACCTTCAAAAAAAAAAAAAAAAGAAAACTTTAATGAAAAATCATTTTTTAATCTGAATGAAAAAGTGTTTGCAGAAAATGTCTGCTTTGGCAGGTAATGTTTGGGGTTTCCTCTGCTTTTCAAAGGCTGCCTGTTCAGAACAAGGGGTCTAATGGGACGCTGGTGGCTGGCAGACCCGTGGATGCACTGACAAACAGTGGGATTTACTAAACACTGATACTTTTGTCTATGAATAGGTACTTTATGATTGGGCCCTTGCTAGCAGGTGGTGGCAGGAATAGTAGATCCTTGGGATTATTTTGAAAGGGACAGATTCCTCTGATCTAGCTTTTGCCTGGTTGACAAATGACCTCTAAGCTGAGCTCCTGATTCCTCCATGGAAAAAAAGGACACATTCTGGTGATGTCTCCTCCTGATCCAAGCTCTGGTAAATGGATCTTGGAGACCTGAGAGAGCTCCAGGAAAAACCTGGGACAGTGAAGGACACGGGAGTGCTACCAGATAAAGCCCAGTCAGTGGGGATGTGAGGTGCTACTGGATAAGCTCTGCTCAAAGGAGATGACTCCAGGTTGAGGTTTCCACCTCTGGCTGCTGAGGCTGCTGTGACTGGGCTTAGGTATTTGCATCTCTGTCCTCTCCCCAGTTCCTGCCTTCCTGTCTGGCTCGTCCTCCCTTTGTTTACTCACCTGTGAGATATATTGTCTCAAGGCCAGACTGCTGGCTTCCCAGAGCAGGCGGCCTGGGAAACATAACCATCTGGGTTATGTGTTAGTACAGTGATGTGCCAGTCCTCCTTTGGGGTAGCCACACACAAATGCAGGGCTCGTAACAAAAAGTAAACAACAAAACAGAGGGGTGAGCAAAGATATGACAAGCAGTGCCCTGGGTGAGGAGCAAGGACCTGGGGGCAAAGAGCCCTGGGGAGAAATGATGGGCAACCCTGTTCCCTTGTCCCCTCCCCTCTACCACCCTGCTGCAGCCCACCATTGCCACCACCTCACTCTAGGCTGCTAGAGCATGAGGCAAGGAAGTGAAGGATAACTGGCACCTCACCACCTGAGAAGATCCCAAGTGTGCAGCCAGGAAGGACGCAGAGAGGACTTCTGTTCTCCCTCCTGCTTCCACCCTACCTCCTGACCATCCCAACCACTGAGGGGTTGCCTGAGTGCTGGCTGGAGTCTCATTTCAGATGTGAAAAGAGGATGGTTCAGTTCAAACAGTGCAGACATGATGCTCACCTGCCCTTCTGCTTCCTTAAGTCCCCAGGAGAGTAACTGGATGGGTTCTGTGATCACATACTGCAGTTAGGTGTATGCAGGTCTGTTGTGAATGGAGACATGTGAGATTAAGTACAGAGAAGTAAATGACCTTCATTCTGGCTGAAAGAGGGAGAGTGGAATGAGGTCCCAGGAGCCAGGGATGGAGATAATACCATGCCATTTAGGGCACAAATGGAGCTTTCAGACATCATCTCTGAGTTTTTATGTATTGGGTTTGCACAGTTTGGCCCATCACTGCAGTGAGGGCTTCCTGGATTCAGCTTGTGCCCTGTGCCACAACCCATCTGTCCTCTGGTGAATGTCGTGTGGAAAGGTCCTGTCACTTAGGTGATGAGTTCAGAGGGGTCTGTGGAGAACAGACAATGACATTGTTCTGTCTTGGCCTGCCTGGGAGCCGCTCTGCTGAACAGGTACTGTATATAACATACGGGATGTTAATTCAATTTTCATGTACATTTTGGAGGAGTTGAATGTAGCCTTTGTCTGATGCTTTGGCTCACAAGGCCTTTTTCATAAGAAATTCTATTTAAATGAAATAGAAAACTTTCTGATAGTTACCAAACACCAGGAGACAATGGCAGGCTATATCTGTTCATCATCATCAGCCATTCATTTATCCTAGGAAGGAATTTCTTGGTGATAATCCTGAGTGAAGGCTTGCTTGTTTGCGTGACTGGATGAGATCCAGCATCGATAGCACCTTGCTGAACCTTTTGGAGTGTCAAGCTGAAATTACAGGAGGGACGTAATGAAGCTTGGGAAGCACTAACAAAAAACCCCATTCTCAGCTGCACCATAAAAGCATCTTCCCATATGAGGATATAAAGAAGAACAGATTGGCAAAACACAGATCTGCCTCCAGCAAGAGGTACTGCAAAGACCAAAACCTGTAACTTTGGAAAGGATGAACAGGAATTTGTTAGAAGGGACAATAGAAAGAAATGAGCTGGTGGAAAGTTGTGGTACGAGTGGGGTGCAGGAGGGCAGTGCCACAGCAAACTAGGGGCAGAAGTAACCTGAAAGCCCACTTAGCACTACCAGGCCCTGTGGCTTGGGCTCACCTGCCTTGTATAGGTTTGTGCATCACCTCCCCTTAAATGTAGCCTGTGGTCATTCCAGGCACCCTGTGCCACTGCCTCACACCCTTAGCATTAGAAAACATTCCCTAGTCTCTAACCTAGCTCTTCCATCCTCTACTTAAGCTCATTAATTATTATACTCCTCCCGGAGATGTGATAATTAGCTTATTAGGGGATACCTTTGCCTGCCTAGAAAGCAACAGTTGCATCCATTCTCAGGAGAGAGGAGGGTGTCTGCGTGCAGCCATCTCGGTGCCAGATGGAGTCCAGGTTTCAGGTGAAATTCTGCCTAAAAGAATGGACTGAGAAAGGAAGGGGGTTTTTTGTTAATGATGTTGGACATGTTCCAGGGCTGTGCAAAAAAAACCTTGAGTTAGATCCTGAAGGAATTAATGCATCACTTAGCTCCAACTAAACCTTCTAGGGAAGTGATAAGAAGGCATAGTAAATATTTTACCAGAGGCTAGGCCGAAATATCTGAACCACTCTGGGGCAAATTAGTGACTGAGCTCCTATCAAAAGCACCTAGCAGCGCACAGCTCGGAGGACAGCGCACAACCTTGTTTAACCCCAAGGAGGTGTCAGTGCTTCTGTGGCAAGTTTCCATTCTGCCGCCAGCAAGCAGCTGGGCATGGTCCAAGACTGCTTGTGTTTTCCTTCACCAGTACTGCAATGAATAGCATTCCCCTCTCCCACGCTCATCTGGGCTTCCAGAAGAGCTCGCGTTCTCCATTTGCATGTTAGGTGATTTCAAAAATGTGGGCACTTTGTCACCCCTTGATGGGAGCTGAGACCTCTGAGTGTCTATGTGGGAAGCCAGCTGGGGAACAAGGGGGCTGAAAACATGAAAATGCCTTTACCTGCTGCTTTTGAGCAACAGTGGGGGACCAGCAGGCTATATATGAGCTGTGGGAACTAGACAAGCATATCATGCATAAAGGCCATGGGATCAACTGACAATTAGTGAAAACCAGAACTGTTAGTTGTCTAAGTGATTGCATCAGGGTGGGTTCCAAAGAACTCAGTCTTCACTAGGGGAAGCTGGACCTTGTTGGTCTGCCAGAACACCTCCAAATGAGGCAGCAAACTGGTAGCTAAACTGATTGAAATGGTTTATTAAGGGATTGTCAAAGCTTACTGGCAAAAAGCTGGCAGAGAAAAAAATAAGTGTAAAGGAGTTAGGTGAATGACTATTTTTAGTGCAAACCTGGGGCTACGGGCAAGCCTATAAGGTGTTTTGCAGCCAGATACAGATACACTGTCTGAACCCTGAACTGGTCAGACACCATACGATAGCAGAGATCCTATAGTAACCCAAGCTTGAGTTTTTCAAGGTGATAACTCCTTTAAAGCAGCTTCCATTCAACTCTGTGCACAGACAGGTCTTGAGCATGCTTGCCCGGTGCCTGCGTGGAGTGCAAAGTCATGGATGGATGTAGCCTGAGAGAGAAGCTTAATTAATAGAAACAGGCAAGGTCTAGCAGGCTTTGTGCTGAATCAGAACACAGGGAAAAGGGCTTACTTGAGGAATGTGAAAAACAAAAACAGAGGAATGTCAATACACAGTTACTTGTGTCAGTGTCTCAGGGATCTCTGGGTTAGCAGACTGAATTGCTTCATGTCCGTGTAATTAATGTGAATACAGTAGCAATGGTTAAATCAAAAAAAGAAGGAAAGCAGTTGAATGGTAAATAAAAACTTGCTTCAGAACCTGAGATTGTCTGCATTAGAGATGAAAAGGCTGATATCTCACTGCTGCCTACAGTTAGGATTCCTGGATGGTCCTTTGGGGCAGGAAGGACACTGCTACTTGGGAGACTTGGTAAATATTTGGAACAAATGGAGTTCAATACTAGGTATTGCTCCCTGCACTCAGTTTGTGTCCTGGCAGAGTCAGGTTCCCCACCTTGCTAGACAGTGTTAGGCAGCTGCCCACAGTGATACAAACTCTGCTGCTGGCTCTGTCTGGCATTGATGCTGGCAGACAGACTGCAGGGGAAATGGCCACTTGGATGGGCCCCCTCTGGGCTGGCCTGTGGAAGGCAGAGCCCGGGGCCACCGTCATGTTGAGCCACTGCTCAACATGAAGCCACTGCTTCCACTCTACCTGTCTGAGGGCTTAAATTTAACTCTTGGGTCAACCAGAGCTGCCAGCATGGCACCTTCTGCCAGCATAAAATGGCCTTTAAAGTGGGAAGGGAAATGAGTATGTAACACAAACAAACAAAAATTGGTTGACCAAGAATTCGGAGAGGGCAGTATAACTGCACACAAAACTGAGTTTTGCCTCAACCACCAATTTACCTTGTCTTGAGGGCACTGGAATATGTTAAGAGGCATCCAGTGGCCACAGACGTCTGCTGCTCACAGCCAGGGCCCAGCGAGTGGCGCCAGCACTTGCTCCTCCTTGAGCCCTTCCCAGCTGGCGAAGGTGGTGCCCTTCAGTTCTGCATCCCAAACCTAAATGTGGCCCTGACAGCCCCTGGGCTGGCCCTCCCACTCTCTTCCCTTGCTGAACACTTTGTAGGCATGCCTGGTGAAGGGTCCTGGGACTCCCAGAGGAAATCCTGCTGGAGGTCTGGCAGATATGAGGAACTGAGGATGCACATCCAGAAAGAAGCAACGGCCACTGAGCACGGCCCTTGCAAAGCATAGCAGGAAAGCTGGAGAAGAGTAATTCTGCTGACTCATATTCAGCTTGCCATCGACCAGTACCCCCAGGTCCCTTTCCATGGCACTGTTTTCCAGCATCTCCTTCCCCAGTCTGTATGTATGTCCAGGGTTGCCCAATCCCAGGTGCAGAATCCAGCACTTTCCCTTGTTGAACTTCATATGGTTGGTGATTGCCCAGTCCTCTGATTTGTCAAGTCTCTCTGCAGGGCCTCCCTGCCTTCAAAGGAGTCAACAACTCCTCCAGTTTTGTGTCATCAATGCTCTCTTTTTGCAGTGGCAAGTCCCAGACAGAGGAGCAGGGCAGCTCTGCCAGGCTTAGCTGTCTAGAAATGTGTTGCTCTCTTTAATGACATTAAATACAGATACATTTAGAGGGCAAAATCAGATAATTGAGCTTTTGATTTTGGTTGTGGGATTTCTATACTGTTTGGTGGTGGGGTTTTTTTGCTTCCTTTATTTGTACATCATTGCATCATTTTCCCTCATGCTGTCCTCCACCAGAGCTAGCCTGAGGAGCAGATTGACCCATGTAGACCCTGCTGCACATCCAGTGTGATACAGCATTGCTAAACAGAAGATGAGGGGGCCCAAGGGAACCATGAACCCCACAGCAGGGCTGAAAGTGTTCCCCAAACCCAGCTTCTGCAGAACACTCAGTGCCTATGATATTCCCTCCTCTGCCTACAGGAACATCTCTGAGGTCATGGCAGCTAATTTTAAGGGCTTTGTTGGTGACTGCCAAGCTCACTGCAAACAAGAACTCAGAGGTGTCCAACGGATTTGGCAAAGGTTTGGCATTTTCAACCCTATTTCCAACTGGATCAGACTGGAGCCTCTTAAAGACACAGCTATCCTCAAAACCAGTGAGGAAAATGTTGCTAAGCCTGTGTGACCAAATCAGAGAAGCTATGGGTCATTGCAGTCCCCAGCTACAGATGGTTAGCTTTTTAACCCAGGCTATCTTATCTCACACTTTAGACTTCGGAGAGCCTGGGTTCAACTCTTGGCGCCTCAGCCAGGAAGCTGGCTGCCTTGGATGCTCTCCAGCGCTTATTTACAACACACATATGCAGCGTGGCCATTGATTTATACTCCAGGCAGCCTCTGCCCCGCAGAGGCAGATTTAGAAGCAGTGACTCTTCAAAGCAAGACAGCACTCCACTTTATTTTGCCTTCAGCTAAGCCTCATCACATCTGGATCCTTAAACATAGGTAGTGGTGCTGGAATTTTTGGTGGAATCCCCCAGCAGGATTAGATGTCCAAGTTGGAGCAGAAATTTCTAGTCTCTTACATCAGTGTCTTGGTGCTTCACAATCACTTAGACTCTCCAGGCTTCGTAAGGCAGTCTAACAGTGCTCCTGGACAGATTTAGGTTCCTAACTTTAGGCTCATCTTTGAAAAGGTTGGCCTTTATGTTCTGAGCCCAAAGTATTTCTGCATGCTGACACACTGTCTTCCATTCTATTCTGGCATCCTACCACCTATTCAAACACCCCAGCCATGCTAAAATAGCCAAATCAAAGAAGTTGTCCTTTCTTCCCCCTCTTTCCATGTTCTACATGTGGACTATTTCTGTTCTGAATCACTTGATCTTCTGTCAAAATGAGGCTTGCAAACCTCAAGGGAAAAATTTTTGTTTATTGTATGAAGGGGGAAGTCTGTGCCCAGCACCCCTAACCTTATGGCTCCACTCCATTGGCCAAAGCCTGGCTAGAAGCAGCCTCACACCTGCTTTTCTGCAGCAGATCTCCCTTTTCTTAGGCACATGAATCACTCTGTGACATTTTCAAGGATCTGCCTGGCGCTAAGGATCAAAGGCTCAGCACCTTCCTTGCGTGTGAACTCTTGCCAGCATTTTCATAAAAAAAAAATTGTGTGCCCTGTTCAACAGACCTGGCTAATGGCAGGTTCTGAGAAGCACCTAAGTACCTGGTAGGGGAAATGTAATAAAACCTGCTATACTTAGGCCCTTGCAGGCTCTTCCAATTATAAAAATCTATTTTAGTGCCTTTAGAACTGTCCCTTTTTAAAACTGTTCTTAGCAAAGAGCCTCAGCCTTTGGGTTATATATTTTTTCTTACATTAAAAAAACCCATGTATTGTTTTGCTTATTTTGAGCTGAGCGTTTGGAAAGAAAACAAACAGGTTTGTTGGTGGGAGACCTATTTTTTGTTTGTGCAAATAATGAAAGGTGTGATTGATAAAAATGAAAGTCCACAAAGGATGCAAAATTTCCCTTTCCAAAAGACAGTTCTAAGCATGTTTTCTGAGGTGTTTTTGGGAAGAGGGTACAGGGCTTGAGGTCTTGCTTACAGACAGAAAGGGCTCTCTAATTTAGAAAAAAACTCTCAGGAGAATCACTGAAGACTCCCTGCGCCCTGTCTGGCTCCGTGCTCACTTCAAGGCAATGCAAGAGACCCGTGGGGAACAATTTCCTCCTCACTTGGTAGTTTGATAGTACAACCTATGAAAGACCAGACAGAAAGAACACCACCTTCTGACTTGAGGAGGAGAATGGATACACAAAGTCTGGAGCATTTTATCTGCTTTCTAAATAAAAAGATAGAGCAATCTAAGTATTTTTTTTCTTTCTTTTCAACCTAACCACTGAAAACTGGGAAACACAAAGTCAAAGACCAGCTCTGCACTGAGAGTCACTGAGCCAATTCTGTAGCAAAAGTGCAATTCAGGCATAAACGTCAAATGTAAATTTAAATTTCTTTTTCATTGGTCACGTCCTCTCCTACTGCATTATAATTTAGTGGGAAGGATGCGGTATTTGGGATGGACATGAAAGAGCAAGAAGTGCAGCCTGATGCACAGGCTGGGGTGTGCATCATGGGGGCCCAACACCTCATCCCCAGCCTCGCCCCTTCTCACAGGAGACCTGAATAGCAGCAGTGCCTGTGTGTCTCAGCTGCTCAGGGGGCTCCAAGCCCAGGTGGTGCACAGAGTTATATGCAGCAAAGTAGCTTTTTGTGGAGGCTTGATGTGCAGTGAGACAGAGGAGTCACAGGTGTGCAGGCAGCTCCCTGGCACGGCAGGCACCTGTGTCTGGGCACTCTTGGGTGAGCAGCGTTGGAAAGCTGGCTGAATCAGTGGGGGCAGAGAGGATGGCTCTGGGCAGTGAGGAGCGAAGGGTGATGTGTTTCTGCCTGCTTGGTTCAACACAGTGCTATGAGTGACCTGTGAGTGTGAGGCCAAGCCCCATGGGCTTCTGGAGTCTGTATAGACAGAATCAGCTCCAGACTGTCTTTGCTTGCCAGTGCAAGCATGTTTGAGCCAATTCTGTGTCTTGGTGTAGAAACAAGCAACTGGCAAAAGATACAAGGGTCATGGCTTGGTGACTAGCCTTGGAAAGGTGCTGTTGCCTATGCAGATGGAAGGCTGGGCTGGAAACAGGATGCCTATGGGGCCAGAAGAATAGAGGACATTGTACCTTGGTGTGCATAGGGTTTTTAGAGGTAACACCAAGGGTTGTGATTGGTTTAACTAAGAGCTGATGGTTGATTCAGCACAGACGTGTGGAGAGGCCTCTGGAAGAGCTTTGTCCCATCACCTTTCATTCCTTGGCTGCTGACCTTTCAACAGCAGACTCAGGAGTCAGGGATAGACTAGTTGAGGTGGCTCTAGCCAGTCTTTGCATGGTATGTGGCTGTTTGTGGGTTACGCTGCAACAACCAAACCAGGTGAGACACCAAGCAAAAATAAGATGATGCCAAAGGGAGCATTATCCACGTGTGCTTTTAGATGCTCTGTGGCAGCCCAAGGCAGGGAAGAGCAGCATCAGTACACAGCCTTTGAGGTGGTTTGATTCCAAGCATGCATAAGGTGGATGTGAGTTCCTGGTTTATTGCTCTTTCTCCAACTGCTCCTCTGTCCTGGGAAACCTCTCCCCAGGCCAGCTGCGAGGCTGTGTGCAAGGAGTCCTGCCGAAACCCATGTCAGATCCTTCAATCCTGCAAAAGGGTAACTGACTTGTTCTGGCACTGCAGGCTTTGAGTATCTCTTGGGAGTTGGGAACTGTTGTGGCATTGTAGTAGGTTTTGGACATAACTGAGGGAGGAGACATGGGGAAGATGACAGCTTTTACTGGATCAGATGTTATGAGCGGAGAAAAACAAGTGAAATTTTCTCCATATATGTCTTCTTTAGGGGTGCCTGAAAGCTTGCCTGTTTTTTTCTGCCTATATCTGTTGGTCCAATGAAAGCTGGTCCCGAAAGGCAGTTTGAAAAACCAAACCAACAATATGTAACTGTCTGTAATCAGAGACAATATTCTCTTAGCTCCATTTTTCATGGTGAAGCAGGATAAACAGTGACATGTTTCCCACAGCTGAATTCAACATTTGGCAACAAAATGTGGGAAAGCAAAGAGCACCTTATAGTGTCTATGACTGGTATTGCTAAAGCTGCTCATGCACTGGTCTTCTTCTCAGCTCCGCTTGACTGAGTACACGGCAAAGTGCTGCTTCCAAGAACATGCAGTGGAGAGTGCCTCCAGGCTGCAGCCCTGAGTTTATATTTGACCAACAGCGATGTCACCTTCTGCTGTTCCTAGGCAGACTAGGGGGCATCTTGGCTGGAGGAAGAGAAGGAGGAAGAAGATCAGAAATGGAAGGCGCAGGAGGAATCCAGACAGATACAGTCCAGCTCAGTTGAGCTAAGATCATCTTGGCTTGGCAGATGCCTGACCTGCCAGGGGATGGTCAGCATGCACAGAATGAGGAGGACGGCTGCAAGCACTCACACTGTCTGGCTTGGCAGCGGGGAGGTGACCTTGACAGACTGCTCCAAGTGCCAGGGCAGCCGGAGGCGGAGGGCAATTGGAACCATGTCAAAGAGCATGGATCACTCCAGAGGGAAAAGGAGGCATGAGCTGTAGCAACTGAACTTGTTTATAACTTGTGTTTCTTGATATGTAAACGACAGGAAGGCAGGAGGTGTCTGAGGCAAGGAGCTCCTGCCTGCACATAAGAGTATCTGGTTTAGCAAATTAGCCTCCTTGTTGCTTCTAATAGCATGAAGTGTATGTGCTTTACTATCATCTCTAGTCTTTATAAATACACTTTTATATATATATATATATATATATAAAAGTTGATCAGTTACACTAAGATATGAACTGCATGCAGTCACATTTCTTCCTTATTCTTTTGTGTTCCCAATCCTCAGTGCACAGGTGCTTGCATCTACTTTCCCTGGGGTTAACATGTTGAAAGCCTAGGAGGTTCAGACTCTAATTTCCATCAAAAGACTGTAATGAAAACCTGGAGGGGAGTAAAATCTCTTTCCAGGCCGCATTGCAGCACTACAGCTAAGGCTGTATGCTGCAAAGGGGATTTAAAGCACATTTCGCTTCCTGGGAAAAAGGCGCTCAAAAATAAACTATTCCTTAAAACCTGAACTAAGGACTTCTGGAAGCAAAAATATTCTTCAAGTTTTATTTTAGTATAGCTGGATGTGCAGCTTATTCAGAACACCAGGACATTTTGAAGTGCATTCATTAGTAAAACCCACTTCCTTCATCCCTGGGACAATAGGGCAATAACTGGGAACATCTCTCCAGGGCCTTGAGTGATCTGGAGCAGCATTATTCAACCTGCAAGCCAGACAGCAGCCAGGCCAAGTAGCATGCAGAAAAGCAAAAATGAAGACATATAAAAAAAATGCATAGCTTTTCACCTGATTTTTCACCAGTGGGAATGCGAGCACTATGGTCACACAGCAGGAAACAGCTGGTGTTGTTCAAAGAGTGTAGGTGACCAGGGGAGAAGCATACCTTTATGACCACCAGTTAATCTGTGGCTCACACAACTGAGAGCAGTTGCATGTGACCACGCAAGATCTTGAAGAGCAGCTTGAGACCATTGCTCCCATTTCTGCTCAGGGTTCAGCAATACTGTTATGAAAGGCCTTATTCAAAGTCCAGTGAAGCTTTGAGAAATGTCTCCTACCTACCTGCTTTGAAAAATGTTGGTTGTGGATCCATCATGAAGGATTGAATCTGAGCCATTTTCCTTAGCTCACCTGTGGCAGGCCTATGCAAGCTTTTAGTAATAAAGTACTTTAAGAGTCATTCAGTCTGATGGAGAACGGTTATGACAAAACTGCCTCCTGTTCCAAAAATTTTCTCCATTCTGTTACTCATACTCTTTAAAATATTTTACCTACTAATGTTCCTACTTCTTGGTTTTGGGGTTTTTTGAGTGCTTGACAGTGCTACTCCAGGCCCTTTCCCCCACAGCAGAAATGAAGAGGCATACCAGCCTTGAGAGCCAGCAACTGAGCTGTGCCTCAAGTAGGCTGGAGTGGGAGGCATCAGTCATGCCAGGAAGAACCAGCCAGGAGGCCTCTGTGGAACAACATCTGGTACCACTTCAAGGAGCTAGGGGATAGAAAATCCAGAGGTCTATAAGCATTGTCTCATTCTCTTTATTATTATTATTATTATTTTACTGTGCTAAACACATGAGGCATCAGAAACAAAGCACGACAAGGAAACAAACAAAAAACCTCCCCCCCAAAAAAACCCAAAAACTGAAACAACAAAGTACTGGAAAACAGTACTCCTAATGAAAATCAGTTAAATATTGAGGTTGGGTGGGGTTGGATGGTTGGTTTCAGAGCTTAAGAGAGGAAACAAACAGGTGAGGAGCCCATGTTCTCCACCCTAGCTCTCCTGACTGCAGCAATGCAGGGGGAATGAAGGCCACAAGGAAGGGTGCTCTCCCCACAGGGAGGTGACATAGTGAAGGCACCACAGCAGGGTTCCACAAGTTTCTGTAGGGCAGAGTTGTGCAGCCTTCAGCACTCTCCTGGGATGCTACAAGGGTCCTCACAGCCTGAGATGGAGCTTGCTGTTGGGTATCACAGAGGGCAGGAGGTTCAGAGGAGGTCAGGAGGCACTTGGGGGTGGAAAGCACAGGGCATTGGCTGCATTATTCAACTGTTTGCTGAAAGATGGAAGAATATTTGAATGGAAAGATGACACTTTTCTGGTCTATGTCTAATATGCTTTCCCTAAGTATTTCCTACCAGACAGAAAATAATTAATGGGGTAAATAAGCCACCAGCCTTATATGATGTACCTTATAAATTTTGACAGCCATAGAAAATAGCAAGGGATAACCAGAGGGCATCCACTTCCTTTCTGACCTGCAAGGCAGATCAGCTCATTTCCATACATCTTTCTGAGGGATCTTTGATCCCTTCCTACCATGACAGAGGATTGGACTCAGTCATCACTAGTGTCCTACCCCAGAAAATGACATCTGGCAATGGGATGCTGCTGCCAGAGGAATTCAGCCAACCTACACCCTCTTCTTGAGTTGCTTGCAGTAAATAGGGGGATCAGGAATAGGCTACAGCCCAAGTGATTAGATTTGGCAGGCTGTAAAATAGTCTTCAGAGAGTAGACAGGGCAATCCTGATTTCACTCTTTTAGGACACCATTCTGGTAATGCAAGGAGGAGAAACTTTACAGGCAAATTGATACTCGAAGAGTAGAAGAGACCAACAGATCCAGGAAAAATGGCAATCACTCAGAAGTGATTTTTCTGTTCTCATGGGTACGTTTGTGTCTTTGGAGCCCTTGGATTTCTGCCCTTGGCAGACGTTAAAGCTCTTCCATGTTTCCTGTCTCTTCCAGTCTTTTGTCTCCCCTTGTTTAAGATATTCCTTCTTAAAAGCAGATTTTCTTGTTGCTTCCTTGTACTGGATTCTCACATTTTCTATTTCCATGTGGAAGAGCTCTCAAGAGTCAATGGCTGTGCTGGAAACAGTCATGAGTCCTCACCAGCGTAGAGCTCTTCTAAATCTGTCCTCACTGTTTTACAGATACTGTCTCTGAAAGAAGAGTCTTAATCCATCCCAATACACATAATCATAAATGCTGACTTTTGATTGGTAAGGTAGAATTGCCCAAAGACTCACAACCTTCCCCACAACCAAGTATCATCTCTTACTCGTGCTCAGGGCATCTCCAATAATAACAGCTTTTCCTATCTCAGTTGCAAGGCGAAATGGGATCTATCTGGAGGACATTCATACTAGTTCTTCCTTAAAACTCATCCTTTACTATGTTTTCTAGAGGGAATAAGCCATTGCTTCTGGTACTTCAGAACAATACTGTCTGCTGAGATCCCTGTTCAACACATACTGTTACTCTTGCAGGTGAATATCTCTCCTGCTGCTTTCTGGATTTCAGTTCCCTGTTAGTTTTACCCACTAACTGTAGAACACCTCTGCCATGTAACAAATCCATAGGCAACAGAGAGTTCAACTTTTGGAAGGTTGCATGATAGTCAAAGTCATGACGTAAATTTTTGAAACCATAGACTTTTTTCAACATGTCTGTACATGTTCTTGCACAAGAGTAGGCCATCCAGATGTCCCTGACAGCCAGGCAATAGCATACAGTGTGGTGCCAGTAGGAGCAAACTCCACAGCTGTGTGGGAGAAGAATGGGTTTTAGTAGGGACTTGTATCAGCAGGTTCTTCTGTTCTTTATTTCAGTTCTGCTTGTGACCCTGTGGTGATGATAGGGGCTATCCTTTTTCAGCCAAGAAGAGGTGATAGACCTTTGGGAGAAACTTCTCTCAGTAGCTCTAGCCTCTGACATATTTTCCCTAAAAAAATATAAATATCTTGGACTGTCACAGCAGAGCTGGTGAGCAAGGCCATGCCCAAGCTTCACAGCCCCACTTAAAGCTCTTCTGGGATGTATCTGTATTTTGGGTGCGAAAAGGAAGGGCTATGCATGTGATGTGTCTCTGGGGCATGCATGTCCTAAGAGGAGGCACAGACAAGCAAGAATTGTGGCTCCACCACTCTTATTTCCTGTGGAGCTGTTGGAGCCCTGTGCCAGTCGGACCTGGTTATTTTTGGCCATTGAGTGCCCCTCCGTGGGAAAGCGGTTCTCCAATACCCTCAATACGGTCTGTGAGAAGGTGTTGGTTCTCACAGTGTTTTCAAAGAAGGTACAGGTCTTTCCAGCTTATCGAAACATTTGTTTTGACTTTTATAACACTATATAAAAGTCTTTGAGTTTTGTCTATAAGTTTCCATGCCATAATATTATGACAGGCCATGGCATAATAGTCTTACTGTTTTGACTCTAAAGCATGCTGTAACAGGGGTCAAGCTGATGAAATCAAAATGAAATCATCGTTTTATTTTGACAAGATTTTGTTTCTCTTTCATTTGTTTGAGAAAGTCAAAGCAAAAATGTCAGCAGGACTTTTCCAGGGTGCAGTCTCAAAATTACATTTTCTCATTCAGGTATGGATTTTGAATGGGCACCATAACCTTTTTTTGTGCTCAGATCATAGTGGAAACATTGTACATTGATAGAATCTCAAAGTAACAGACTCTACTTGATTCTATCAGTTTTAACAAAGAGCTTTTTGCAAAAGTACAGTCTTGAATTGTCAGTCCAGCATCATACTTTGAACTATGCCACCTTCTGCTGTTGCAGTCCCCAGTTACCCATCCCTTCTGTTTAGCCAGCAGGAATCCAGTCCAAAAACAGCCTGAAAAGGGAGAGGTACTGAAGAACTGGAGTTTGTGTCCTGATGGGACAGGGAGCCTCCAAAATATGGAATGAAATTGTCGTAGAAAAGCAGAGTCTCTGTAAGAGGCCAGTGGTGCAGGCATGCTCTGTGTGTCTGCAAGGCTGATCCATCATTTATTCATGTAATACCCAGAAAGCACAATCTCTTAATCCTATTCCTAGCCCTTGCTGCTCACACATGATGTTAGAGAAGTGTTTGTGTCTGCTTTCACCTCCCCACCTCCAACTTAGCATATTCTTTGATGCTGTGATCTTGTCTAGTGGGACTGAAGTGTCTCTGAGACTGACTGACTGACTGACTTCGTGTACAGAGCACCTGGAGTATTGTGGAGGCCTTCATTTGTGCTTTTGGTGACTGATAATGTAGCCTTTCTATTGTGCAGTTTTCTATTCTGAATATTGGCTTTCATGCTAATATATTTATTTCCCTTGTTTATCCCATCTCTTCCCCCCCCCAAGCTTCCCTTTATTTGCTTGGTTGTGCTCTGATGCACAGGTATTTATCTAAATGGGGTCTGCTGTATTTGTACCAGCCCAGGTGGCATGTAAGATGCAAACATTAGACACCTCTTTACACATCCCCAGGTTTCCTGAATAATTGATTAATTGCTTTCTCCCTTATCAGCTTTTCTTTCACATAACTGGGGGTCAGCTTGCATGGACTAACACCTTCAGGGAGGCCTCATTTCCTATACACATCAACTTTACTGGCTTCTTATTATCTCAGCTCTATCTGTACCTTTGTTCAATTCAAGAGGTAATTAAACTCAAAGCCAAAGCAAATGTCAGGGTGATAATGAGACAGATAAGATTAAAAAAACTTCTTTTTTTTTTAAAGACCTTACACATACCTGAAGTGCCTGTTGGCCCGTAGCCAGTGGAAAGTTTCCTTTCTCTCCTGGATGTAGTCAGAACAGTGACCATGTAAAAAATGGCACCACCTCCCCCCAGGTGTGTGCTGCTGAGAACAGCACCTACCTGGCTAAGCACTCAAGCATGTAAGTATTTGCCCTGAAATTGTTTACTCATATGCTTAAATTTAAGCACGTGCTTGAGTGTTTTGTTCAACCAGTGCCTCAACTCAATGCAGCTCGAGTGGGTGTAATTTGGCAGGTGCAATTCCACTCATTTCAGTAATGCCAGTGGGAGTCACTCAGGGCTGTAGGCATTTCTTTCAGTCTGCTACTCCTGCCCAAAGCCCACAGTGAGTGCTAGGGCTTAGTCATGCTGCCCAGTTTGCAGGAGAGCTCAGAAATTACGTGGTCACTCCTTTGGGCTGCACAGTGCCATGCATCACCTGCTAGACTCTGTTTTTCTCTGTGTTGTTCTGGGATGGAAGGATGGACATGCCCTCTGTTGATCTCTGCTCTGGGCTAAATTTTTCTCATCAGGAGCCCCCAGTGGCTCAGGAACCAGTTTTGGGGAAGATTGTACAGGGGACATTGTGGGCTCTCCCTGCTTCATGGGCTGCCCAAGCTCCCTTTTGCCTTTCTGCATTGAACAAGTTTATGATCTGAAGCAGCTTACACCTATGGTGTAATTGTCAGGAGCTGGAGTGGAGAAGCTATTAATGAAAAAGAGCTGTAGTTTTCTGAGGGAGCTTCAAAGCTCTCTGCAAGCAGGAGAGCCTGTGAAGGGTACACATGGTGCTGGCTAGGCAACCCCTGACAGTTAAAGTTTTACTTAAGCCCATGTGTTTTTCCACTGGGTATTTTTATCCTCTGAAGTCTACTGTACTTGGCTACGTACTGCAAACACATCCCTGTTGTTCTCTCACACATGTTTACTTTGCAGCTGGGGTAGCACAGCTCACCATGCTGGCTGTTGGTAGCTGGCTGAATAAGTGAAAATGAAGCACCAAAGCACCCCAGAAGCACCCCAGTGTATTCCCACTCTCCTTGCTCCTTGCTGGCCTATCTCCTACTGTAGCCTCCCTACCTTGGAAACCTGCTTATTGCCTCCCTCCCAGGATACAGGGCAGATGCACCTGACCCCTGCTTTCCTCAGCATCCCTCTTGCAGTCTGAGTCCCATTCTGCTCTGTTGCCTCACCAGTAGCATTTAGTAGTTCTCACCTGCCAAGAAAAAGCAGTTGTCCAAATAAGCCTCTCATAGAATGAGTGAGAAGTGGATTTATTACTTCATATCTGTGTACTGAGGAGTAGAGACAAGAGGAGAAACATTTCTGTGCTGAAATCATGCAAAGAGCCCACAATGGAAACAGGAACTGAAGACTCTGCAGGACCTGCACATGGCCTTTCAGCAGCTCTTCCAGTGTTTTGAGGTGGATGATAGCTTCCAACAGTGATTCCTCAGGGCTCTGCAACTTGAAGATATTGAAAGTGATGACACCAAAGTCAAGTAATTGTGTAAGAAGTAGAATTCATTAGTCTCTTTACCATGGCTCTGTTCATTATGGATTCTTCTATATTTAACAATATGTCCAAGTTCCTCTCAGAACCTTTACCTGAGAAAGATGAGAAATGTTATTTTTTTTCCTTCCTTAACTAGATGCCAGTTTTTACAAAGCAGGTAGAAGTTCAAGATCTTGTGAAATTCCAGTTCCTCTGCTGATGGACTGAGAAGGAGGCAGGGTGTGGAGCTGCTAGGCACTATAGTTGCATGAGCATTGTTCTGTCGAGATACCAAGCTAAAAAATATTTTCATGGAGCTCTGAAAATAAGCAAACAAATAGCAAGCAAGGGAAGGAACTGGTTGGGAGAGATCAAGTTCAGCACAAAGTGCTGCCGTTACAGCCACACTTCACCCTGTGAGAAAGCTTTGTGCTTTGGGTAAAGCTTTGGTCTACCTAAATAACTGTCTGTCTCTTCCCCAACATTGCGGGGAGTTTTTGACTGAAAAACACTATGTTACACCTGTGGATGCTTCTTTCCTGCTGTAATATGAGTTATAATAATTTTTAAATTCTCTAAAAATAGTTCTTTATGCCATCATCCTTCCATTATTTATTGACTGCCTCATTTTGGAAAACAGATAGAAAAGTGTAATATTAAGTCATGAAGGAATATCTGTGTAATTTTGAATACATATTGTGAATACATATTAAATTGTATTATATTACACATATTAGGTTGAATACATAAAGGGTATATAAAGCTCCTATAAGAAAGGCCCCAGATCCCAGACTTTTAAATCTTTTAAATCTTTTAAAACAGTTGCTACATATTTATTACTTGTAAGGATAATCTCTTTTTCTAAATGTTTTTTAAAAAGACCCATGGTCAAATAGAAAAGAACCACTTCTTCAAATAAACAACTAAGCCCACACATTTAGAAGATATGGTTCTCTTCAGGTCTGAGACAATACTAGAGAAGCAAAACAAAATTTCCCCTAACATTTTCCTCTTGAAACCTTCTCCCTGCATGTGGGGTAAAAGGCAAGCAGGCTTCACCCACAGACGTGGGAAAGCTCCTTAGGTTTCTGTGGCCTGTCTTTGGATGGGTTGACCAAGGGATTGCTTGGCTCTCATGGATTTGCTGATAGGCAGTGTGCCCCATCTGAAGGAAGCCTCCTCTGTGGAGAAGGTGATTGGGTCTTTCCCCACTCCCAGCATCTTGATCCCACCCAGAGCAGATCCTGGAGCTCCTGAGGTCAGAGCACAAACCACAGTCTCTCCGGGGGTGGTGAGTCACTGCAAGACATTGCACGCTCAGAGGCAAAGATAACAAATGCCACCAAAGGCAGATGAATGTGCAGTGGGTGGCAGACACCAAGCAGCTCACCTCTCTCTGTGGGGAAGAGCCAGGGAGTAGGGTGGATGTGGTATTTCCAACACTGCAAGGACATTTGGAATGTGCTGAGGGCAAAGATGCCCACTCACTTCCATAACCAGCAGCTCTGCCTAGATGGGTGAAATGTCTCCCTGGGGTCAGGACTTGCTTTCACCAAACACCAAAGCCCAGACAGGAAAATTCTATTATTATTTTATGAACTTCATGGCTGCTGCTGCAGCTGGGGAGGTTCCTGAGCAGTGGGTGTATCACTGCAAAGCTCTCCTTCTAGCTCCAGGTTTTACCCTGCTTCCAGCCTCTGTGCAATGAGTCAAAAACAATAAATCAGCCTGAAATCACATCTGTTTGGTGTGTTCTGTTGCTCCTAGACCCTGCCTACTGGTTCTGGGAGAATGCCCCCAGGATGGCTGGACCAAGTTTGTTCTTGGTGTCATGGAGGTCTGTCTGACAATTAAGTGCCAGCACCCAGTGGATGCTGTGGAAACAGGGGAAGTCAAGGCTGTGGAGAAGAACTGAGTAACATGAAAGCCAAAAAGTAGAACTTCTGTAGCTCTTCCTCCCTCTTGCTGCTTTTCTCAGTCATAAAAACTCAGCAGGAAATGTTTAAAATGCCAGTCATGTAATTACTCATTCAGTTTGTGATGCCTGCTATAAGATTTCAGCAGAGTAATGGGATCCAATTCATACTGTTGCAGTGTGTACACAGCTCAGAGGAAGAGGAATTGCACCTCTGCTCATAAAAAATCCCATCAAAACATTCGGATCGAGATGAGCTGACAGAGTCCCACAAAGGTGGGTGACTCTTCCACTCCAGTCCTTGTACTGTACAAGAAATGTACATTGTACATCTTGTACAGAAGTACAAGAAATTATTTACCTGCTGAGGAATCAGGAACTAAAGAGGGAGGCAACCAGCTGCTTATTGCAAAACTGTAAGTAGTGAAGTGCTGCTGGGTTTTGGGGAGTATGTCCTGGCATTTTCAGCGTAGGAGGTGAGGGCCAGATGCTAAGAGCCAGGTTGTGAAAGGTGCCCTGGCCTTTTTTGGGGAGTATAAATGTGTGTGTAGATATAGGGGAGGTTAGCTGTAATCACCAGAGATCTGGTCAAGCAGCTGCTGATACATGAAGGAAAAAAAGAAGTCACAGATTTCTGCAGCAAAAATGGTGGAATCAACATGTAGCTAAAAAACGGAGACAGGCAGCATGCCCGTGACATCCATGGCTTGAAAGTTATAAGCAGAATGAGGCACTGCATGAAATCTGCCATTAATCTTATGTGCTGCCAAGAGTGGTATTAAAAAAAAGCATAGGCTTGAACATGTTATGGGTCTTGGGATGAGATTTTCTAGGTTCTCGTGGAAAATCAAACCAGCATTAGTTTGATTTTCCAGCCTATCTATGGTTTGGTTAAAGAAGCATTTTCCATGTCTCTATTCTCTGGTGAGGAGCAGAACAGCAGATGTGCAAAGCTGCAAAGCGGTTTCCAAGGTATCTCCCAAACACAGCATCCTGCTGTCAGCCCTTAACAGAGACATTGCTTCATTTCCCTCACACTGCTGAACTCTAGAAGGAGTCTCATTTCCCTTCAGGCCTCTTTCTAGGACTGCAGTAAAAAGCATGAGTAAAGAAGTAGACAGTGCATAGCCTCCTGCATTTTACTTTTTGGTGATACACTGGGAGAAAGCTACTTAGAAAGAGAGGTGGTCCTCTAGAGTGGAAAAGACAGGGTGGGGGGAGAAGTGCCAAGAAAAAAAGGCTGGTCTAAGAGAACAGAAAAAGTTTCTGAGCCCTTCTTCCCTCATCTTGCTTAGACACCTTTATTTTTCTTTTAGTGGGACACATCTCTTGCCCAGTTTCAAGTGCTCCAAAGTCTGTCACATCACTTCCATGCTGCTTTCAGTTTCACTGGGGCACTTTACAGCTTCAAGTCTACTATACTTATTGGGTGACTCAGCCCCTTTCACCAAGATCTTTTATTTATGACCATCTTGTCAAAGAGACAGAAAATAGAAGTCTGTTTCAATAACTTCAGAGAATTTTCCTTCCTAAGAACTTGAATCTGGAAACCTGGTGGAGGCTGCACTGACAAAAGTTGTTTTCTCCAGGGCTGAGCCTCGGGGTCACCTGCTGTTTCTTGTGGCTTTGGGAAGAGGAAACACCACCTCACTCTTCTGCTCCTATAGCTTGGTATCTTTAAGGATGGTTTGGCTTTCATTTTTTAACCATTTACCATTTTTTAAGTAGTAAAAGCTATTGATCTCTTAGGCTGAATTGGTAGGATTGGTTCATTTGTGCATACAATGTCTCAGCAGAGACATTAGGTTTGGCCCTTGGGAAAATGAGGAATGGAAATCTTTTGTCTCTGTGTCAGCAAGAAAGAGACCAGAGAGGATGGGAAGAGCCCATGGCAGTGCACTGGTGATTTCTTGCATGATGGGGTGTCATATGCACAGACCAGGAAGCCCTGAACTGACCAGGAAGTCATAATCTCCTTTAAAACGGAGGGTGAAGGGACACTGGAAACTTGAGAAAATGTTCTTTCTTTAAAGTCATACCTGGACCTACTGCAGTGACTTTGTACACTATCCATGTGCTGATCCCTGTTGCTACCTAAAACAGTTTTCTGTAAGGGAAATAAACCTTATTCTTAAACCCTTGAGGGTGAACTAGGCAGTCAGACTCTTCCTGGACCATGGACTTGGACCTGCTCTTAACAGTCTCAGAACCCACCTCAGTCAGTGCTAGAGGATGTCACTTCCAGATCAGACCTACAGGATTATTTCTGAAGCCAGTGTTACCCTCACAGATCTTTTCTTTTCTTTGTTTTTTTAAGCAATAACAAGAAACTTTTGCAGAAAGGTTTCTTTCTTTTCCGCTCCTTGGGAGTTTGGTAAATAGTCACAAAGCCAAGTCAGCAACCATATTTGCACAATCTAACCAGAACCAGAGAGGCTAAATACATTCAAAAAGAGGACCAAGAGGATGTTCTGTTCATTTTGAGGAGTGAACTCTCCTGGCCAGACCTGCAGTCCTGCTGGCTCATCATCCCCAGGAGAGACCAATACAGATGTTTTACAGGAAGGAATTATTTTCTTCAGCAAACCCATTAAGAAGACTTTGGCTTGAGCTCAGAAGGTTTTATATCCTTTCTGTGCCTCTTAGATGCCTATGTTCTTTGCCTAACAGATACAGTGGTGAATCCTGGGGAGAGGTAAACAAAAAAGATAAAGACTCTGAAGCTCAGAGGTTGTTTGCCCAGTGTCTGTTTAAATGCCATACAACAAAGCTTTATTAGCACAAAGCAGCAAGGTCTGCATGTGGCCAGAAGTCTCTCCTGCTTGTTGTCTCTGTGTAGCCCATCCACTCACTCCTTATCCCTCGTTTATACAGCTGGTCTGAGGACCACCCCAGGTAACAAAGAAAACATCAGCTCTTGAAAGATCTGCTGGGAATAGGAAGATGTCGTATTATTTACCCGTCTGGATTTATGCATGTGTGTGTGTGTGTTTAACAAGGAGCCCGATGCCTGCTGGACTTCCAAGGCTGGAATTTATACAGGCCAGCATTTGGCTGCTGCAGTTTATCTTGAATGCAAGAATAATAAACTCAGCTGACAGGATGATGTATGCAAAGCATCTTCTCCTCCCACTGCATGTGGTAGAGGTGTCTGGTTTGCAGGGAGTCCTATTATTAAGTGATTAGCCTTGCAACATGATCAATATCAGATTGCTTAAGGGCTTTGTGGGATCAGAAATACAGTAGGACTTGGTGTCCATCTGTTATGGTGACAGTCAGATACAGACGGTGGTGTGACAGCATTACCTGTCCAGATAAAATAAATGTGTGGGTTTGTCACATGAAGGGTCATAGAGATATTTGCAAAAGAAAACAAAGTTGCACCTTCCTTATCATTAGTTCCGTTATAACTTCTGCTACATTGTTTTAATGGCCCTCTTTGTCTTGTCCTTCCTTGTCCAGCTACTGGCTCTCATTCAGCAAGAGCAAAAACAAAAATATCCCAAGCACCATTGAATATGGTATTTTCTTGACTTTTCAGGCAAGGCTGATTTATTCACCCCTAATTAAGTTTCAGCATCCAGGCAGCTTCAGTCTCTTCTCTGTGCTTCTCCCTGTTCAGATGGTAACTCTGGGATCTTAGGAAGCCTGGACCTTAAGACTTTTTTTCATCACAAAAAAGATCCTGAAAAGACCATAAAAAACCAACAACTTGCTGTACTGAGAGTGTTTCACCCTGAATAATCATTAAGACCCACATTGCCAAAGGCAGATTGAGTACTTCAGAGGATTTGGTTGTAACTGTTTAAATTGCATACAGCTTTCATCATAAATAATGCTTACCCATTGTATAATGCAAAAAGTCCTTCACAGCCACACCTCACTGTACATGTTTTCTCTTGTCAATACTTTTACCCTAGCTATGACACCAAAATCCCCTAGGTTACAGCCTGCTGTTGCAGTTCATTATATAAATTTACAGTGCTGTATAAATGAGTGATTACAGTGGATTGTATATCTGTGGGAATTAGTAGTATCTGAAGTGCAACTGCTCCCACAACACAGGATGACTCTCAAAAGAGGAAACATCAGGCCAAGTACAATCAGGCCAGCTTGTAAGAAAATTTGGGTCTAATCCATCATGTCCACATGGAGTGGGCTGCAGTCTGGATTCTAAAGCCTTTCTAGTTTCCTTACCTCCTGGTAAGTATTTGGTGTCCTATGGGACAGACTAAGATTTGATCATGTGTTCCTGGGAGGTAGAGCTTTTAATCCTGTGGTTTGGACATGTAAGCAGAGGCTTCCCTGATCCCACCCATCTCAAAAGTGAAGAAAGATACGGTTGCAAAGAATCCAGCCTGCTCCTGACTGAAATGTTATGCTGTCTGTCTGTGCTAAAGGCTCTCAAGCATTGCTTTCGAGCTTGGAGCACTGTTTCAGACACTGCAGAAATTCACAAAGCAGTTGTGGGTGGAGGCAGTAAGATCACAGACCAGAACGTATCTGGAAGAGAAAGGCTTGAAAACTTGAACAGTGACCCCCATTTCACGAGAGTAGTTTCACCCAAAGAGTGACACTGGCTTTCTTCTTAGTGGGTGTCTGACACCACTCTAAGTGGGCACACTGGCTTGCTCCTTTACGTGGATCCATTGCTGCTTTTCTAAAGTCAGGGCACTGCTTTGGCTTGTCGAGGACTTTGTTATCCATAGATACCATTTGGGTAATGGAAACTTTGCTGCAGTGACAAAAAGAAACTGCTACCTAACATAGAATATTACATTGCCTAGCTAACTAGAAGGTCAGTTCAGGTATCTGAAATCCCTTGCTCTCTGCATGGCTTCCCACTTCTCAAACACGCTGGAGCTCCTACAGCATCATGTTTCCTCTACCTAGGAGGACAACATATTTTTTGAGAAACAGGACCTGGTCCACTGAGGTCAGTGGGAAGTCACCCATAGGTTCTAATCAGCTCTGAAGTGAGTCCTGGAAGGGCATCATGCAATTCAGTGATGTTACCCAGATCCTTCATTTGCATTTTGTCTTGTCCTCTCTCTCCTGTTATCTGTTTTCCCTCCCGAGTGTGGAGACAGATATATCCTAGCAATTTACAAAACATCTTCTGCTTCTTCTTCTTTTTCTTGTGAAATCCCTTGCTTTATTTCTTCATCCCCTGACTTCCTCTGCACAAAAAACACCTTTGCTTTTTCTTCAGCATGTTTCCCCCTAAGCCATCAAACTTTCAAAATATCATTTTCAAATAACCAGCTTCATAAGCAAGTCATAGTGTTGCTTTTTCCACAGTAAACTCCAAAGAGCAGAAGTTAGCTGGTGGCGCAGGAACAGCACCACTTCTCTGTTGGTTTGGGTTTGTGCCATGGTGTATCATATTTGGCCCTGACATCAGACATCAGACACCCCCCACATCAGACACCCCACACCTCGCAGACATGGAGAGCGGAGCTGAACTCCCAGCAGAAAAGTTTTATCTGAGCTTTCAAATCTTTTGCATTGTGGGAGGCTTGGAGCAGATCGGGTCCTAATGGACTGTTAGGCCAATTTGGGCTTGCTAACTGCTTTTGTAAGGATAAGAAATGAGCTGGGACAGAGAGGAGCAAAATGCTTTGGAATATACATTTAATTCTCTGCTAGCACGTCTGTGGAAGAGCCAAAATGGATATCGCTGTCACTCAAATTTCCCTCCTCTTGTTTACTTTATCATCCCTGCCCCACAAGGCCACACCCGCAGTGAGTGTGGAAGCGTGCCACTCAACTGACCTCATGGAGATACGCTAGCAACTAGCAGGCACCAAGCAGGGCTGGGAGCCTCTGCTTTCCATGAGGCATGCACCCTATGGAGCAGCTGGGGATTTGGGCTGACACTGTTGCCTTCATTCAGTGAAGTGGAGAACACGCCTGGTCTCTGAAAGCAGCAGAAATGAGGCTCTGCTCCTTGTACCTACGTGAAATAATCTATGTCAATGGAGCACAAGGAAGGGTGCCTGAGATATAAATGCAGATATTTTGCTGTGTAACCGTGGGGCTATGCCCACCAAGTGAAAATTTCATTGTAGTCAGCTGAAGGGACCTCATACTCTTAGGAGCCCACATCCCACAGCACATGGTCACCCAAGAGAGCAGGCAGTGGCTGCAGCCAAAACGTGGACAAAAATGTAGTGTGTGTGGAGGGAAAAGATAGGATGAGAAACCTACAGGAGATCTGTGAAGCAGGGATGATAGCCTTATTACCCAGGGTCTAGGTGGAGCAGTCGCAAGCAGAAGGAGGAGAAAGGGAATACAGCCTTATTCTCTGGCATTGCAGTCAGAGAATGTGATTTTCCTTTGTAGAGAGCCTTGATGTGCCTGTTGATGACCTTGCACGCTTCTGAATTTTCTCTCCTTTTTCCACCAGACACTGGAAGATAGGGGATTGAACATGCCGTAGTAGGCAGACAACAAAATGCAGTCTCTCCCTGGCACTCATCACTCTTATAAGCATCAATGATAGTACGGGCAGACTCCCAGTTGTTTTTTTGAATGAACTGTCTGTGAAATTTGTGCTTTGAGCAAGAGTGAATGGCAAGTTCTGGGTCCTGGTCTGGGCCATTTGGTTCTTCCTTAGAAGGTGAGCAAATACATAATCAAGGCAAAATCTTGCTGACCCTTCCTGACTGTCCTTCTGTCTTTCTCTCTGAAACTAGGCACAGAGGACAGTGCCACTTTTGCACTTTGCTGCTACTCGCTCTGAGTGAATCAGTGGCTGGATGCCTCCTCAGTGACCTTTTGAAGATTGTCACTCTCCCACTGTCTCTGTAAATACCAAGTCCTTCTCTCCTCAAAGCAGGGAAAATGAGTCAGCTGAGGATCCCAAGGACAAGTTACCCATCTCCTGTCTAAAACCAACAGCTTTCCTTACTCTCTGCATCTTTTGTGCATGACTACACTCTTCTTGGGCATAAGAATCTTCCTGTATGGGGTGGCTGGGGTGACCTCATTGCCCACTTCCTTTCCCTGGATGAGGGTGGCCTTTTGCTCCTAGCTGCTTGCAGCTGACAGAATGCCTCCAGCACACTCTCTTCTTGCAAGCCTGCAGCTCCCTTGCTGGGAGGCAAGCAAGAGAAATCACACAGTCATAGTGTGAACATTTGAGAAACATTTATAGAAAAGGGACAGAAAAGAAAGTCAATATTAATAAATTACAGAAAGATAGAACATCTGCGCTAAATTATTGCAAACTCAAGTGAGAGTGGAAAGCTAAATAAATAACGAGAAAATCATGTTAAAGAAGGAGATGAGTAATAGAAAAACTCTCCTTCAAAGTGCCACCAGTTAGCCTTTTCATACAGCACTATATACAAACAAAACTAACAGAGACATAACAGGGGTCAGAAAGCTTGATGCAGCTGACTAACAGCTGTCAGCCCTGTTTATTCTGCTCCCTTCTGACTCTACATTATTTTATGGCTTGGCTAAGTGCAGTGCAAAGAGAGGAACCCTGAAGGTTGAGTTTTCTTGCCCCATCAAAGTGACCAAGAGATGGACTAGATGAAGGCAGAGGTCCTGTGCAGGCAAGGATGATGAAGTAGGTACCTGCATTCAGCATGGGTTTAGGAATGGTCTTGGAGAAACCACACAGCAGTAAAGAAATTTGAATGGTCAAGGAGCTCAGCAGTTCCTGGCTTGTGAAAGGAACACCTACCTTTTTTGTTTTGTTCTTCTAGTTCTGTTGCCATATCTGCTCCCAGTTGGATGTAATGGGGCACAGAGGTGGAAGTAGGTGACTTTTAAGCATTCCTTCCAGGCATGAGGCTTGATGCCTCATATATTGCCTTTATTCAGTGATGAGACTGAACAAGAAGTTCAAGTTGACATATGGACAAGTAGGAAAGCATCTCAAAATACAATAGACTGTTTCTCTCTGTCCTAAAGCGAGATCAACTGGACCATTCTTAATAAAGTTACTTGCTTATTGGTCCTAAAAACGTTCTGAAATGGCTACTCCATACCTTCCACAAGCAACCTACACTTGTTACTAGAAAAAATTTTTGAATGCCTAAATTACTTTTCTTATAGCAAGGTAAACCCAAAGATTGGCTATGTCCGTACAATTAGAACACCAGATCCCCTTTTACTTTGCAATAGCCATCTACATGTTGAAAGTAAGTCATCATTTCTCCTTCAGTCTTCCTTAAACAACCATGATTCTTTCTGTCTTTTATCATAAACTGCATTTTCTACATTTTGGGCAGTTCCTGCTCTTCATTTTTGCAGAAGTGCATCCTTAAGCCTAAGAAATAAAATTTTCGTGAAGGCCTTCAGACTGACAAATAGAATGCAGTGCCACTTTTTATGGTGTGGAGGCTTGAATTCCTGTTTGCACAATTCCATGTGATAATTTGCCTTTTCCACACCAGCCTGTCCTTGCTGTTTCAGGTTCAGCTAACCCACAAATCCTTTTTTCCCAGAGACTCCTTTCTAACCAAAATATCCTTCTGCATTTTTAGCATCATAAAATTTACTACGTGTGCAATCTCCAGAGTCTACCTGAACTTAATCCCTTGATCTTGCTCTGTCATCCCTTACACCTTTTTCAGACTATTTCTTCAACATGTTAAAATCATCTGGAGCCAGATGCTTTGTTGAGATGCATGGTAACACAACAGCTTTTCTTCTGTGTATAAAGTCTTGTTTTCCTAAATACTCCCAAGGCTGAGCTTTTCCTACTTAGCCTTAAACCTTACCACTTTTCTCAGCTGTGCTAATTGCATCCTCACATTTGGCCATTTTAGATGAATTAAAAAAGACATTAAACACTTTCATCTGCGCATTGTAATCTCCCTATTATCTTCTCCATTCCTGGAGTAATGAGCTAACATTTTCCTCCATCTCCTTTTTAGTGAATGATTAAATTCTGTTACCTTCTGTGTCTCTTGCTAATTTAATTTTAATTTTCCAGACCTTGCTTTACATGACTATGTTCATACTCATCCTTGGACATCTGGTTTTGTTTCTTCTTGTTGTGGTTCCTTATTGTCTTTGAGACCAATGAAAAGAAGTCAGAGTCGTTTATTTCTAGTCTTTTCTCTGCATCTCCACTTCTGTGTTTAGTGTTGTTTCTTTGGGGAACTGCTAACTCTCTCTAAGTCCTCTGTTTCTTGGCAGTTTCCCAAGCTTATTGAAGTCTGTTTGTCTGAAACTTGTTGGGTTAGTTTTTTTCTCTTCTCCCGACTTGCCTCTCCAAGGACCATGAAATTTACCTTTTCATGGTAACTCCCATCCACGTTGCCTTCCACCTTCCCTTTCTTACACTGTTCCTCCCTTGTGCTGAGACTCAAACCTAGAGGACCTTTTTCCTCTAATTCCTTTCTGGGTCTTCTGAATACAAACAAAAGTTGTGATAAAACTGTGCCATAAAGGGGCTGAAGAGTTTTTATGCTGCTGAATTCTGTTTGTTCAACAAATGTCTCTAACTAGCTAAAATATTCCACTTCCCACAAGACCTGTGCTTCAGATGTCTCTGATAGTTATTTTCAAAGAGCCTCATACATCTTATCTTCATAAATGGATGGCCTTTAACAGACTCCAGTAAACTCTGACAATGGTGTCCTATTTCCACCTTTGCATACTTTCAGCAAGGCCAACTCCATCTGTCAGAAAAAGCTTATACATACAATGCTCACAAAGTGATGCTTCTTATCTCTTTGCTATCCATTCTTCTTGAACAAGCAGCATCCTTTTCTGTCAGCATTCCAGTCATACGAGTGATTCAGCCATGTCTCTGTGATTTCAGTGAGGCTGTAATCTGTATTAAAACTCCAAGTTAGAATACAGAGAATGCTTATTAAATGCTGATTTCACTATGCTGCTTTCACTACTATGCCAACATCTAAGACTGATGCATTATTCTCTCGTTCCTTCTGTGGCATTGTGACAAAAAACATTTTCCTTCTTAGTTTTAAGGTCTTCCTCTTCTCTAGTTTGCTGTGGTGTATGTGTGAGCACATACTGATCATGTGGTTTTTATTCCCTGCACAGTCTTTTTCCTGAAACATCATGTCATAGGTGAGAAAATGAGGGGGGTTTGAGTCTCAACATTATTTTATTCTTTTTGTGGTTACTGGTGCTTAGGACAATAGTCTGAAGTCTTTCAAGCCAGCATTTGCTCTCAGGAATCATGAGTAGTGACTCTTTCTCTAAACCAGAACAAGTTACCTTAAAAATACATTTGTCTCAGCTCAAGAATGAAATTTCAATAATCGGGATGAGTTGATGACATAAATGTACCACTAGGAATAAGTGAAGAGGTGGGGGAAAGTGCCTGTGTTACTAAGCAGAATTTAATCTATTTCCTACAGACTAGATAGACAGAGCTCTTCCTGTTCCTTAAGTTGGAAGGGGTTGCAGCATGCCATACCAGCAGGAATGCTCACTTCATCTGCATGCAAGAGTTTTTTCTAACCTCAGTGACCACACAGCCCAGACCCAAAGTTCTCAGCAATAACACAAATGGAGGGAATTGTCAGTCATGGGAATGCTTCAACACATTCTGTGTTGCCCAGAAATGTAAGAGACCATCTGGAATTAGTGTTGAATATTTTTGTTAATGACCTCATGATGGAATATTGAGAATGTTTATTAAATTTACAGATGACACCAGGCAGAGATTACTTGTGAGTCTGGTAGAGGACAGGATTAGAATTCAAAATTATCTTGCTCACGCTGGATGGATGCTCTGAAAAAAAAAATATAATGCAATTTGATGAAGACAAACAATACATACACTTAGACAGGAATGATCATCAGCATAAGCCCATAATGACAATTTTTAGAAAGCTTGCACAAAAACAACTGGAAAGAACTTCAGCAGATCACAGAAGGAGTTGTCAAATGTGCAACTGTATCATATTCCTGTGAAAATGTCAAATATTATCCTGGGATATATAAGTAGGAATAGATCTTGGATGATACATTCTACTTAGCACTGGGAGGGACTCAGGGGCAGTACATGGTCCAGTTTTGGGCACTGCACTTCTGAAAAGATACAGAGTGTTTGGAGGAAGGCAGGGCAGGAGCAACATGGTAGTGCAGAAGACTGGCAAAACTGGAATTGGAGAAGTGTGCAAGGAGGCTCTTTAACAGTGGAAGAAGCATGAAATAAACTTCAGATAAACAAAGCTTCTACAGAGAAGAAGGAAAGTACCTGTTGTCCCAGCCTGAGAACTCAAAGACATAAGTGCACCAGGAAAGATGCAGATCAGGCATTGCTAGGAAAACTTTCCTGCTGGTCAGAAGAGTGTCACACTGAAAGGAGTTTTCTGGGAAAGAGGTCTCTACTCTGGAAAGCCTAAAGACATGCATCTTCAGTTAAGGTGAATTGTTGGTACAGAAAGCTTTGGGCAGCCTCTCAAAGAGATCTGGCTAGCTGAATACACAACTGTGGCCTATGAACCAGAAATAAAGGTAATATTGTAAATCAAGAAGCTTAAGGGAGCTATTCACTTGCATCCTGTCTTGAATCTAAGCAACCTTGAGCCATGTCCACTCTTAAAAAAAATCAGACATTGTTCCTACATGCTCAGAATGAGTACTCCAACTGCACTGGGATCCTGTGTTCTCTGTCACTTGGAGATATTTAACCATGTCCTGTTTGATGGCTCCTGAATGCCTCAGGTATGCCTGGGTGGAAGGCACCCACTGGGCTGCAGTTCACCAAGGGGTAGTGCTACTCTGCCAGCAAGGCATACCACCAAGAAGGTCATGGTCTTGGGAACCAAGGGAGCAAGGAGTAGCCTGATCATCTTTAATTGAGTATGACCTGTATTTAGAGCACTGGTGATGCAGAGATGATGTCCTTCCAAATGGAGTTTAGATTTGCCTGTCTTCCATTTATTTAAAGTTATTACCTCTGCATTGGTTCTGTTTGGCTTTCAATGATGTTCCAAGTAAGTAATTTTAAACTATGATTCACATTATGCCTTACAAATGGTGCCCACAATGGAAAATTCTAGGAGTTTCATGATGAAAACCATATTTAGTGTTAGTACTATCCATATATAGTAGAGACTGATGGTAATAAAGTGAATGAAAAGCAATATGCTGGTAAAGATTGGAAATGAAATCTCTAGAGTGAGACTTTTTCATATGACATATGATTTAAAGGACATGCTAGATATATTTTGGCGGGAGATCAAATACCACTGTTCTCCACATTTAGGTTTGATGTTTGATCTTTCTTCTTGGTCAGGTTCTAGAGAGAAAAACCACACACACACACATACATACACAAAAACTTCTTCTGTTCATCTTCTGTTTTTTTACTTGCAGCTCCTCCTCCCACTTCAGTGCAAGCCCCTCCCAGCTTCCACATCACCACAGGGTTATTAATCAGTTGTGATATCCACATGACCTCCAGTTTCTGCTCTCTTTGGTCCCTCTACTCCACTAGCTGAACTATTTCTAATTGGCTAATCAGCTTATCCGGTTTGGCTCTTGATGCAAACCAGGTCTAGACATGATCTATTCCTGGGAGGCCCCTGGGTTCAAGGGGCCAATCTCACACCCTGTCCATCACTATTGTCAGCACGGTACCCTATCTCAAAGACATGCCAATGAACATTAGTGAGAGATTAAAATGACAGCCTTGGTTTTCTTACATGCCTTTTAATCATCGTAACATGCAGTCTAATGTTTCACTCTGTCTTCCTTTCCCTGCAAGACCATGTTCTCAAGGAAGAAACCAGGAGGGATGAGAGCAGGTCAAAGACCACAGCAGGGTGAAAGCGGTGGAAAGGAATTAAAATGGAGGGTGGGGGAGGAGGAGGATGAGACAAGGGACAAAATCCAAGTCAGAATCTGGCAGCCAGACAGAGAGACAAGGCTAGAATTTAAATTCCTTCATGTGGTTCCCACAGGCTTACATCTTAGAGGTACCACCCATGTCACACAGGCATGCCACCAACATGTGCCAGTGCTGGTGCCTACCACAGGCTGCCTGATATCCATAGCCACAGACCTGAAAGGTGATTTTCACAAGTGCTGCACATTTCAACTAGTCTTGGGAAGAGCTGGGAGGCTTGGCTGCTCTGGAAACCAAGCTGCCTTTATTGAAGTGCCAGCATATGGATTCAGTAGCTGACTTTTAGACCTTTGGGTTTCTGAAAAAGTCTCAACCTGGTCACTTAGCTGTAACTTTATGCAATTACCGGCCATTTAGACAAATGACAATCAGAGGGCTCCATGCAATAGGATCATGTCTGAATTCCTTCTTGGTCTCTCTGGTAGTGAATAGTTGGCGGCTCTTCTTAAACAAAGCCCCATTCTCTCTGCAAAGAAGTGTCAGTGTAAAAGGCGGATGGTCCCGTATGAATATCTGCTACACAGGCAGGCATAAAGAAGGTCTCCCATGCCCCAGTTGGAGAGCTGTGTGGCTGTGTTAACAGCATGCACAACCGAAGTTAATGACCTCACTTGTCCAAGACTTTCTTGTGCTCGGCCAGCTCTGAATGCAGACAGAGCAAGTTCACACCTGCCTGCAAAATACCATATGGACATCATCCGTAACAAACTTGCTCAGATGGTTCGTTTCTAAGGGGCATTCAAACTTTTCCTAGATGTATGTGTGTTTTTTCCTCTCTCAGTCATGCTTTTACTTAAAATTTTAGCTAGAGTAATATCGCCTCCTTAGCTTTTCAGCTCCTTGGTCCAAAACTATTTGGCTGGTGGGATGTGTGAATTCCTTTAGCCAACCAGTGGAGCATGTAATTAGCTCTATATGCACGAATGAATTACGCATATGTTTTGCTATGTGGCTTCAGCTGGTAACTAAGCATGAGAAGTTTCCAGCTAGAAAAGGAAACCAGTGAGAAAGTTAGGAAAGGCTGTGAAGTGGGCAGTGCACAGGACATGTCTGGTTTTCCTTTCTCCCTTTCTGCTACATACCTGATTCTTCCTGCATCCTCATTTTTTGGGCTGTGCTTTCATGGAATACATGTTCTTCAGAGGACGCTGGGAGCATACTGCAGGACATGCTCTGTTTTCAGTGCGTCACATTCTGTTTTCACTCAGCACCGACTCTGGATGACTTTTCCTGATCCAGTAAAGATTAAGTTTGCCCAGCTGCAGAGGTTAGCATGAGTCCTGCTCACCCATCCCAGCCTGTCTGAGCAGGAGACAGAACCAGAGCCTTGCAATCACACACCTGTCCAGCTTATGAAGTTACTGTCTCTTGGCTGAAATGAGGTGTGCGGCTCTGCGTGTGTGTTGCTGAGGCTCTCGCAATACAAAGTCAAATGAGTTTGCTTGAACCACTTCACAGTCCAGCTACATCATGTACTTGCAGATAGAGCTTACTGAGAAAGCAGCTGTCTTACTGAAGAGTTGCACTACTTTGCTCCTTTTTGTCATCTGTTTAGCAATTCTTTAAGGATGCGAACTTTAAAGCAGGTCAGAGTTGAGGGAAATTTCATATTTGTCAGCCTTTTCTCAGTCTTTTAGTGCAGTACTCAGCTCATGTTGAGTTGGCCTTCTCTGAACAAGGGGAATGTAACCCTGCTGGTAGCATCATTATATTATTTATATAGCAAGTTACAGTGCAGAGTTCAGACTCTTTTTTTACATTTCTGGGTGGGAAAAAAAATGATTAGAATGTTTTACATAAGCACAATTTACCCTGTCCATTTCAATACTAAATTTTTGTAATGCATCCTGGCATGTTAGAGTGATTATTTCTTAATATAAAGAATAACCTAATACACAGACTTTCCTCCTGTTGAAATCCATCCTGCTTTTTAAAACAATACCATGCCCAGATGGAGTAGGATGGATAGAAACTAATATTTTCAAAGAGAGGATCTTTTAATAGACTATCAGATTTCACTCAATTCCGTGGTGAGAGAAAACCAGAAGTGGATTCAATGTAAATACTGTTGTCTTTCACTGTTGTTGTACCAAACCGAGGCATCCAAGGCCCAAACCAATGTTAGCCAGAGTCAGCAGAAGTCTTTGCACCACCTCTCTGGTTCTCAGGCATCCAAATGAAAGCTATCCAGCTAGGCAGCACAGTCAGAGCCTCTGCCTCTGACCTCCCTCTGATATTGCACACCAGGCCCCAGATTTTGCAGATGGGGAAAGGCTGAACAGCAAGCCTTTCGGCCTCTTATAGATGTGGTTAAATTATCTTAATGTATTTAAACAAAGTGCAATGTCAAAGTAGCATAAATACCATATTTCAGCAAAATGGCTGCTTCTCCAGTGTTCTGCTTGCTGATGCCAAATGAAATACTTCTCATTGTTTATTCACAAAATTCCTTCTTGCCCACTGAATTTTCATATTGCTGGGCTGGGCCAAATAATCAGTTTCCTTTTAAAATAGAAAAACCATTAGTTCATTCCAATAGGCTTTTCATGTTACATTAAAAACCCTTGGGAGTGCAACGTGATTAGCCTGTTTTGGTTTTAATTACTGATGATTGGAGCCTACCTGTGGGGAAACTCTGAAAGGCACACAACAGCCAGCCATGCACACCGAGACATTTATGGGGCAGCTAAAGGAGGAGGCTTGAAATGTGTGGTAGCCATTTGGTATATTAGTAGTATTTCCAGCCTTTTTAAAAAGGATGCCCTATGTGCTAAGAAACACACCTGCATCACTTCAGAGATTAATGTGCAATTTCTTGGCAGTACGTGTGGACATTTCAGTTGTCCATTAGAACGATATAAAACCAGAGGAGAAATTTTTTTGATCAGCTTTAATTGAACAGGAATCTCTTTTCCTTAAAGTAACCTAGTTGTCTTGGGAAATTTACAAGCCTCCATGAATGCCTGGACAAAAAGTAAAGAAATGACAGAGGCCCCCAAAAGTATAAATCCTCCTCCATTAGTCAAGTCTCTCTGTGAATGAGTTAACTTAAAAAAATCATATTACTAAGTATTTTATCAAAGCAAACATTTAATCAAAGTGAAAGGAAGAGATACTAGTCCCCTTCTGGAATGGGATGGAGACTGCCAAGATGTGTTTTAATTTCTTAAGAAAACAAACTATGTTAAACACTGGGTTTTAAGCAAGCAGATGCTCATTTATCATTCGTTTTGTCTGTGCATGCGCTTGCGATCCTGCTGAACACAAGTTTTATGAAATGGAAATGACCACATGGCCAATACCTCAAAAATTAATTCAACATGCCCTGCCTCTCGCGTGCAACACATCCTTTTAATGGTGCTTTTCTTCTTTTTTTTTTCAGCATTGGACAATGGAAACAGAACAACTGCCATCGTGGGAGTTTGGTTCATTGCAGAGACAAACTGTGACTGATGCCGTATGCTATGAGCAGAGTTTGGATACTTTGCAAAGGCTGTGCTTTCATGGCCCCACTTCTTTTAGAGGTTATCTCACATTAAAAAAAAAAAAAAAAAAAAAAAAAAAAAGCTTTGCTACTGTTTTAACCCTGGTCTTGCTGCAGACTTCCTAACTGGGGTCCTAGACCATGTGAGAGGGCCTATAAGTGACCTTCCGCTGCCTCAGAACCATGCTAAAGTGCTTTAGGCTGAGTGTTTGGGGTGCCAGAGATGTCCAGGAATGACAGCAGTTCATGCACGCACCGGGTTTTCTCCTCATACATCACAAAACAGCTAAAGGCTGGCTAAGGAAAACATGAGCAAGCAAAATAGAGTAGCATTATAAGCTCAAACTCCTAATTTGCAGGTACAATTGCCACAGTCACTGGAGATTTACATGGTAAGGGCCAAACTGATTTCAGACTGGTTGTTTGTGAGCAAAATTAAAGTAAGTGCAATTATGACCATGGGTCCTGATGCAGAAAAAAGACTCATTCAGTTGAACACAACTAATGGCCACACATGTCATTGAAGACTGTAGCTTTCACCTTCCTCGTAAAGACTCATGTGGCAGCCATGAACCTGAAGCATAGCCCAGTGACATCATTTATAGTTACCCACCTTGTCTTAGTCAGGGCAGTATGTTTCCCTAATCAGCAGAGTATAACTTGTTCATTTTTTTGTATCATCCTTGTCGTGCCCACTCTGCTGCTTTGTTCCTCTGCTAGTGATCACAACTCACCTGCTCAGCAGAGCTGCCCTAAAGCTCTACAAGCAAGAAGTGACACTGGCTGATGATGAACGCTATCAGCATATCATCACAGTGACTGACATCTTTGACACCTCATAAACCCATACTTTAAACAGTCACATACCAGAAGAATCATTTGCTGACCTGTGCTGATGCAAACAGCAATAGCAGAAGCATGTTAAGTCTGCATATGCAGCTAACAGTTTTGATACTCTATATTATTAGATGCCACAATAATAATTAACTATAAATACCATACACCATGCATGTGACATAGCTACTCACCTGGGCTTGAACCTTGAATTAAGGGCAGCAAGGATGACAGAAGCGAGAAAGGAACAGTGCCTGTGTTTCAGCTTGCCCCTTGCCTGCTTCCAGAGAAGTTGAGCCTCAGTTTCTTCAGATCCGAGTATCTGAAGAAATACTTGCTGTCTGGAATATTCCCAGTCTACCAGGGAAGTAACCAGACATTTGTCTTCCCAACAGCATTGAAAACCCCCACTGTGGCTGCCCACAAATAGAGACATTAGTCATAATACTAGGGGTTAGGGGAATAGAGTATTTCATTTGGAAGGGACCTGCAATGATCATCTAGTTCAATTGCCTGACTAATTCAGGGCGAAACAAGTTAAACCATGTTTAGGGCATTGCTTAATTGCTTCTTAAATGGCACTGACCACCTCACTAGAAAGCCTGTTCAGTATTTGAGCACCCTCTCAGTAAAGAAATGCTTCCTAATGTCCAGTCTAAACCTCCCCTGATGCAGTTTTGAACCATTCCTATCAGTGGATCCCAGGGAGAAGAGCTCAGCATCTCCCTTTCCACTTCCCCTCTTCAGAGAGCTGTAGAGAGCAAAGAGGTTACCCCTCAAACTTTTCTACAAACTAGACAAGTCCTCATTGGGCATTCCTTATAGCCCTTTCACTGGCTTTGTTGCCCTTCTCTGAATCCAGTGACCTTCACATCCTTCTTAATCTGTGGGGCCCAGAACTGCACACAGTGCTCAAGGTGAGACTGCACCAACACTGCATACAGCAGAATAATCAGCTCTTTGGACCTGCTGGTTGTGCTCTGTTTGATGTGCCCCAGGAACGTGGTGCCCTCTTGGCTGCCAGGGCTCACTGCTGACTCACAGTGAGTCTGCTGCTGAGCAGCACCCCCAGAGCCCTCCCTTCAAGCCACTCCTCTCCCAATTTATACTTGTGCTCAGCATTACTCTGGATTAGTTAAATTTCATCCTATTTATCATAGCCCAATGCTCCAGTCTACCTAGACCCCTCTCAAGGCCTTCTGTCCCTCAAGAGAGTGAACACCACCTCTCAGTTTGGTATCATCAGCGAACTTTGCTAATGATGCATTCAAATCCTGTATATTGGACCTGATAGTGTCCTTTGCAAATAAATGCGAACTGATATTTTTGATTTCAGTTTTATATTTGATTAACCATTGTAATTTTAGAAAACAATTCATTGAGGTGTGGCCACATGTCACATCTCAATGAAAGCCTTTTGAACTGCAACTTTCTCTAAGGAAATTGGTTTTGTGCTTTGAATTACCTGCAAATCACATTCATATGTCTGATTTTTTTCTCCTGGTAATATCATCTTAGTGTCAGCACTCAGGAAGGTTAACTAACAACAGGGATGAAAAGTCCTTAGAAAGACAGGCTCTGTTTGGTGCTGATTGCTAGGAAATCATTCCTAATGTCTTCATCTCTGCCTTTTCTTGCTTTTGGCAATAGTTACTCTGTTTGGTAACTGCCTACTCTACTCTTCAGAAAGGAATTTATTTTTCAGCCAAAGGAGAATAGACCTTGGAAAAAGTCTGGAGGTGTCAAAACTGGCAGCCAAACCTCACCAACACTCATAGGAGGAAATCCAGATATATCCAAGGGAGAGCTCATTCACAGAAGAACCAAGATGGATTTGTGGAGAAGTATTTTAATAATATTAGCAACTAGTGTTTGTTTCAAAAGTCAGTATCCAGTGTGTGCATAGATGGTAAATATTTATTTTAAATAATAATATTTTCAACATGGAGCTAGTCCATTGAGCAATGTCCTATTCAATATGTTCGTAAGTCAGTGAGTGAGCTGAGAAGGGACTCCAGGTTTCCTACTAGCCTGCTATCAACTTCTGTGCATGTCAGGCCATGCACTCCCCCTGGGCAGGTTGTCATTTCTCTGCCAAGGAAGAGGTGACTCCTATCTGCACTACATTACATAAACAAGTCACCCAACTTCACTGCTAAGGAGACATCTGTAGGATCAAGATCACACTCCATCTCCAACTCTCTGATTGCTTACTTTGTTCATAGTCTGGCTCACACTTAGGCTGAGGCCATTGATCTACAGACCAGGGATAAACAGGCACAAAAGAGAGTGCTGACCAGGACTTGGATACTGCCTCCACAGGCATTGTGGGTCCCAGCAGGCTGGGCCATACCCTGCGCTTGAATGCTCTTGCACAGCAGTGGGTCACATTAGCACTGTAATAAGCCATAGGCTGAGCTTCAAAGTGACTATACAGAGAAGATCCAGGAGACAAACCTGGCTTACATATTAGTTTATAAGAGTTTGGCCATCTTCTACTGTCATGTCTGAGAGTATTTCCTCAGAAAATTTTATTTTTTCCTTATCTCATGATTTGCTGTTTGTTTGTTTAAGGTTCCTGAAGCACAGTCCAAGCAGGTTGAACCTTGTGACTTGTGGCTGACTGAATAGTGCTTTGCAAACAAATGTGCCATGACCACAAACTAAAAACAGTGGGCTTCAGTCCCAGGGAGATTGCCTTTTGCAAGTCTAGTACCTCGCATAGTGGAGTCCATGTCTGCACACATCCGAAGTCCACTTCTGGAGAGGCAAGCTGGCCTTCAGACTGACACCCCAGCTGCCTGCTAACCTTCAGCCTTCCACAGCTACATCATCCCTGCAACATGAACAGTCCCCTGTCTTGTGGTTCAGTGAAAAGGCAAACATGAACCATGGGGAAGAAATTACTACTCTGTTTTGGTTGTCCTTTCTGGCATCTGGTGGCATTCCCACCATGTCCCCTTGAAAGTCCTGATCGTTCTTTTAAGACTGCCTCTGTGCTGATAATTCAGTACAACAGCAGCACCTGTTATCCCAATCTCCTCCTCCAGTGCTGGCTGCCTTGGGCTTGTACAGCAGGTACCTCCTGCTTCTGCATCCCATTCTGCCTCACAGGGAAGGTATGGTCGGATGTCTCTGCTGGTCAATGAGTGTATTTAGCATACCAGCTCATGCTCAGTTCCCTGTACCTTTTCTGTGGCTATTTTACCTATTAGGTCTCTGGGTACAGCCCATGATGCAAAGCCTGGAGTCTCCCTCTGCTGAAGGACTGTTACTAGTTGTGGCAAAACACACAGATTGTCTAAGTCAGATGGTGTCTTTCAGAGACCTTCCTTCTAAGACTTTCTGCGCAGTGCTGCTCTTGTGCTGACCTCTGTCATCAGTACACCTGCTCAGGAAGGCTCACAGGCCCTCCTGACTGCAGCACAGTGACATGAAGTCTCCCTTGGTATTGTCTTCTGTACTGCAGCCTCAGATTTTTAACTTCCTGGTGGTACAGGAGAAGAAGAGCATAAGACAGGAAGATCAGGAGCAGTTTTAAATCGCCCCCTCTCCTGAATGTATCTGGCTTTTTAGAGAAAATTTCTATCTCAGAAGCCATACTTATCTTATTTTACCCTCTTAAATAACTCAGCAACAATTCCTAGCCTTTCAAAAAGTGATAGGGGTGAATGCAAATGTTTGTGCCTCCCAGTGTGCATGTCCTCGATGTTGTCCATGCACCCCCCAACTTGCAGTTGTCTTGAGGCAGCAGCAACTATGTGACTGAGTTTGAGCCAATTATTTCAAAGGTTAACCCCTGAGGATTTTAACACCTTCACAAATCAACAGTGGTGAAGATGCTCGATGTGCACTTTGGCTTCACAAGACTACAGTCATGTCACTGTTACTAGAACAGATGTTGAGACCCATTTTATATATATATAAATTTATTTATTTTTAGTAAATTATATAAATGCACATATGCCAAATATAAGTGAATTACTATTATTATTATTATTCCTTTCTTAACACCTAAATTAGCCTATTTTTCAAAAGTCCTCTGACATCTGAAAGGTTGGCTTCTCAGCTCCGTCTGTCCCATGCGTGCTTCCTAAAGCGGGGGAATGCAAATTATCAGCCCCATGGGGGCTGTAAAACCTAAATGCTTTAGGCAACCCAGAAGTCCTTTGCTCTATCATCCACCTTGACAGTAAGAGGCAACGGCCCTGTGAAAGGCTTACCTTGCTCCCAGCTAATTCTTTTTCTCACCTGGAGAAGGGAGGTCTAAGAGCAAATACCTCGGGGTTTCTAGTTTCTGGACAGAAAGGGAACTTGTTGGTGTGCAGTTTGTTGGTTTGGGAAGTTTGTCTTTGCATAGACTACAGACTCTGATTAATGTGATGTTGTTGCTATGGCCATTGCTCTATCCTGCAATGTTTTCTGTTTCTGTCTTTGCTGACAAGGCCTTTAGCACCAGTCTAAGGGCAACTAGTAATAACAGGGAGGAACAGAGTCATAATGACCGTCCTCTGAGCAAACAATTGATATGCTAATGACGTTGGTGGGAACGCAGCTCGTATCTACAAAGACAGGGACTGGAGAATGAAAATAAGACAGGGCAAAGAACAGAGGGGATTAAAAAAATGAAGAAGAATCCTGTGGGATTTTTCCAAGGACCTAGAATAATCTTTGTGGAGGAAAGGGAAGGATCCAGTGTGATTTGTACTGGGAGCAAGTCTGGTTTATTAGCTGAGTTAGCAGAGGAACTGACTCAAATTTAATATTACTCCACCATAGAGAGGATATGGAAGTAAAGAAATTTATGCATATTTTTTTTATTTGAATTTTATCTTCTGTGCACTTCTGGTACTGAGTAAACAGCTAAGTTGTTCCAGAATCCCATCTCAACCCAAAGGCATGTTGCCTTTTCAAACCACCAATTATGTGCTCTAAACAGGTACAAAGGACGACCAGATCTCCCAGGTACCTGTGGTCCTGAAGAATGGGGTGTTTTGAAAGTGGTGGCTGTAACACAAAGCAGTTGTGTTTGAGGCTTCACCTCTCTACAGAACAGCAAGCAAAGTCAGTGCCCTAGATGTGTTTCAAGACAGGTCATGGAGAAAAGGGAATTGCAGTCTTCCACAGTGTGTCAGGGCCATGGGAAGTTATGTGAATGCCTAAAGAGGAGATCTGCTCTGGCCAAGTCATGAGCAGTTGTATTTCTTTTCTTATTTGCCACCAAAAATAATCTATGATTGAACTAGCCATATTATTTTAGAAAAAAATGCATTGTCAACCAAAGACTTCAAATAATGGAAAATCTGGAAATCTCTTGTGACTCTGCTCCAGTACTAACACCCTCACTATTACAGACTTATTTCTGCTCTCAATTTTTTGAACTTCAGCTTCCACATTTCAGAGTAAAGAACTGCTCTATCTAGATACTTTTTTGTGTAGACACTTTTTAACCCCAACCAAGTTGTCTCTTAGCTGTCTCTTTGGTCAGCTAAATAGATAGAATTTCTTAAATCTCTCTTTGTAGGGTGCATTTTTCTCACCAAGAACCATTTTCATTCAGTCTAGGATTTGAGCTGAACAAAGCTGAGGGAAAAACTTTGGCCAGACTCTGTTTTGAGAAAACTTAGGAGATAGATGTTAGTATCTGATTACATTTGGTGTTAATACAAACTTGATTATGCAGCAATAAATTCTGCAGCTTGTATTGTTTTGCTATGACAAAAACCTGAGTCATCCATTACACTTCTCTGTGAACTTCTTCCCTTTGAAATGATTATAACAAGCATGATTATATTGCATCAATATAAATCAACAGTGATGCCCTGTCCTAGTTACAATATATTGACATTTTATTCACAACATCATGGGTTTCTTTTCAGGCATTTTCAAAAGTATAAATCTCCCTTTCAGGGTGCTCAGTAGCAAAATTAGCATTTGCTTTTTGTCCCTGTGTTACAATTTTTTCATGGTTGTCAGTCCAAGTATTTGGCCTTCAGAGCTGTCTGAGGGAAAGCATAAATCAGATATATAAAAATCCAGTATATAAAATTGTGAGTTCTCTCACAAGCAAGAAAAAAGTTCCTTTTTGCAAGTGTAAAAGTGAAGGTGAATCTCTGTTTAAAAGTGTGGTCACTGCTTTTTCACTTCAGAAAACGCTGCAGCATTATGTTACTACAGTGAGAAAATTGTTATAGGTCAGCTAAAGGCCAGTAAATTGTAACATGCTCTTGCATCTCCCATAGAAGAAATCATGATCTCATGATGGAAATGTTCTCTGGGCTATATTATTACTGCAACTTGTCCTCTAAGAACGAGGGCAGAAGCTCGTAATGGATATGGTGCCGGCACAGTTACAGGAGCGTACTCTCCTATCCACATGCCTCTGCACCACTTCTCCTCCCACAGAAAGGTCAATGACAGAGAGGTGAGAGGATTTACATACGCAGTGCCCTAGAAAGAAGTACTTCTAGCTAGGTTGGGCCTGGGCTGTAAACAGTCCCACTTATTTCAGCTAAACATTATTAGGGTCATAAAATGTCTCAAGATTCATGCAAACTTCATGCCAACTTGGCTGCAGCTCAGGTTCATCTGCTGTAAAAGCTTCCTGAGAACAGTTGGGGAGCTTGGGAGAACCCTGAGTCAGAGCCCGAAAGGGGTTGCTTTGGGAGGTTTCGTGTCCGTTTTTGGCAGGCCAGCTTTCTGTGGGATGAAAGCACTGCAAAAAGAAAAGGAGGTCTTACAGCATCTTGAGGCCCTCTGTGCCTGTAAGTGACATCTCCAAGTCAATGGCTGGGGCATCCTGGTTTTCGGGTTCATCTGAAAGTGCAGGTGTACTGCTTTGGAAAACAACTGAGACTGTGGTGTTGCGAGGTGAGGTTTTGCAGTGCTGCTGGCTTCCATGCTCCAGTGTACAAGGTTGGCCCAGTAATGCTCAGAAATTATTTATTATGCAGGCTTTCTTTTCAAGGCAGTGGCCTTTCCTTCTCAGGAAGGTAACAGCTTGTTCCTCTCTCTGCAAAATCACTGACTGCCACATTTAACTAGTGGTTGGGCTCAGTGCTTGTCCTACTTTTCCCCATCCAGTGACAGGTCATGGTTATGGGGGGAGGTTCAACAGAGTAACCCAAGGCTACAGTTGCAGCCTGGGGATGGGTTTGGGAGGATGGGGGCATCCCACTTGGATCAATGCAAGGCATACCAGGCATACTGGTAATGCCAGCTGTGATAAAGCTGGAGGGGTGAGGGATGCTGGAGTCAAGAGTGCCAGTGAGCTCCCGCACACCTCTGAGGTCATCAGCTCTGACCAGGGCATGCTGTAGTACAGGGAGAGAGGGGAGGCCCTCCCAGGCCCAGGAAAGGGCTGTGCTCCAGTGGCAGGAGAGTAATAAGTCTGCGGCAGCCTGGCACTGCCTGATTACCTTACAGTGACATGATGACATGCTTTCCAGTTCCAGGGGACATCTTCCCAAAAGAGATTCTGTATGCTAATCCCTCCTCCCCCCAACAGCCAGGCCTGAGGCTGCCGGTTGCCTGAGCTGCCAAATTCCCAGCAGGAGTACCCTCTGGTGCACTGATAAGAGGGGATAAAAGCCACTCTGCCCAAGCTCCCTTGGCTGTGGTGAGTTCTCCCCAGAGCCTTGTGCAGCCAGCCCCCCACTGGATGCTCCTCCCCACCCTGGGAGGGTGATGCAATCACCCAGTGGGGATGGCGCCTTCGTCCAGGTAAGCCTGGACCACCACTCCACAGATGGGGTCACCTGAGACTCTGAGGAGAAGGGAGAGGATTCCATAGCTCACCACGCCTGTCTTGGTGACTCTGTCAGCATCTGTCTCCTTTGCTGTGCTGGTCAGCCTGTGAAGCAAAACTGGGCATGCCAGTGATGGACGAGGCTCTTCTCCAAGGGATTACCACTGTCTGAAATACAGGCAGCTCTTTGATCCAAAGCTCGGCGAGCAGAAGAGGGTCTGCTCTCTCCTATGGTGGTCTCTGAAGCTACCCATGACCCCTGGGGCTAGCAAAAATATATCCCACCGGTCAGAGCACCCTGAGGGTTTGCTCAGCTGTTCTAATAGAAGCCTCCTCTAGGAGCTGGGAATGGCTGGAGTAGACCACAGATCTTGTCATGGACATAAGAGCAGTAATACACAGCTCTTTTGTTGATACTCCTGTCCCATGGGGAATTCACCAGTGACCAAACACTTGGGCATATAAGCTCCTCTGCTTTGCTGCAAAAGATCTGAAATACAGTCACGTTTTGGGCTCCTAGTGTTTTGATTGGCTTTGCTGTCATGCCTTCGGAGATAACTCTTTTAATTTACATTGCACCAAACACTCCCAGTCAACCCTGAATTGTGCAGGACCTGCTGCTCCAGTTGGATCCCTACAAATCTACCCAATGGGATTCATCCCAGAATCCTCAAAGAGCTAGTTCGTGTCACTGCACAACCTCTCTCGATGATTTTTTTAGCAGTCTTGAGCAACCAGAGAGGTCCCAGCTGACTGGAAGCTGGTGAAGGTTGTCCCAGTTTTCAAGAAGGGCAAGAAGGAGGATCCTGGAAACTACAGGCCTCTCAGTCTCACTTCAGTGCCTGGTAAAGTTTTGGAGAAGATTATTCTGGGAGGTATTGAAAAACACCTGAAAGACAACGCAGTTATTCATCACTGCCAGCACGGCTTCATGAGAGGAAAGTCCTGCTTATCCAACCTGTTTTCCTTTCATGACAAGGTAACCCACCTAGCTGATCAAGGGAAGCCAGTTGATGTAATCTTTTTGGATTTCAGTAAAGCTTTTGATATTCTCTCATGGGATCCTTCCGGACAAAATGTCCAGCACACAGCTGGATAAACATATCATGTGGTGGGTGAGCAACTGGCTCAAGAGTTGACCACAGAGGGTAATAGTGAATGGGGTGACATCAGACTGGCGACCTGTCACTAATGGGCTTCCACAGGGCTCCATCTTAGGCCTGTGCTCTTCAACATCTTCATAAATGACTTGGACATGGGACTGGAAGGGATACTAAGTAAGTTTGCAATTGATACAACATTGGGAGGAGCTGTTGACTCCCTCGAAGGCAAGGAGGCCCTGCAGAGAGTCCTTGTCAAATACGAGGGCTGGGTAATCACCAACCATATGAAGTTCAACAAGGGGAAGTGCCAGATTCTGCACCTGGGATGGGGCAACCCTGGATGTACGGACAGACTGGGGAACAAGATGCTGGAACACAGTGCCACAGAAAGGAATCTGGGGGTCCTGGTCGATGCCAAGTTGAATATGAGTTAGCAGTGCCCTGGCAGCCAGGAGGGCCAACCGTGTCCTGGGGGGCATCAGGCAAAGCATCGCCAGCTGGTTGAGGGAGGGGATTGTCCTGCTGTGCTCTGCACTGGGGCAGCCTCATCTTGAATATTGTGTGCAGTTTTGGGCACTGCAATATAAGAACAATATTAAGCTCTTAGAGAGCATCCAAAGGAGGGCAACGAAGATGGTGAAGGGCCTTGAGGGGAAGGTGTACGGGGAGCAGCTGAGGTCACTTGGTCTGTTCAGCCTGGAGAAGAGGAGACTGAGGGGAGACCTCACTGCAGTCTACAACTTCCTTGCGAGGAGAAGAGGAGGGGCAGGCACTGATCTCTTCTCTGTGGTGACCAGTGATCAGTGACAGGACCCGAGGGAATGGCCTGAAGTTGTGTCAGGGGAGGTTTAGGTTGGATATTAGAAGGAGGGTTTTCACCCAGAGGATAGTTGGGCACTGAACAGGCTCCCCAGGGAAGTGGTCACAGCACCAAGCGTGACAGAGTTCAGAAAGCATTCGGACAATACTCTGGGGCACATGGTATGACTCTTGGGGATGGTCCTGTGCAGGGTCAGGAGTTGGACTGGATGACCCTTTCGGGTCCCTTCCACCTCAGCATATTTTGTGATTCTGTTAGCCAAGCAGCATCCCATTAAACAAAAAGAAAACCTTGTTGCAGAAAAATGTCCTATGACTAACAGGTTTGTCACTCCTTCAGAAAGCTCTTTTAAGAAAATGAGTTTGGTTTTGCAGACAAATCATGTCTCTTTAGTCAATCTACACTTTAATCAGGTGAGGTAAATGCCCACGGACTAGTTATGAGGGCCGTATAAATATCTCCATAGATAGAGGCATTGAGAGATAAAATGCAAAGATATTTACTATTTTATGAGGCTCATTCCTTTCCCTAGGATCTAAGGAGACATGCTTCATTGAATGTCAGTAAAATGTCTTTGATATTGTGAAAAATCTCCTAGTTTTGATAAGTTTGATGTTTTCAAAAATAACTGTATATTAAGTATTGTCTATGGTGCTGGTGACCTTTACTGTCACATTTCTGAGTCTCAAGTGGCCATACATGGCTGTGATAGAGTAAGGGCTCTGTGTGACTTGGGAGTCCCATAACACAGGAGCTCTCCAAAAGTATTAAGTGTTCGGCACTAAGTCAAGGCACTGTAAATTCTACTCAGTGTGTTTCATATCCAAATGCTTTCTGCCATTTAGCTTTTTGGTGATTGATTTGTACCATTGCAGGTACCAGGCATATTTTCTGAGCTTAAAGGACACTGTTGACTATTTTAGAAATTGTACATAACTCAGCATTCAAACCCTTTGTGCTGCTGAGACAGACAATGCTAATACATGGAGTTGATGAGAATTGCATTTGCCAGGTCTGGCCCTGGGAGTGGGCAGCCACCCAAGGTTTCATTTCCTTGGTGATGTAGTCAGAGAGGTAGGTGAGGCAGTAGCCCCAGTTGCTTATTTTAGGCGACACAGACTGTTGGCTTTCACAGAAAGTCCTTTCTGCAAAAAGTGAGAAGGAGGTGGCAAAAACATCCAAGCCCCTCAACACTGCTTGCTGGTGAAATTGTGCAGAGAAAGTTTGTTCCTTCCCCGTAGACTTTTAATCAAGGTTTATGAAAAGGTCTCAGAGGAAATAGTACAATTTTTTTGTATGTATGAGTGTTCCACTCCCATTACAATGTCTTGCTCTGGACCCTTTGGCTTGTTCAGGGTCATTAGCCACCACTCAGTAATATGGATATCTGTAGGAACAGAAAGGGTCGATGTATCTTGAGGTTCTTGTGTCTTAGTGGAAGGCATGTCAGAAGACTGGCAACTGCGGATGAGACACGATGTGTTACAGGTTTATTTCAGTCATGATCTTCACCCTCCTGCATACCCTGGGTTAAAGAAAATGCTGATTTTCCTTCCTTGTTTTTGTTTCAGTTGCTGATTGCTCTTAATGACATCAAAGCCCCACCCTTTCTATTAATGGATCACTGCCCAAAACACGCCCATTTTTAGTTCCTTCTGTGGTTTAAACAGGTGCTCTTTCTATCCCATGGTAAATATGAGCTGACTTTTTAAAGTCAAGTTGTACTGCTCACAGCCTAGAAGCATATCTTGCTTTTGCGATTACTCTCAATGGCTGTGAATTTAAGTTATATCAATCCTGAACAACTAGTTTCTGGGAGGTGGTCCTGGCTGATGCTGAAACTGCTGCTTCTGATGAATGGTCCAGTAAATTTTCAGATGAGAAACCTATCTGAATTTAAAGCACCTAGTGGGCAGAGAGATGACTGTCTGCCATTGCACAGTGCAATGTGAATGGATTTTTGTAATTTCAAACCCCTAAGGGCTATATTTATAGCAGGAGAGGGGACTGCAGCACCCCACCCAGGTATGCTGCCTGGTGTGGTATGTGCCTTCTGGTACTGTGGCAGGTGAGTGGTCATCCCACATCACTCCCGCTGAAGGTTGTGGGTGAAATGTGTTCAGCAAACTCCAGCAATATGATGGGCAGTTGTTCTTCACATCTGCTCACCACCAAGAGGAGGAGGGAGGTGCAGCACTCAAGGGACTGGAGAAGGACTCAGCACATTCAACTTCCTTGGAGGGAACCTGCTGTCCTTGCTTGGAAACAGATCCCTTGCCCCCAGGGTTGCTGCTTAGGCCAATAGGAAGAGTCCTGGGGGAATGACTTTGGGAGCTAAGGAATTCCAGAGCATGGGAATAAGATATGTGTCATCAGCTGACACACACTTCATCCCCAGCCAAAGCCAAAATCCATCACTACTCTCCAAGAGAAGACACATTTGTATTTGCTCTTTTTACGGTGCTGGAGGAGGATAGGCCACAGCCAGTGGTCCCAAAATATCACCTCAAGAACATCTTTGTGATCCATTGTTATCTAGATTCTGCCAAGGTGGCGTTGGAGGGACCATGCCCTGGCATGATCAGAAGTCCTTTAGCTTACTTTTGCTTTCCTGCCAAAAGTAGCACAAAACTCCTCCAAAGAAGGAAGACCAGCACTTTGTCCCTTCACAGCTGCCTCCAAATCAAGACAGAAACCTGTCTGTCCTGCAGCACTTGGGCAGCAAGGGATCAGTCATTTTGGGGGAGATCAGGTGTTGACCCATGCAGATCCAAGCTGAGTTAAGGGGTGCTTGTCAGCCCAGGATAGCACAAACTCCCCCCAGGGTGGGGAGGGACAGAGGCCTGTGCTCCTTTGTAGCATTGTTTCTCTTTCGAAGCCTGCAAGCCACCACAGTAGGCAAGGCAGGGTGAGGATAGGCTGGAGAAGAGAACAGTGGGCTGTGGGTGAGGACCAGCATGCATGGAAAACTTCTCACCTGTGCTCACAGGTATGTCTGCTGAAGCATGGCATGGAGAGACCAGTCCAGCTGAGGAGCAAAATGGCACTAGGTACACAGACCTGCACAGCACTGTGCAACGTGGCAAATGGCTCCTATGCAGCTGCTTTCTGCACAGGTTTAGGCCAAATGACAGACTTGACCTGGCTGTGCTGGCACAGGGGACTCAGGCAAGAGATCTCAGGCAAGCAGGAGTTAAAACAGGAGATCATAACTCAGCTAGCAGACCCTTTACTAGTATTTGCCGGGTCTCATCTGCCTGCAGGAGAGAGGGACAAGGGGAGCCAGGGCACCTTCTGAGCAGAAGGCAGGCAGCAGCATGACTGTGTCACAGAGCAGCGGGCACTCAAGGTCTGTGCGTGGGGATTAGCAAGGGAGTGGGGCATTTTCCAGAATTCATATTCAGTGTGCTTAGCTTAATCCACTGTTTTGCTCCATTCCCTCTCAAGCACCACCAGACACGGCGATTTTCAAAGCCCTTTTTGGGGTGAGTTCTTTGTTTGTTTTGTGCATTTTTTTCTAAAATACTGCAGAGGCAATGCAACACAGCATACGTGCTGCGCCGTTCTGGAAGATGGAAAACAAAAGCTAAAAGAGGATGGTTAACCTTTTCTAATTGTCGTAGCACAGGACTAGTTGCCAGGAGGAACTTGAGTGCTAATCCTACTTTACTCATCATGTGACCTTTGGGTAAGTTACCTAATTAACTTGTCCTTCGGTCTGTGGAGCCTGCAAAGAGCAGGTGTTTCAGTGAAACCCAGAATTGCTGAGCCAACATGTGGCCTCAGGAAATAACCAGGAAATAAAACCCGCTGCACTTTTTTAAAGGTGGCATTAATACAGAGAATTAAAATCTCCTGGTGTAAATTTAAGCCCGCCTTTTAATCTTTTGGTGGGGTACAGACTATTTAGTTGAAGGGAAGGTCATGCTGGATGACATTTCGTATTTGTGGAGGAGTGATACAGAAGTTATTCGATCATATTATAACGAGTCAGTTCTGTTCTGGAGTTCATTTACTTCTACTGAATGTGCACGGATCCTGATTTCCCCTGACCAACTTGTGCAGTTGCTTCTTGGAGTGCTCTTCAAATACCACTGGGGCTGCCCTCTAGAAGGATGTGGGATTACCCCTCTTTTTCCTTACATTTGAAGGGAGTTTTCCAGCTGAATTGATGCAAAAAGGTATAGTTCTCCCTTGATTCCAAGCTTTTTCAGATTCAGTTTCTCACCCTTCCTGTGTATTTCTTTTTCATAGACTCACTTAAACTGCAGTTGCATCTCTTTTCTTCCTGAAATTATTTGGTATTAGGTACATAAACACAGTCGGATTCTTCATGCTAATATGAAATAAAAAGATACTAGCAATCTTTCCCAGAGATCATCCTATTGCTGGTGAAAGGTCTTTCACCCTGCATTGGAAAAAGCACTTTACAGAGCTATTTGCTCCCTCTTTAGCATTTGGTGTCAAAGAAAATGCCATTGCATCTCTGCTGTGGATTACAAACACATCATTTATTATTATCTGGCACTCAGGAGGCAAGCCTGCCTCCTGAGGTAGGTATCGTTTGTTTTCTAGTTTGATCTCTCTTTCATTTAAAGAGGGAGCTTTTTAGGGAGATTTTTTTTCAATGAGCCAGTCCACGCTCTTCTTCTCTTCCAAGGAAGTTTGGTCTTCACAATCTTTTGCTACAATGGTCCAATACAGTTCCAACAGCGGGTTTATTTAAATCTTTCCTTTTTATAATATGCTGTGGACTGGACAGCTGAAATGCAACCTTGGTTTGGATTAATGGTTTCTACAAGCAGATTTCCAGAATCAGGTTTTGATCCCTTTTTATTTAAAAGTGCCCATAACCACGATGCTCTAATTGAAACCGGAGGCGCTTGCTGCAGACTAAGGAACAATTCAATGGGATTAAGGCAGTGTCAAATCTGGGCAGTTGTGATTAAATTTGGCAAATATTAACTGCAAAATCTTGGCTCAAATCCTAGCCAATATGTATTTGAGCAGTTCCCCAGAAAAGAGTGGAGCTGAGCCTTGCCTGAGGTGTATCAGTGTGGCTGTTCTAACACGTCTTTCCATTGTCTTCACTTGATGGAAGCTAAGGATTTTGGCTCACAAAGGGCAAGCTCTTTGAGGGATGTTAAGTTTAGAGTTTGGAAAGAGCAATTTCCAGGGGAAAAAAGTTTGCAACATGACAATGAAACCAGACAGAAACCCTGTTGCCTTGAAAAATATAGGAGTGAGAACCTTTCCCAAAAACCCAACAAGCTCCTTGGGGCATGTCCACACCATGCCATGAAACACATTGCAACAATCCCAATGCTAGCCACAGAGGTAATGGCAGGACCAGAAGCAAAAAAACTGTGTCAGTGTCTTCTCTGCTCAAAGTATAATATGCCATGATTTCAAGAAATGGCTCACCTCCCCTCAGGTTTTGTATTGTGCTCAATGTACAGACTTGCCTAGGGTTTAGTCTGGGCTTTTTGCAAAGGGAGTATGGACATACTAGCATATTCCATCACCCAGACAATAAGCCTTGGGACATGAAAAGGAAGAATTTCTTTTTCTGTGACAACAGGACAATGTAATTTGCCCCTGATTACGTTGTTAATAGACTGTTAGAGGTTGTTTTGTTCTTCACATGCTCTTCAGAGCAACTCATCATAAATCTATCCACAATCTGAAGCAGAAATAATTTTAACAGCATGTTTATCACAAAGAATATCATGCAATGAGTGCACTATGCCAGTTCTAGTGGTATTTTTTGCTTGGTTTTAAGTTGGGTTTTTTGGGGGGGAGTTGTTTTGTTTGGTTGATTGGCTTGGTTTTATTTATTTGGTTGGGGGGTTGGGGTGTTTTGTTTTGTACTTGTTTTGTTGTTTTGTTTTGGTTTTTTTTATTTATTTATTTCTACAGCTGCCCATTAGGCTCTAGGATAAATCTGAGGTGCTGATATCCATCTATGAATCTGCTGCTTCTCTGTGAGACTGCCAGTCTGACTCAGAGCCAAGTTTTGCAGAGGTTCCACAGCTGGAGTGACTAGGTCATTGGCAGCCAGGATCTCCCAACTTTGAAACTGCTCCCCTCTTGTCCTTTGGCCTGAAGTAACCTGTTGAATCTATCTACATACACGTGTGAGCATCAAGCTTCCAGAATAATGTTGACCAACTGGAGAGAGTCCAGCAGGCAGCAACAAAAGGGCTAGAAAACATGATCTAGGAGGAAAGATTGAGAATTGGGTTTGTTTAGTCTAGGGAATTGAAGATGGGTAGATGTGGTAACACCCTTCAAGTGTGTGAAAGGCTACTGCAAGGAGGAAGGATAAGCTGCTCTTCACGTCTGCTGGGGACAGGAAAGGAAGTAGCAGGCTCACAGTGCAACAAAGGGAATTCAGGTGAGACATTAAAAGTAATTTTCCAATCGTGAGACTTGTGCACCACTGGGATGGTTTGCTGTGTGCAAGTGGTCTTTTTGGAAGGCTTTGGCAGCAGTTGAGATAACTCTCTCATCACCTTCAGCACGGTTGATCCTATCTGGAGGCTGGCAGAAGGACAAGATAACCTTTAAAAGTTTCTTCCAGCTCCATTTTGTGTGATTTCTGCTATGGATGCAGAGCTGATTCTTAATTCTCCGGTGAGTGTTTTGTGACCAGGCCACCATCTGGTTTTACAGACTGTTGTCTGATGGAGGAAGCGATTTGGGGGAGTTGTCCATCTTCAGATTGTCCAGAAGAATATCCCCAAAACACCACAGGGAGTTACAGATGCAAACAAGCATGAAGGGCAGCTTTCAACTGATGTAAAATTAAGGCTCCCTACTGGACCAGCTGCCCTTGGCAATGTCCAAATTGCCAAATCATACCTGCAGTGGTGGCCGATGTGGTGGCCTTGCACTGAGGTACACCTTGGTGCCCCAGCAAATAGAGTCAGACAGACACCCAAACACTTAGGAGCAGGCAGGAGTTGCTGAGTTTCTTTATGTAACTCAATAAAAGGAATAGAAACAGAACAAAAGCAAAACCTGAAGCACACAACAGTCTCTCCTCTGGTTTCACAGGGAAGCAAGTTCCAACACTGTCAAGTCAAAGATTAAATAAAAAGCCAAGGGCACACTGCCATGCATATATTAGGCCTGTGTAAAACAATGGTGCACATGCCCTCACAGATATAAACACCGTGAGGCAAGCAGGGTGCCTTAAGACCTGACAAAGAAGCTGCCTTTTTTCAGCAGATTCATTGGGCCTGTATTTTTATCCCTTCCTTTTCTGTAATCCTGTCCATTTTTAATGACGGAACATTATGCAACTGGTGTTTGCCTGGAGGGGTGCCCTGTCATGGGCCAGCACAGGAGGAGCGGAGGCTTGGATGGCAGTGGTGGCCTAGGGATCCCCAGGTTGTGGACACCCATGATGCTGCTCTCCGGAGAGGCTGGAACTCATCTTCACTGCAATAAGCCAGGGACTGCTGGGCAGAAATCTCCCATGCAGCTAAGCCAACACAAGTACCATGGGCTAATTTAGAATTAGAAGACATTTCAGACATACCCACAGAGAGCAACTCTCCCCTGTTTGTGAGTTCAGTGCCTTTCCGTTGCGCTTCTTTGCCCTTTTGTCCTCTTCTGTGACTCTTCTGGAATTTAAATTTGAGATGCACACATCAGCCAAGGGCCAGCAAGCTCCTTCGACCTTCCACTTCATTTGCAACAGACCCATTTCTAAGTAGGAATAATGATAGATGCTGATGAGGTGCAAGATTTGACATTCGTCTGGGAGTGCAGAGGCATGCAATTTCTAATTTCACAAAAATCTAGAAATGGATGGATATTTTTCTCTTTAGTCTGCAAAGCTTTGAAGGTCAGCAATGCATTTCAATTTTCATAGCTTTCAAAAGTGCTTGTTTTTCCATGGATTTGCTAGTTGCTCAGATTTTTAAATCCATCAGTTAGTAGCCCAATACTTGGAATGTGCGTGTGTCTCCTGAACATATCTGCTGACATGCACCAAGGGAGGAGAAAGCAGTCCTTCTGACTAGTCTAATGCTGGCACCAAGTCAGGGCTGGACTAACAATGCCATTAGATGCTTTAGAAATACTTAGCAGGACAGATAGGTGTGTGCCCTAGGCAGCAGGATTGCAATCTTCATGTGTTGTCCAATGAAATAAATCAAATAATTTTGGTGATCACAATCAGTGTTAAGGTTTTTTTGCATTTGTGTATCTGGAGGGATCTTTGATGGGGTGCCAAAGCATTCACTTATTTTTATAGTTGGGGTTATTCCTCCAAGTAAGACTCAGACACCTACTTCCTGTGTATGAGCTCACAAATGCAGCTGATGTGACTACAAGTCACATTGTGTGCCCAAGTTGTCTCAGGGAGCACATCACCTGGATCCCAGATGGCCAGGAGCCATTCACATGGGACAGGGACAGGGTCAGAGCAGGGTGCATCTGGTGCAGCTGGGGTGCAGGCTCTCTATGAACTCCTGGTTGTTCTTCCTACGGCTGCTTGGGGCAAAGGTTACTGAGTTCAGCGTCGCTCTCTGCTCCATGTATACAGGATGTACTAATGCTTTAAAATGCCACTGAATGAAAAGTGTTTTATGAATAAAGGGTATTAAGCTTTTGTACAATGCTGTGGCTCTTGTATTTACTTTGGGTCCTGAACACCCAGCCCAAGTTACTGGAGCAAGTAATCTCCCAGTGCCTGTTGCCGCACGCACCACAAACTGCTGTGACACACACAGCTGTCTCATGATTCTAACTCAGGGTTTTAGCCTCATTGCGCTGCTTCAGATGCCAGTTGGAGGGACTTCCTCTTCTCTTATACAATGGGTAGGGTTCTTTATCTGGAGAAAATCCTGCAGGGGAATCCCAAGCCAGATCTTTCCTTGACTGCCACTCCTGCCAGCTGCACATCTAGTACTGCAGATCTTGCTGAGACTAAACAACAATTTTTAAGGTTGTTGAGGAATTCTGCTTGAATGAATGTAGCTAAATCTGCACACCTCAGCAGGAAGCACTCTTCAGCCAGTACATTTATGGAGGATTGTAGCACTTAATGCACTATGGAGCAAGCCATGGGGTTGTTACAAGAATAAAGCATTCTGGCTGCTGTCATATCACACTGGGACCAGTCAAACTGGAATACCCCAGTATAGAGCTCTTGACTTTACGTAAGTGACAGGGCTGCAGTCCTCCAGGAGACTAAATTGTCATGTGCCTCTGGCAGAGGTCAATAGAAAGCGAGGCCAGCCCAGGCAGTAATATCTGAGGCACCCCAAATGGAAGGAAACATGATTAAACTGATTAAATGAGTCATGCCTATATAATCCTGTGCTGCAGAGGTAGGCAGAAAATCCCACCCTTACCACTCTGAGCTGCAGATAGCAGCATCTGGCGAAAAGTTTCTTATTGTAGGTACCAAGATGCTGGTGTCAGTGTTATTTCCTAGAGAAAGGGTGGCATTTTTGCTTCACTGAAGCATGACAAAGCAAGAACGGTCAGTATCTGGCCTGCGCTCAAGTGTCAGGGTGTCTTATAACTGAGGCACACAGTAAGTGCATCTTCGTGAAACTCCTGAAATGGAGGAAGTATGAGGAAACCAGAAAGATTAGTCCAGTAGGCATACAATTTATTTGTGCATATTTCCACAGACAAGATTTATGTCAATAAAGTAACTGCAGCTCCTTTTGGAGCAGCCACAGAAGGATGGGATAAGTGCACTGCCTTAAAGTGGGTTTGACTGTGGACCAGTTTATGAAGCTGTGAGAACTTGATGTGTCATGACATCCTCGGACTATTCAGGTGGAAGAGGAGATTGACCACTTCTAAAGTCAAGTATTTCCAGGGCCACCAGAGTAGACTCAGTGGTCTCACAAATCGGACACTAACTGGGATTGTTTGGTGTCTGGTTTTGAGGACTGGGTGTGTGACATCAGACAAGTCCCATCACTCTGGTGTACTCTCTTTTCCCCGTTTGTCCTTTCTCTTCCTTGCTTACGCTTGCCAACTTTTCAGGCCGTACACAGGCCATTACTAAGTGTTCATACAAGAGTTCATGTGCCCTTTAATGCCTCTAACTATGAAGGTAGCAGTTTAGTTTCCAAATATTGTTCAACCCTTCTAATACACAGAGCTATTTCTTTCTACTGTCTCTCACTAAGCAGTAAAAGTACTGGAAAGTCTTTCTGTTCTCCTACCCTGGAGACAAATGGGTAAACATTTCCAACATAGTCATCCTTTTAGCTGACAGAGGGACAGGCCCATCTCCCAGGGGCTGGTCCAGGGATGCCATTTCCCTAAAAGTGTGAGGATGAACATGAAGGCTGTGCTCATCATCAGCTTTTATGTCACTATTCTAAATGTGACGTAATCAGAGAAGGCTGCTTCTCCGGGAGCAAGAGGGGTTTAAGGAGGAGGCCACTAGCTCAGCTAACAGGCCATTTACTAATATTTGCTGCCCTGCAAATATTGCAACAGGGCAATGAAGCCAAGCTGGCATCTTGAATGTCTTGCCTCAGGCTATGCCTTTGCCTCAGAGAGGAACCTGCAGGCCTAAGGGATCCATCTCTCTCTGTCTAGCTAGTTCATGCATGTGCCATGAGCAAAACAAGCCTAGGTGAGGTCCCTCAAGTATAAATAGCCACACCAGAGTGTCTATGAGGCTTTCAGCTGGCAGGATGTCAGCTACCACAGGTATGTCTGCCCATGCTGCTCTACCCATCCTGCTCTTGCATTTCCCAGCTGCAGCCTGCATAGCTGTAGAGCTAACACAGATGGAGAATCCAGCTCCCTTGCTCCCAAGTGTCCAAGGAATGACCCAGCCATCTGCAGGAATCATTACCGTCCTCCGCAAGAGGGGACAAGGTCAAACCAATTGAATGTTGTCTAAAGAGGATCTTGGGGAGGGAATGTTTTCATTACAACAGTTCATCTTTCTTTTCACAGTTCATCAAAAGCAGGCCTTCTGCATACACACGCAAGACAAATAGGACTGAGGGGTGATGACGGATACTGTAGGCCCGTGGTGATTGGGATGACCCTCCACTCACACAGTTGATCAAAGGCAAGTAAAACAATCAGCCAGTCATCAGCAAAGATGTAATATTAAACTCCCCAAACACCTCATTTAATTAAGTCTTTATGATCAAAATCTCCATACCAGATCTTTTAAGTTAAACACTCTTAGACCTTGCCCTAAGATAGCAGAAAAGGACTTCCGGAGGGAAAAGGTCTGTAAAAAAATTATTAATAAAATAATGTCTCTTCCCTCTACCCTCCCAAATAATTTGCTTTCTGAGAGGATACACTTCTATCTGATTTGCCCAGGCAGAGCTCAGAAAGCAAGCTGGGGTGCCTCATGCCCCGCACTTGTTCCTGCTTATTGTGCTGCAGACAAAAAGCAGGAAACAACAAAGCTGCCATTTATGATGTCATATTCTTGTTGGGGTGATGACTATGATGTGAACCTGCTGCTGGCCTTACAAATCTGAGCCAAAGCTGACTGAAAAATGTCAGGCCTGGGCAGGTGCAGTGCCACTGCAGGAGGGGAGGAGGGGTGGAAGGGAACAGGCATACACCAGATATATATACTGTGGAGCATGCCTGCACTGTTCAGCCTGGTCCCCAGAGAGTAAAAATTTCTGAGCCAGACTCAAGTCAAAAACAAGATGGAATGTGAAATGCAGATGTCCTGGAGGTGGAGCTGGAATTTATAGTAAAGAGTATCTAAGCTGTTAGAGCAGGTCCAGAGGAGGGGCACAGAAATGATCAAAGAGTTGGAGCAATTCTTCTACACAGAAAGGCTGAGAGAGTAGGGGTTGTTCAGCCTACAGAAAGAAGACTCCAGGAAGACCTTAATGTTGCCTTTCAATACTTAAAGGAAGCTAATAAGAAAGATTTTTTTACCAGGACCTGTAGTGACAGGAAAAAGAGTAACAATTTTAAAGTGAAAGACAGTAAATTCGCAGTATCATCAAGGTTGTAAGAGACCTTCAAGATCATCTAGTCCAACCATCAACCAAATGCCACCATTATCACCCCTAAACTGTATCCCCAAGTGCCACATCCAGTCGCCTCTTGAGCACTTCCAGAGACAGTGACTCCACCACCTCTCTGGGCAACTTACTGCAATGCCTAACCATTCTTACAGTGAAAAAATATGTTCTAATATCTAATCTGAACCTCCTCTGGTGCAATTTCCTCTTGTCCTTTTACTTGAGACACAGCAGAAGAGACTGACCTCCACCTCCCTACAACTTTTCAGGTAGTTGTAGAGAGTGAGAAGCTCCCCCCAAACCTCCTCTTCTCCAGACTAAACAGCCCCAGCTCTCTCAGCTGCTCCTCATAGGGCATGTTTTCTAGACCCTTCACCAGTTCCGTTACCCTTCTCTGGACATACTTCAGCACCTCAATGGTTGTTTGGAGTGAGGGGCCCAGAACTGGACACAGTACTTGAGGTACAGCCTCACTATTGCCAAGTACAGAGGGACAATCACTTCTCTAGTTCTGCTGGCCACACTATTTCTGATACATACCACAATGCCATTGGCCTTCTTGGCCACCTGGGCACACTGCTGGCTCATATCAAGCCAGCTGTCAACCAACGCTCCCAAGTCACTTTCTGATGAGCAGCTCTCAAGCCACTCTTGTAGCAGTCTGTATCACTGCATGGAGTTGCAGCGACCCAAGTGCAGGACCCAGAACTTTGCCGTGGTAAACCCCATGCAGTTGTCCTCAGCCTGTTGATCCAGTCTGCCAAGATCTCTCTGTAGAGCTTTCCTGTCCTTCGGCAGATCAGCATTCTCACCTAACTTGATATCGTCTGTGAACTTACTGAGGATGCACTCAACCCCCCTGTCCAGATCATCAATAAAGATATTAAACAGGACCAGACCTAATACTAAGCCCTGGGGAACACCGCTAGTGACCAGCTGCCAGCTGGATTCAAGTCCGTTCACCACCATTCACTGAACCCATTCATCCTGCCAGTTTTTAACCCAATGAAGAGTACACCTGTCCAAGCCATAAGCAGACAGTTTCTCCAGAATAATGTTGTGAGAGATGGTGTCAAACACTCTACTGAAGCCTAGATATACAACACCCTCATCTGCTAAGTGGATCACTTTGTCATAGAAGGAAATCAGGTTGGTCAAGCAGGACCTACCATTTGTAAACCCATGTTGGCAGGGCCCAATCCCCTGGTTGAATAAGATTGGATATAAGGAAGAAATTCTTTATGATGAGGGTGGCAAGACACTGAAACCAATTCCCCAGAGAAGTTGTGGATGCCCCATCACTGGAAGTGGTCATGGTTAGGTTGAACAGGGCTTGGAGCAACCTGATCGAGTGAAAGGAGTCTCTGTTGATTGCAGAGGAGTTGGATAGTTGGTCTTTAAGGCCTGTTCCAATCCAAATCATTCTATGACTCCGATCTCCAGATGTCTCAGACCCCCATCTTTATATGAGATACATCCTGCTTTGGAAGCTTCTCTCTCCACTGATCAGAGGAATCTGAGTAACTAGCTTAAACTAGCTGGATAAATGAGCAGACATGAGTCCCATCCTTTAGCTTTGTAGTAAGTATTGTAAAGACATGAGACATTCTAATGATGACAAATGGGTAGACTTTTGATTCCTAGATGAAAAAGATATTTTTAATTTTCTCTCTGTTTCCATCATTGGCTTAAGGCAATTGTACTGCATCTGAAAGGAGTGACTCAGCCCTGCATCATGTGTTCCCACCTCACCACCTGTGCTCCTTAGTTATCATGTGGTCAAGCAGTCAAACAGATCAGGGGATTCAGACAGATGAGGGAACTCTTCCCTCTTTTCGCTGTTTTCTGCTGAGTGGAGAATTTATCTGGATCAGCCTGATGTGCTGGATTTACCACATGCATGAGCCTTAGACCTGGCACAAATGAAGGGATGGGAACTCACAGAAAGGGACAGAACAATTTTACACATTTTGGCAAAAGCTGGACTTTGGCTCAGGGTGGTCATGAAACCATACTTAGCTCATATGTGATGCGGTAACCCAGTGATGAGAGATTCTCCATCTCACTACTGGTTTCCTGAGTCATCTGAGCAAAGCTATTCTTTTCCAATTTATTATAAAAGCACATGAAAATTAAGCAGAGTACAGCCTGCTGTATGTGAGTTCATTCATCTGGCACCTGAAATGAAACCTATCAAGGTGCCGTGTGGCGTTAGGCAGCCAACTTCGGCACTTGTAGTAAGCATAGTTGTACTTGCCAGCACTAAAAAGGGAAGAAGGCTGCATGGGAAGGAGTGAGGGTCAGAATCACAGAATATTCTGAGTTGGAAGGGACCCACAAGGATCATCAAACCCAGCTCTTAAGTGAATGGCCCATACAGGGATCAAACCCAAGACCTTGGTGTTATTAGCACTGTGCTCTAACCAACTGAGCTAATCTCAGGGTCTTTACCCTGGAAGTTGTGAGAGCAGAAAGGCAAACCAGGATTCCTGGAGCAGACTGCAGCTAGCATAAAAAGAAGACCTTTTGGACAGATTAAGGATGTGTTACTGTCCCCTCTGATTGCATACCTTGGCACATGGGATTGCATCCAGAATGTTTTGCTCATCCTAGAAATAGAATATTTTGCTGTCTGAAAGAAATATGAAAATATGTCATACCCCAAATACTGGCAACTTTAGGGAATCCAGAGGCATTTTCCAAGTGTTGAAACTAACAAAAAATCAAAGAAAGGACGGGAGGGGAGGGGAGACTGCATCATTAAAAATAAACTACCTTTATCTGCTCTACACCTCTATCCACTTATTTACACCTCTATCCACTTTAATAGACCATCAGGTGATTTAACTGCTTTGAGAAGTTTATACTAGTTCCTTTAAACACTGTTCAGCACTATTTTTCTTTGCTTGTTTGTTTTCTATCTTCCCCTAATTGCTATGCTAAGCAGAGATCTGCTACCTAGGGCTGTGCACATGGAGATATAGACCTTTGCTACCAAATCACCTGTACCTGGATGTTTTTTAATGTGTGTATTATCATGGCATAGCCACTAAAGGCAGAATTGTTTGTAGCTGGAATGGGTCTCATGAGACAGAGTAAAACTTGAGGTTGCAACTGTATCTGGTGATCCATGAAAAAACTCTTGGTGATGTCAATGGAAGACCTGTCTTTCATGAAAATTTGGCGAGGAGCCATTGCCATGTAGTTGAGGCTGTATTTGGTGACTACCCTGGCTGTGCTCCCTGCCTTTACATTGTCCAACATAATGTCGGCCCAGAGTAGGCTTAGAGCAAAGGAATGTGGGGAGGAGGAGCTGAAGTTAAAAGAAAAGAGCCTTTTAAACCTTATCATTAAGTCTTCCTCTAGGACTTGGGTTTCAAGCACACTCTCTGAGAGTTGCACAAGGAAGATCAGAGAAACTCTGGACTATGCATGCAAAAATAACACAATGAAAGCCTAAAGGCAGACAGCAGGATGGAGGACGCAAATGATCCTCCAGCAGCTTCTGGAATGGTGAAATCTTTTTTTGTGAATAGCTCATTGCTGAGGAAATGGGATGTCCTATGGGACCAGGTAACAGTGAACTGGGGTCTCTCCCTTGTCAAGCAGCCACAGAGATAAGGGGTATCAAAGTTGGCACTTCTGTTTTACCTCTTGTTGGAGCAATTCAAGTTTTGCTAATATAGCAAGGGTCTACTTTTCTGGCTTGGTGATTAGATCATGCCAGGATTGGAAGAGGAGTCAGCTGAGATATAAGCTCTGATCCAGGGAGGAGCTCATTAATTTTGCAAACTTGAGCCCCATTAGCAGAAGTCCAAGACAGTCACTCACTGCTGTGATGAATGTTTGGGGGTTCAAGCCCAGATCTGGGAGTTGGCCAAGCTGTCAGCTTCAGGTGGCAGTCACTCATTGCCATACTATACTTTCAGTTGACTTAAAGATTTCTGGTGACTGGGATAAATTTTAAAAATATTTTAGCAACAAAGAGACTTGTTTCTATCCAAACCAAAACATTTGGTGATGATTTTTTCTTTATTTTCATTTGGCTGACAAACAAGTCACTTCTATGTTATTAAAGGCAGTGAACTACATCTTATGTGGTAATAAGTCATCGCCCTCTCCCTTTTGGTTGCAGGGGTTCAGGAACATCAGCAAAGACTCCGAGTTCATAGTTCTGCAGAAACAAAAGGTGATGTTCTCCAGAACTGCTACTGAGTACAGTGCCTCAGGATTGGCTTGGTTTTATCCAAGATGTTTGGGCTGTCTTCCATTTCCTGAAAAGTCCCACTCATAGAAATTAGGTATCTGCAGCCACTTTTTGGCACAGAAAAGAAAGACTGATGATGAATCATGGTTCTGTCTTCTCTCCATGGACAGGGATAAATGGGGACGTTGACAACAAGGGATTTTTCCAGCTACCTGCCTTCTGATTGCTGAGGCACAATCTTCAACTGTATCATATATTTTAATTTGATCACTCTTCTGTAGTCTGTCTTGTCTCATTTGCAGGAGAGATTAGCACGAAAAGACCTAAACTCTGCTGAGTCCTCAATAAAAGCATTAATATCATGCACTTCCAAAACTCTACTCCAGCTGCTCCACAATATATCTTTTGTTAGATACTTGTGGGAATAATAATATCTGCAGTTAGTCTAGCTAAGATTACAACAAAAAGAAGTTAACCCTCCTGCTTCGGGGCACAAACCAATTCAGATTGTGGCAGGTTTGCCAGGCCTGGGGGAAGGAGTTCATACAACCTTCTCCACAGCAGCCAGCACCACCTGTATCCCTTCCCTCCACTCCTTCTTCCTACCCTCTTTTCTTGACCTCTAGCACTGCCTTTCATGATTTTTTTTTGCTGCCAGCTTTTGCTCCTGCCTGGAGAGGCAGGCTGTTCACCCTGTTACATGTTCTTTCCACCTGCAGCTGGTTCCAGCTCTCTCTGGTTCATTCTGGGTTTTGTCAGTCATCTCTTGCTACAACTTGAAGTTAAAATTTCTGGCTCTCCTGACTTGGCATTGCTGTCCATAGCCTCAGCCATCCCCACTTTCCTTGCTGCCTTTTCCTAATCCCTTTCTTCCTCTCCCCAGCACAGAATTTAGAGACTGTGAAAGGGTAATTATGAAAGTCAGGTGGTTTCCAGCCCATAGACTTGAAGCTGGACCTGATGAGGTTGAGTTCACACACACCTGCAGAGGCACCTCCACCTGGCCGCACGTGCTGCCTGCAGGAAGGAGGTGGGGGTCTCCTTGTCCTCCTTGAGCTTCTCTTCCTGCACCTGAGAGGGATGAGCACAACACTGAGGATCTCCACAGCCCCCTGGTTCCACCAACAAGACTCCATTTGCCCCTTCTGCCTGCCTGCAGTTCCATGCTGAGATGTGGACCATGGCACTGATGTTGGTTTCCTCGTTATCATCTGCCTCGTTCCTGCCTACTGCGCCTGGGTTATGAAAAGTGTCCCCTTTTGCTTCAAAACACTGAGTTACAGAGGAAAGAAGATTTTTGCTGCATGTTCATCTCTGTTTTTTCATTGATGCATGCTAAGAAAAGCAGGGAAAATATTCCTTATTCCCTCCTTCATATCAGTCATACTAACCCTCCCTTTGCCTACAGGGTGTTGAATAAAGATGAGAGCTATGGTCTAGTGTGCTGGCCAAAACAGTCTCATTTTTTACACATTCTCCCTGAACTGCTGCCTTTTATTTATATTTAGATTGCAATTTTCTTTAAGCTTGGACTATCCTTTCATTGTGTTTTTATAGCACCAAATAAAGGATCTTACTGGGTTAGTAGGGCCCTTGATCACTGCACAGGTACAATGCTGATTTCACTGACTGGTTATAATAGAGTATATGAGTAAGCCAGGGCTGGAAGAGGAGTGACAGAAGTGCCCATCACCCAGTGGTCCAAGCTGGGACATTTTTTCTGTCCTTTCTCCCTGCTGCTATAGAAAGCATAATGTTACCTGTTGCAAGAGTTTTGCTGAAGGAAGTTTACACAACCTGATTCTGGTGGTATATCTGCCGTGCAGAAGGACTGAGAGCAGACACCCTCTCAGGACTCGCTGTTCCCATTTTGAGGTAGGAGACACAACAACAAGTACTAGGCAAAAAAATAGTCTCATTCAGGGCATCTCAGTGCAGACAACAGACTTCAAGCCACAAAGCTTGGTGTCTCTCACCAGGTACCTCCTAACCTGCTCTTACCTTGGCCTCTTCCATTTTAATGTCTCTCTAATCTTTCCCTTATCATAGGCAGGAAAAAGTACCCAAGCAGGAGATGTACTCCTTCTGTCCCGTTTGCCTCCATCCTGTGCTTTTTCTTCTCCTCTCTCCAATTAAGATCATTTACTCCTAGCCAGAAAATACAGTAGGTCCTAATGGAAGCCTGTTACAGTCTGTGGTTCACCATGCACATATTTGTAGGCCTGGGAGAGTGTAGTCACATACTGTAGAAGTGAAGAGTTTATAGGAGCTGATCCAAAGCCCTGTAAGGTAAATGGCATCCTTTTCATTGGCTTCAAGGGGCTTCGGATCATGCTGTAAATAGCCCAGCAGGATACTGTATGTGGATATGACAACTATTTATAGTACTTATGATAGATAAGATGTGTGCTCATCATCTAAATCTAGGCACTGTGTCATTTGGGGAGAGACAAATCAGGACTGATGCTTAGTGGAATGAGAGATATCAGTGACAATGAGGGACCACTGACTGACATATCACCTGCTTCCTCAAAACAGAAGCACCTGAGATCCTTCACCATCTACTGCAAATGCCCTTTGTAACAGATAGTTTTGTTTTAAAGGAAAGTTTTGTCAAATATAGCAAAGTAATTACCTCAGATTTATGACATTTTTCTGTAGCAAATGCTCCTAGCGTCTCTCATGGTGATCCCAGCCTTCTCAGAAGCCTGTAGTCTTTTATCTTCCTTTGACTGAATCTCTGTAACTCTGACCAGTGACCCCACAATCACTGAAAACCCATCATGCTTGATTGTGATGGTATAAGTTAACATGGATGACCTTGGTACCCAGGATTATGTGTGTAATACAGGCCTGATTGCTATCAACAGTACCCAAGGTTACCAGGTCTGACAACATCAGAGTTGAGTTACCTGCGTGGAACAACCTATTCATATTCATATCTGTGAGCGAGCTCCTCACTGGCATTCATAAACATGCTTCTCCCTCTGAGCAGAACATGGTGTGCAGATGTTATCATGCAAACGAAGTTTTTTGGATAAAGATGTTCTAACTTTTGATGTTGGAGAAGGGTTTTGTTTCACGTTATAGAGGAATCGCCAGTGGATATTTTACAAAACTTCGTGTCAAAGTGCAGATGAGAGCAGGTTGTCCATACTCTTGTTGTTGGATTTGTTATGGCGATGCCTAATCAAGAACAGCCCCATTGCCTTTGGCACAGTATAAACACACAGAGATAAACAGACAATCCATGACTCAAAGAGTTTACTGCTCGAACAAAAAAAAACAACCAAACCAAACCAACCAACCAACCAACCAACCAACCAAAAAAAAAAAAAAAAAAGAGCAGCCTTGGGTTGGTTGAAATGCTAGATGTTTTAGCACAAAAATCTCAGAAGTGAAAGAGATAGCACTCATGAATGGGTGGAGAGACCTTCCATAAAATCATCAATGTATCATAAATCTACAGTCCTGTTTCTCTATTATGAGGAAGAAGAGGGGAAGGAAAGGGGAGCAAAAGAGAGAAGGGGTTCTGCAACTCTTGATAGCTGATGTTGGGTTTACTCCCTCAAAAATGACACTGGTAGATATTCACTTTGGTTATGATCAGCACAGATTTTAAAGGCTCTTTCCACACACAGAATCTAGAGCCTTGTTTAGCAAGATCCTGTGCTGTAACAAGAAGAGAAGTATATCTAGTTTGAAGTTTAGCACTGATCCCAGGATGTAGGAATGACATGGACATTATGCTAGGCTTTGAGGAAACACACATGCAATTTCTCAGGCTCTGGCACAGAAACAAGAAATATTTGTGGAGTGTAGAAGAGGATCTCCTTTCTTTGAAATCCCAACCGGATTTTTTGAGACTCAGACAGTGCTTAATTGGATCTTCCATCATACCTGTGCATCTGGCAGGCAGGCAGTGCAGGCTGGTTGTGTTTGAGTCCCATGTAGCAACTTCCAGGCATCAATATGAAGAGGTTCATGCCAGTGTGGTTCCCCTGTTACACTGAGTTCTGCAATCTTATTTTTGCAAAGCATCTTTTTCATTCTGGGTATCTGCTTGCATCCGTTAGTGTTCATGAAAATACTTGTGGCCATATTTATTGTTAATCTCCAGTAAGACTCATATGCAAGTGCTCTGCTGAACAGAAGTTTGGTCTCTGGACAAAACAAAGAGAGGAGACAACGCTGGAGGCTCTAGAAAAGGAGGGTGTACAGAAGTCAGCTTCTCACACTGACAGTGGCACTGGCATACGTGGATTTGGGGTTCTTACGTCCCAAAGAATGTAGTAAGTCACTACTGTCTGCATATGTACTGTTGTGGATGGTAGGGTAGATTTGTTTGTTCATTTTATCCTCGATCCTTTGAGACTTTCTAGTCATTCTGTGCTTGTATTTTTCTGTTGACTTAGTTATATAAACTTCCTCTAATAGGATAATAAGTATGTCTTTTGCGTTGTAATCCTGAGATCCTCTGCAAGGCATTCTGCATGGACTGCAAATGATCTCAGACATTGTGACCCTGTACTGACCATTCAGCTACAGTTGTCTGAAGAGCTCTCAAACCTTGAGAACAGCCACAAGAATTGTAGCCTCAACTGGTGATTGTTTCTGCAAGTTTAGTCTGGCAAAATTCATACTGAAGATTTACTTAAAAGCTTTTTAGGTTTTTGTTGAGCCTGAAGAAAAACTAGTTTGATTGCAAAGCAAAGTTTTCCAGTGTTGGGTTGCAATTTTCAGTACTGAGCTCCTAAAAAATATAATTGCATTTGGCTTTCAACAATTGAAAACTAAAAAAAAAATATTTTTGTTTGACATAATCCCCCAAAGTCTAACATGGATTTCTTCTGGAAATGTTAGTTCTACCCACAAAAATGTGCCAGTTTTGGTATCTTCTATTGTTGTGGTCATTTAATTTAAATCCTGGACTAGTCGTACTCACTTTTTTTTTTTGGATGATCCTTTCTCTGGTTGAATTTTTGGTTTTCTGCAGTTAAAATGCATGCATCCAGTCAAGTTCAAAATTCCTTTACAGTGACGGACCACGCAGCAAAAGGAAGTGTGTTCCTCTTCACAAGCAGGACAGGGAATCCCTTCTCGTGCTGTCACGGTGTGCAGAAGCAGATATTGTGTCTCATTTCTTCCAGTTATTCGCTGTTCTAAAAGCATCTGTAATGAATAGCTGATTGTGAAGGCTCATGTACCATGTGCCTTTGCAAAAGGGAGTATTTTCTTGATGAGTTCCCATGTGTCTTCTTCACAGTGAGACCAAGAGCATTACTCTGTTTGGGGAGCTTGCTACAAAAACATCATATGCCACCAGCGCACCTGGTTTAGGCATTTACTTAACACCAAGCTGGAAAATGATGGCATATGATGAATGCCTCTCAGACACATAATATTGGTGACACATATTTGTAGCTGGTTACACTCTTTTTATTGATTATTTTTCTGTTAGTCAATTAGAAACTGTCCAGTAACCTGAACACATTTGAAATGCTAAGCCAGTGCAGATACTCCATCAGTGTCATTCCCTAGAAAGTAGTAAGAATTTCAGGTCATGGTGGCCTAAAGTCAGGGCACTTCCAAAACCTAAAAGCATAAACAGGTCAGGCAAGTTCTGAGCTTCTGGAGCTGTTTCCCAGCATGTGTCTTACACCTTCCTTGATTGCAGATAAATTCTTCTCTCTTATCTGCTTTCTAGAAATTTTCCCCGACATGAAAAGCCGTGGAGTATTAGTGAACACTGATTTATGGTGCATTAGCACATGTAGCATATGTTTCTCTAACTCCAGAGAAAGTTGGGCTCTACAATGCTTGGAAATGGTCTTTCAAAGCCCAAGACAGAGTGTTACACACATGAGAATGTGCTCTCTGCGGGTAAAATTCAGCTTTCTGTAGTGAGATACCACAATACTGAAGTAGTTGTTATGTTCTGTTCAAATGCCAGGATACATTTCGTCCTGTAGCCTTTACTGATGTATTAGAGAGCAGACCAGAAGTCATATACCTTGTCATTGATTTGGTATTGGGACTAAATCAACATCAGCTTTAATTGCTCCATATTACCCTGCACTGAATGCTCTGCCAGGAGATTAATCACCAACAACAAAGAATTAACTATGTGTCAGACTTATAAAAGGAGGGGTTTTAAGAAGCCATCTCTTTATCCGTCTTTGTGAAAACAAAGCAATGCACAATGGGAGATCTACAAATAATCAGAACACCCAAGGGGGGAGGAGGAGAGGCAGAGAATAGGCTTCCAGCAAGACAACCTGTTAAAAGGTTACTTTAAAAGCTTTTTGATGATGGAGCTTGTTGCATTTATGAAAGATGTGACAGGACATGCTCCTCTGTAATAGCAAGAGATTGGAATTGTCAACTGGGGACAGCCCTTCTGGCCCTTTTTCTATCATGAGCTGTCTGAGGCATTGCAATTAAACTCAGCACAACAGCTGTAACTGGGGAGAGCTGCAAAAATACAGTCAGGTGAAACATATCAATGAAATAATAAAAACAGCAAGCGTAGTGTGAAGAAAGCAGAGAGCAGGATAGAGAATGGCTGCACAATCAGAGAACAGAAGCCAGCAGGCCACTTTCTGGACACAGACCAGTATCTTGTGAAGCATTGTGTGGGGAAGTCAATCATTTCATGAAGCTTAGTACTTGCATATCAGGAAAAGAAAAAGATCTTTTTGAGTTCAAATGTTTGTCATCACAGCCAAGTTTGCAATGCCTTTCCAAGAGCTTAAATAATAACTGAAAAGGCTGATCTATGTACAAGATCAAATAAAAGATAAAAAGACAGATTTGTCTCCACTGAAAGGTCAGTGAAATTTGTCAGACAATGAAAACTACTTTATTTCTTTAGAAATCTTCCCAAAAAAGCCTCTCTAACTCTGTGTTATTTCCAGACTGCTCACCACTTCCTCTCATCTTTATAATCAAGAATGACCCTCCTATCTTCCAGACTTGGCTTTGCTGCAGTTTATATTCATCTAAATAAATACTGCATCGTGCAGCTCTTAGCACTAAAAAAAATATCAGCCCATCTGGTTTTTTCCCCTCTTGATGAAAAGTGTCCTCAGGGAAGATCACACATGTATGTCATGAAGGATGGGAGCAGGCAGTATATCCCATCCATGATGAAAGCCATCTTCTGTATTTCCTCTTTTTATTCTTGATTGTAGCTGTACACACGCCTGCCTTTTGTTACTTTCCCATCTTGAGTACCCTCCAGACCTTAGAAACATCAGGATCATGTTTGAAGTCATTATTCTGAAGTCTGACTGATGGCAAATTTGTGGGGATGGATCCTGATAACTCACTGGTGACTAGCCCGTCATTACCACTGAGGACATTGCACATTACCTTTCCTTCAGTCCTTTACCATCGTTTTTCTTCCCCTCCTGTGGTCCCAATGCAAATGAAAATGAGAGAGGATGAGCGTCAACTGCTACTGTGTCAATGTCACCCAACACTGGAAGCAATTGCTGCTGTCTTCTACTAACACCTTGGCTCTGTACCATGGGCATCCAAGTGCAAGCTTTGCCTGGAATAGCTTAGTGTGTGGAATGGCATGAAATGGGCTCCTGAGGTCCCCATCATTGGAGCTGAAGACAGGATGGGCACAGGTGGATGGAGAAGTCCAGCTAGAACACAGGCTGGGGGCAAGCCTGCCCACTTCCCCAGCAGTGGTAGGGGTAACAGAGAGAAGAATTTGAAAATATCCCTTTCAATAGTCACTGAGTATCTTGCTGATTCCAGTGTGGTTGATCCACGGCAGAAGACAGGCATTTAGTACTTCTTGGGACCTTCTATGGCAACAGAAAGAGCAGAGTAGTTCCCTGCTCCACAGTGAAAGAACACTCAGCATTTGGGTGATGCAGACGTGGTTTACTTCATGTGCCTTGAAGCACAAGAGAGAGCTGGGCCAGATAAGCTACGAGTGACCTGGCAGTGAGAATGAAATGCCAAGCAAGAGGGAAAAACACAGAACAGAGAACCAGATCTGAGGAGAGAGTGCTACCTTCCATCCAATGAGGTGCATCTCCGATTTGTATGATCAAGACTCATGGACTAAACAGAGGAATTCACCCGCCAATGGGTTCAGAGAGCAATGCCCCCTCCTCAAGAACCTATGATGAAAGGCAGGTAGGGATGTCCATCAGACAGACTTGATGTCTGACCAGTCTGGAGAGGCAGCTTTTTTGTTCTCTCTGATTTGTCCTCTGCACTAACATTTGCTTTAGATTCTTGTCAAAACAAGACCAACGTCTTAAAGTGCAGCACATGGTCTGTCCTGTTTAGTTGTGAAATGTTTTGTTTGGCTGCTGGCAATTTGTTCATCAGAAGAAAAAATACTTCCTTGGTCCATACCCTAAGAAATCCTCTCCTGTCACAAGCAGAAATCTAACAAAGTCACCCTGTCCATCAGACACCAACAGAAATAAAATAGCCAACCACATCACCCTTCTGACAAAATGTTATCAGAAAACCACTTGGGAAAAGCTGTGCAGGAAGTTCCTGGGATCAGCTGACTGGGGAACAAGAGACAGAAAAGGACTACTGCATTAGGAGAAGTTGTCCACATGGTCCAATATAAAATCTACAGCTAATGATAGCAGATGCTTGCAGGGCAGGTGCAAAACACTTCCTAATTCACCTAAATACCATGCCAGTAAGGATAACTTGCTCTGCCCCTTTCATGGCTGATTATCTCTTGCCCTGAAGCTGGGCACTGACAGTGCTTGTGCTTTCGTCCTGGCCAGCCTGGGCTTTGAAGCCACGTGTATTGCTAGTGTTATGTACTGTAACTGCAGATGCCATTATTCACACTTTGTTAAGACATGGTCCATTCCCAGAGTTACAGCAAAGGTAAATTTAATCCCATGTCTATCACATGCTCAGTCTAAACTGTTTGTCTCAATAACACCCTGTGTCATAGAGCCCTCTTAAAGTTCAGTATGCACTGCCAGAAAAAGTATTTCCTTTTATCCTTTCAGGTCTCTCTTCTTATAATAAAAGGAGATTCTTGGTCTTGTTTTATTGGAAAGTGAAGTATCAGTGCTAGTTGGAGTCACCTGCATTACTACGTACTCCTGCTTCCTCTCCTTGTGCTCTCACCCAAGTTTAATTGCCCTGACAATATTTTCTCCTTATATCAAAGCTCCTCTTCCCTTCGTGTCTCCTGGATTTTTGTGGCTCTCTTGATACACATATTCTCTTAACGCTGCTCAGTTCTCTTAGGAGCAAGGTGATTTCTGGTCCAAACACATCCAAGCCTTTCGTACTGGCAGTTGTCCGAAGTCCCTGCACTGACTTAGCTGCTGCCTTGTATCCCATCATGAACTGATGGGATACAAACTGCCTGTTTGTCTCTCCATCACCTGCTGCAGCTGGTTCTAACTTCGCTTGGGAACTCTTTGGGGACAGAGCCTGCCCTTTACCAAGCATGTGTCCCACAATTAGCCACATGGAGCACATCATGAATTCCACACCATAGACTGAGTGGATTCCCTTCCCAATATAACACAGGCAAAGACAGCTCTTTAATAGGCAACACATCCTCTTTGCATAAGCAAAACCACTGGCAAATACAATAGAATCAGGAAAAATCTTGCTGAATGAAGCTGTGTTTCAGTTAATATCAATGAGGCTGGCACTAATGCAAATAACATTTTCTTAATTAAATTCTAAGCGCTTCCAATTGTGTCTCATCCTATTTTTCTGATCAGTTTTTCATAACCAACAATTGCTCTGTTTTGAATGAGAGTTTGAAATTATTCCTTCCCAGATTTATGGAACTAATTCTGCAAGACCTGAACAATCACTACTTTTGCAGAGAATAATACAGATTCTGAAAATGTGGGTTTAGTTGTCCTGAAACTATTCACACATTATTAGTACTGTACTTCCTGAATGATGCTAGCTGGGAAGGAAAAGAGAAAAAAAAATGGAATTAGTTTCACAAATATGCAAGAGAAGGTAGTGCTCTTCAAATTGTATCACTCTATCTGGTCTCAAGAGCGTAGAATAGCCAAGATAAACCCCCACACAACAAGAGAAGATGCAGCTCTGCCTCTTCACTGCCTGGAGCGTGGCTGTGGGTAGCAGGACACAGAGGACCCACCCAGGGCATGAGAGTAGCTCTCAGCCTCTGGTCTCCTGTTGGCTTCTCCTCACACAAAGCTCATAGTTCCTCCCAAAATGAGGGGAATGTGTACATATCATCCTCTGAAACAGTACTGTAGTCCAGCAGGATGGAGAGAGCTGTCTCCTGGACCATTCAGTATTTAAACAAGAATATCTTCAACAAGAAAGGCAGAGAGATGGAGAGCACCTGGTCCAGAATCCCTTAAAGACCAAGACTCCTGGGCAAGGAGATGTTGGAGCCCCATGCTAACGGCAGCTGCTTTACTCCAGGCAGGGACTTCAGCCTGACCTAGCCTTGCACCAGGCACCAGGGCCTTTGGAGATGGGTATGTCTTATTGCCCCCTGTATAACAGATAAAAGGCTGCAACAGCAATAACCGCTCCTTCTTTATGCAGTTGCATGACCCACCCCCTCTTTGCCTTTGTTCACATGTGTCCATAGCAAAGCATTTAATTTTGGATTACATGGAACATTTTGTGTCAACTGAAAACAATAAGACTGATCCCCTTCCTCTGCCTGTGAGTTAAACCCCCAAAAATTAACATTTGGTTTTTTCTCTGATTCTAAATTATTTTCCAGTGAGGCTGCCAAGCTAAAAATCACTTCATTGTGCAGCTCCAGAGATGAAATAAATGCATCCTCTCCCATACTTACCTGATTTGCAATGAAAAAGAGGGCAAGAGACCCCAAAACAGAACAGCCTGGCTTAGCAGGAAAAGCTGTTGCCAGTGTCCACACAATAGTTGAGAAGAGGAATTCCAGGTATGTTGGAGCAAACAGTGTGTGGCCTTTCGGAGCAAGATTTTGCTGCAGAATCCAAAGAGCCTGACAGAATTTGTAGTCAGTACAGCTGGGAAAATGGACATGATGTGGAACTAGGTTGAAAAATGAGGATTTACAGGAAGGACAGCACCTCTTTCCCTTCACTCCTCTCAGCTGCAATAGGAGATCCCAGTGCCATCTCCACTTTCTTCTTCTGTCACAGTGACATAAGATCCCCAAAGAGCCACTTCTGAGTGCAATTCATCAAGTTCACTCCCCAGTTCTTTTGATCAGGCATGCAACAGATGCTGCAACGCTCTACGAAGCTGTTGGACTATGCCATCCATTTTTATTATACCTTTTGGCAAGCAGATGCAATCTTTGCTACCAAAAGCCACTTTTACTTTCCAGGGCAGGGCTGTATTTTGCAGAGGAGAAGGACTGTGAAATCAACACACTAAAGTGGCTGAAGAGATAAATAACACTCTAAACTAAAAGTAACTGCTGCAGTTACTTTCAGTGCTCTAATCAACGCCCCCGACATGGGACATCAAAGCAGAGCAAGCCAAGCACAGAATTCAACGTGTCCCTGAACTCAAGGCTGTGTGGCAGGAACAGCATAGAAATGTCCCGATTATGTTTCACAAGCTGGCAAATCTCAGACCTGCCCTCAGAGGAAGACTGGCCCTGAAGGCAGGAAAATGCGATGGGGCAAGCTATTCTGTGCAACTCCAAAGGGAATCTCTGATATTCCTGCTTTCATGTGGCACACTCTCTTGTGAAATCTCTAGTGAAGATGATAAAAGCCTGTAGTGAGACACACTCTTGTTTTGGTGGGCTTCCCATGGGTAAGCCTAAAGCTGATGGCAGAAGGCACTGGAGAGTGAGGATGAGTGGGAATACTCTTCCTTGACAGTGTTGGTCGAGCTCTGACCCCACCACTGAAAAGGAGAGCTTGGAAATAAGTTTGTTCCACTGACATGGCTCAGAGGGATTATCTCCTCCTTGACCTTACAACCCTATGGCTGATGAGCTTACCAGGTGCTTTTATCTAGCCCCAGCTGACACTGCCAAGGGGTTTTGTCAGATCTGCCTCTGTTGAGCAGAATACCGTCGGATGGATTCTCCATGCCCATTCTGTTTTATAAATGACTTGGACAATGAGGTTTTCACACAAAGCAATAGGGCTTTCAGGCTGAGAGTCAGGGCAGGAGCAGTGAATGAATCCACACTCACAGTCCAATCTGGTGTCCAACAGGAGCATGGATCTCAGCAGCTGAAAGGAGTGCTCAACCTCTGAACAAATGCCTATAGTAGGCATTTGTGCCCGCTATAACTACATATGAGGGGTCTAAACATGAGCAAATAAAACAGTCATTGAAGTTTAAATGCAGGGCTCATGAACAGAGATGTGTCTGTAGTCAATCTACCTCTAACCTGTCCGTCATCAGTGCTTCCAAAGCAAAGGATGTGCTATCAGAGGGGTGAAAAATGAGCACTGACTACTGAAGTTCCACAATGTACAGTACTGAAAGTGCATTTTCCTGTGTGTGTGATCAGCAGAAGCTATATCTAGGCCAAAGAAAAGGTCGATGTGAACACACACTAGCTGATTTCTTGGACTCCTGTGTAGTTCATGCGAACCATTGTCTTAACCTTCATATACACATCAATAATAACAGTAAATAACTAGAATATGGCCATTCTTGCCAAACCACAGGCAATCTGCTTCTTTAGAATTCTTCACAGCAGCAGGTCCATTCTCTTTCCCATATTACACTCGTAGGGAAGAATGGAAATATACTCTCTGGCCGGAGTGGGTTTAGAACATAATGCAAAATATGTGTAGAGCCTGTTGCTGTCTGGGAGTGACACATGCCTGTATGTATTGCATATGCATTGCCAATGTTTCCCTTTGAATGCCATGAGCATGATTTAATCCCAATGAGCTAGCTCAGTCTTTTAAGGAACCCTTGGGCCGTAAAGACAACTCCTAAAATAAAGTGAATCCTTATGAAAGGGGATTTTTAACATGGACAGGGTTGCATGATTATTGCTTTCATTGCAGTAAGTGTAGTGCTGGCAGTCCCTTGTGCTGAACAGGCAGCCCTGGAGCCTTAAGTCCCCTTCATCTCCCAAAGTGCTACAACATGAGCATTTGCTTCCACTACAGTGACCTGTCAAGTTGCCTCAGCCTTGGCTCAGCAGGGTCACTTCCAGGAACAAGGAGATAATTCAGCCATTATGACCCTGTCCGGCTCTCCCGTTCTTTGATAAGCCTCCTAACAAAGGTACCAATTAGTGACAAGTGTGATGGGGAATTTTGCAACACAGGCACCTGGGAGCTGAGATAGGAAGCACTGGTGGCTGTCAGCACTGCACTGGGAGATGGTTCTCCTTGGCACTTGCAGGCATGGGACTTAGGGGTGATTTCTGGGGAAAACACCATTGCTGCAAGAGATTCAGGGTGAGCTCCAAATGCAGACATTTTTCCTCCAGGTTGGTACTGAGGTCCAGCTCTCTTATTGTGTCTGGCACACTTTGTTTCAGATAAAAATCAGGCACTTTACTGTCACAAAGAGTCTCATAGAATATTTATGCCCTATTTCAGGAAAGAATAAGATGGTAGCTCTTACATCCTTGCCGCATGTCCCTCTCATCTCTCTAAATCTCCTCTGCACTGTTTTATTTGGATAACACAGCATTCACAACGTGCTTTCCATTATTATATGCTGCTGTCCAGCTGTTCAGTGTCAGGCTTTGCTTCAGGCTTCTTTTCTCTCTGGTCGTGTGTCTTTCTTTGCACATTTGATTCACTGATGTGCAGCGTATGCTTTGGGGCAGCTCTCTTTCATGGGCAAGCACCGGACTAATAGATGATCTCAGGAATGATCAGATCAATTCATTAACCTTCTGAATAAAGTTCTCTATTGATACAGCTCCTCTTATCAGGGAAGCCTTGAGTATTATTTATTTCACAAAGTGGAAACGCTACTCTCCCCCTCTCCCACCCTGCCAAGGTTATGGCCTTACGTCAGCCCCTGCTGCGGTGACCTTGAGGGTACTAACCCTTTGGAAGTGCTGGGCTTTTTCCCGTCGGTGCGTGCATGGGCACAACTCCCACACTGCGTGTTGATCTGCACGTCTCACTGCACTTTGCATAGACAAGGCTCTTAGCATATATTTGCATGAGGGTTATTGGCCTTCTTGTGCTGTAGCACCAGCAAGATGTTTGATGTCAGAGCAGCCTTATTTCAGTGATTATCAGTAAGTGGGCTTGCAAGCCTGGGGCTGAAACGATTTGAATTTGTCGGTGAGGGAAAGCTGGAAACAGGTTGACCAAAGAGGTTATGGAGTTTCCATCTATTACGGTAGATGTTTAAGAAAAAACTGGACACGGCCCTAAACAACCTGCTCTAGGTGACCCTGCTTGTCAACGAGTTGGACTAGGTATCTCCAGAGCTGCCTGCACAAGTCAACCACACTGTAGATGTGTGATTTGGTGACCTTGCTGATTGTGTTTTCAGGTGAGGAGAGTTAGAGGCAGCAGGACAAAGGGAATTTAGGGCATTAGAAAGGGCAAAGTAGCCCCAGTTCAGGAGTGAATCTACACCGTTTCCTCCTGGAAACATATCTGAGACGGAGAGGAGACTGCAGCGTGAAGCCAAAAAGCTCAGTGTGATGTTCTTGTGAGGCCTGGAGATGTACATTTTCAACTGAGCCCTCTATGACTACCTCTCCTCTTCAAATCCATCAGCTTAATAGCTCACAAAAGGCTACATACTTCTCCCTGCCCTTATTGTAATTACTTGGATTAGCACCGAATCATCTTTTTCAGATGTAATATGTGACAGATGCAAGGTTATGTTCTGTGCCTATTTGTTCTTCTATTTATTCAATGCAGCCCATTAGCTAGATCATCACTCACTATGGTCTTTCTTCTTGCCACTACTCTAATGATTTCCAAATGTAATTTTGGACATTTTTGTTGCAGCTACCAGTTGTAAGGGCCTTGGAAAGTTCTTGCCACTTCTCAAGTAGCAAAAGTCAGCAATGTCCCAGCTTCCTCTTTATTCTTTTGAATAAACAAAAGAATGTGGATCACAACACTCTTTTTCTTACAGGTTCGCCTCCCCACTCCTGTGGTCTATGTGGTTGTTGGGGGAAGAAAGCCCGTTCTCATTGCTGCCCTTCTGGGCTATGAATGAGGATTTTTTGATAGTATTTTCATGCAGCAGAATCTTTCTCTCTTTTTTTTTTTTTTCTCTTGTTTGTTTGGTTGTTTTCTTGCCATAATTTGAGCATGAAAAAGAAAGGGAGCTACCCAGGTGGAAATGAATTTCAGTGAAGTAAGCCATTTTAATGGTGCAAAAGGTAACATTTCTAGTAACATTAGCCAGCTTTTACCTGCTACATTTTCATGGAAATTTCCTCAGGAAATTAGGTTTCCCCAGTTTGTTTTGCTATGGAAAGCTACTGGTAGCAGCTGTCAAAGAAAATTGCAAGTACCCACAAATATTGTCATTTTCAAAGGCAAATATTTGCAGAGCATAAAGTCAAGTCATGGAATTAAGCCATCCCTTTGGAAGAGTTCCTGTTGGCTAAGGCACTGCTTCTAGTGCCACTACTCACACCTTTTCTTTATATCACGGCACACCTATTTTTCCCTCCTTCACATTATTGTTACTGTAGTCACTGCAGTCCCAAAACAAGTGCAGGGCCCTACCTGTACCTTGTACAAATATGGATAAACTCATCTTTATCAGCTCTTACTCTTCTATTCACTCCCCTTTGGATTATCACCTGGAGTATGTTTGAGGTCATGTTTTATTTCCTCTCTGAGTGGTTTTTTTTCTTTGAAACAGCAAGTTATAACCCACCCACCCCAAGCCAGAAGTGGTATTTGCCTTGAGCTTTCAATGTTTATCAGCTGCCATTTGAGCTAGATCAGCCTTCTCCCCTTCACACACCCCCACCTCACACACATTTGAATAAAATAAGGCATCCTGGAGCGAGCACCCAATTTCAGGACCTACAAATGGGAAATGTTGTGGAATGTTGACAATACGTCATTACAAGCTGATCACCCAAACCCTGAGTGTAGGGTTTGTTGGTGTACTTCAGGAGGTCAGCTCACTGGCATAGCAGAACTCATCTGAATCCCTGGTACCTGAGCCCCCTATCCCACATGAACATGCCTTGGTAGTCCCATATGAGCATAGCGTCCAAGGCAAATTAGCATAACTAGCAGGAATTTTCTCAATTGCTTTAAGAGCTCTACAGTCTATACAGTGATGGATTCCTGCAGCTGGTGGATATAGACTCACCAAAGGCCCACCATTAAGTCCCTCACAAGTGTCCCTAACTTGAAATTTATGATCCTGATGTAAGAAAACAAAGATCCGTCATGTATTGAGGCTGTATGAATGTGGGAGAGAGGAAGATTTGGGGAGGTGGGAGGAGAGAGCCTTCTGCGTAAGGGCCCTGTGGGACAGATGTATAATATCCCCTCTGAGAAGCTGCAAAACTCCTTAATGAGCTTTCCTTAATGTCTCCTTTCTCCTGGGCAGCCTCCAGGTCTCTGCCAAGACATCAGAACACAGGCTGTGTGCCTTGGATCTGAGGGATGATTTTTTTGCATCCAGTCACTATGGTTGAACATATTTTTACTGCGGTACAGTGTAAGTACACAGGCTCTGGGCAGGAATTTGTCCAAGAACAAACAGGTGCAAAACCTCGGTGTTTCTAAGAAGATAAGCAGGGGTTATCACTATATGAGGGACACTCCCTTCAGTGTTGTCATAGTAAGGACAACATATGTGTAAACACCACAGACTAAACATCTCTGCATGAAATTAAAGGGTTGTGCATAATCTGCTGAAGAACAGCTGAGAAATTCAGCTGGGTTGGCAAAGAATGGCATTGAAATTATGAGCTCCAGCCTTAATCCTTCCTTTTGGATGGGCAGCTGAAGTCTTTCAGGATGGTACTGGAATCCAAAAACATAAGAAAGATAAAATTGTGCCTGAAGAGAGAGTAATTTCTGGCTGCTGCAAAGCTTGGGAACTCCTGTCCACAACACGGGTAGGAAGCACAGAACTGATGGAGCACCTGGAGATGCTGGAGTCATGATTTCAAGGATACCAGCAAAAATTACACAGATGAAGATGCTTTGTGTAGGAGAGAGGTTATCAGAAGTGGGGTTGGAGAAAGGTAGACTCCTTACAGCCTGAAGGGCATCTGAAATAGTGTTGCCAGCTGGCCTGAAATAACTGTATCCCATGGCAGTCTCCATGGGAGGAGCATTAAGGAGCTGCAAGGGAGACTTTGGGTGAGGATGGTCTCTCTAAATACCATTGTTGAGAAGCCACATCATTAGAAGGACAGTCCCACTGAAATCTGAGCAGAAGCTGGGGCTGGTGGTGACTGTAAACTCTCCAGCTTACTACCCATGCAGACACTTCAGAAGATGTCAACACCTCAGCCCTTTCACCAGCATCATGAGGAGCAATCCCATCTTTGCAGAGTGTGTGGCAACTCTGGCCGCTCTGGGAAGAACTGTTCAACTTTGCCATTAGAAATACATTTACCTTTCCTCCTGCTAGTGTGGGAACAGGACGCCTTTATCCTAGGACTTACGGGAAAAACCTAGTAAACAACAACATTTTAATAAGAGTAAAAGAAAACACTTTTGGCAGTGCTGGGGCATTTGCTATAGCAGGATTTGCTATTAGCTTAGTAAGATTAAAAGGGATCAGACTCGTTGTGTGAGAAAGAACCCAATATAAACTTTAAAGTTCTGTAGTGCTTTAGCCCTCCTGCCTCAGGTGTAAACCTGCTAGAGTCCTCAAAGACACCCTTCCATTACTCCTGTCACTCATCCTACAAATTGCAGTGGCATCCCGGTGTGGGCAGCGGGAAGCAGCACTTGTGATGCATTTGGGCTGGCAGTTGCCAGACACAGGGATGCCAGCCAACAGCTGTGTAGACTATGGGCTTCCTCCAGGGTAGCCATTCCTTTGATTTCCAAGAGGACCAGAGTTTGAGAGGATCCCAAATGAGTCTGTGCGGGGAGACATCCGTTCCTCCTCCTCTCTGCGAGCTGGCTGCAGGCACGTCCACCCTGCTGCAATATGCACGTTTCAGATTATCTGACCTTCTGCAGTCTGGTTGTTTTGGCTTTGCAGCCTTGGTTTATATTTGGTCTGGGCAGGCTTTTGCTTTGCAGATCAGGTGGGAGGGTTTAACATTGTGTTTCTGGGGATTTGGGGATTTCTTCTTGCTCCTTCTCCCTCTCTCCTATTTCTCAATGATTTCTCTGGCTGGGTCAGGTTGATCTGTGTGGGATCCTGGCAGTGCACCAGAGTGTAGCATAAGCAGTACTTGTAACATTGATTGCATTGTATACTCAGTCACTGGGCTGCTTGGGAGCCGGAAAACCTTTTACAAAACATCAGATTTGTCCCCATTGAGCACACTTACAGCGAGTGAAATGAATACAAAGCCCACCGCAGGCAAACCTCCAGGTATCTCTTGGGCAGAAAATGTACCAGGATATATCCTGTCACCCTGCAGCCTTCTTACACTCATGGGAGATCAATGCTAATTGTATTAGGCTATACTGCTTCTTCCTATGGGTTATTTTGCACTAGCTGAACTTTGTAGGCATGAATCCATCTTCAGGCATACACAGAGGTCAAAGTGATCTTTTCAAAGTCTGCTCAGTCCTGATTTCCCCTTCACTTTCTAGCAATTCTGTTTTGCTAGGCTATAGCCTCTTCTAGACCTCTACTCCCACCCAGCAGTGCTGGGTGATCCAACAGAGTAGTGGGTGCAACTGGGCAATCCCATGAATACTGCTTGCTTCCTCTTCCACATCTCAAAGCTGACCCCAGGAGCAGGCTTCATAGGGAAGCCTTTGAGTTGAGAAATGTTTTTCCTTGGGATGTTTCCTTGAATTGCTGTATGCTATTGCCTGCTCCCTTCCTCAATGGGAAGGCCAGCATGAGCACTCCACACCTGCAGATCCTCCAGAAGCTTCTCCAAAGCATCCATGAGGTATCCAAGGCAGCAATATAGACAATGTCTTCAGAGAGGTGGAGACCAAGGTCAGAAAAGTGCCTCTGTATCTTGAAGCAAAAACCTCTCCAAGTTATCCTGGTGCTACCATACGAGGAGAGTCAGAGAGGGCCAGGGGGTAGCGTGCCAAGGCTGCCTTTCTCAAAGGTTAGGCAGATGTAGGACCGAGCTTGCCAGACACTGCGCACATCCAAAAGTCAGTTTCTAATTTGAGAAATTTTCTAATGCCCACTGTACTCTGGGGAACGCAGCATGGCAGAAGGCATGAGCTGAGTGTGGAGTCCTCCTGCCACACTGCTCCGTAACTCTGTCCCCAGCAGAGAAAAGGTGCATTGTGATGTCTGGGAGCACCATGCCAAGGAGGAAGCAGCCTGGCCAGGGCACAGCAGGCGGCCTGCGGCCAGTGCCATGCCACTCCAGGGCACCTGTGGATGTGGTTGAAAGGGAATAAAGCAGTGGGGAGCTCTTTGCACACCTCTGTGACAGCTTCTACCTTGCATCTCAGCCTTTCTCTCCACATCCCTAAAGAAGACAGTTTTCAGGGAATGGGGTCACAGCAACCCCTGCGATCAGGTGATATTACGTTGGGCTGGATGCAGCATCGTTGTTGGACAGGCAACAGCATCATGTGGCTTTTGCACTCCCTTGGGCTTAGAGCTCTTCCGGTTTTGAAGCAAGTGCTCTAAGCTGGGCTACACTTCCCTGTTGCTCTGACACCCGAAACCCGGCATTAGATTTATCACGCTCGCAAGGCAGCCTTGTGAGATGTTTGCCAGGACACAAGGCTAATAATTTAATCAGGTGAATTCAGACAGGGTCCTGCGGTGGCTCGGGTTGCGTTATATAACAGGATCTATAGGAGACACTGTTGGGTGATAGGCTGGATTCTGCACAGCCTGCTCCAGGATGGCCATTAAAGAGAAAGTCTGCCTCCATTTTGTACCCTGTCCAATGTCATGAAGTTCCACAAGGAGAGAAATGCATCTTCCTTTCCATAAAACTGCAGCAGGGCTATGAAAATTAAAATGCTTTGTTTTTATAACAGAAAAGATTATGCAGTGGCTGCCCATTCCAAAGCAAGAGAAATGGTGCAATTCAGTCTAAGAGACTGCACACAGGTTTCCATCTGGCTTCCAAGTGGGTTTAGCAGTCCATCTAGCTGACTCTACTGAAGTGCTTCACCCCATAGATCTGTAAAGTCTATTAGCACATGTTATCAGGACGCTGGGGCAGGTAGAAGGGTGGTTGGGTGACAACTGCTGCTCACATCAGGTACAACATGTGGTCTCCTAGGCATTTTGGTGGATTATATCTGTATCATACACTCACTTGCCTGTCATTCCATAGTGTGTTTGATTAATATCTGCCCAGCACTCAGCGTGTTCATACCCTGCTGCTGCACAGCACTGACTGTGTAAGGCTGAGGGGATCGCTACAGTGTGTGACCAAAGGCAACACAATGCACAGCACATGAGAGTAGGAAAGATTTAAAAACTGTAGGGTGAGATCATGCTTGCAGAGGCAAAGCACAGACTTTGCAACATACAGAGCGTCAGGTGAAGGGGAGCCAGCATGTTGGAATCTCAGTCTTTTGGACCATTTGGACCCCACTCATCCTTCCCTTCCCACTAATTTCCCAGTGGTCATGTTGAATTGCAGACCCAGAGATGAGTCAATCTCTAGGTGGGAAACCAGGGCTTACACTTAGGTTCATGTTGTTATTTTGGTTTGTGGTGTTTGCTTCTCATTACGGTAAGCTCCTAGGAATGTCAGCACCAAAATAGAACAAGAATCACAAGGTTACCTGCTGAAGAATGAAGTAAACAAGAGGGATATTCTTTCTCTCTGATTCTCTCTTTTTCTTTTTTTCCTAAAAGAAGCATTTTGAGTACCTACACTGAGCTCCAGGGTGGAGATTTCAGGTTTGGAGCTTAAGTGCATCCAGACACATGAGATGTTTCTGGCAGGTTTGGCCTAAACCCCTCTGGGAAGACATGCAGCCAAGTTGCTATGGGTCTGCAGCAGCTGTGGGGATGCTGTTCCCACTATCCTATCCTTGACAGGCATGATGGTGGGGCTCTGCTGCTTCTGGAGAGCACCTGGCTCTGGAGTGCCCTGAGTGGCATCAGCCTACCTCTATCTGGTTAATAGAGCTGACACTGCAGAATGATCCAGCAAAGTATAAGGGCCCTTTGGGAGAAGCTGCAAATCAGGGATGTTGGACTGGCAACGCTGCTTCTGGTCCCCATTTACCAGGGCTTATCCCAGAGAAACTATAAGCACAAGTAGCCCTGGAGCTTCACCTGCAGCAGACAGCCCTTGGCCCTCTCTCAGAGTCACAAGTGAGCAAATACAACCTATTTCCAGAACCACACTGAGGTTTCCCAGGATACCAGTGCACAGTCCATAAGAGACTCAGAGTCGTGCTTCTCTGTATTAACTCCATGAGAAATGAGAGAAGGGCGGAAAAAACCCAACCAGCGTCTGGCAGACAGAGAGGGGCCAGGAGTGACTTTCCTGTTTCTAGAAAGGCATTGCAGATGGTGGGAAATATTTCACCCGTGCAACAGCAGCAGTTGTAACCTGGCACTAGGGTAGCTGGGGTCTGGTTCCCTCCTCTCCCCAGGCTCCTTGTGTGACCTTGAACATTGGGCTTGCACAGAGCAAGCCTTGATGCCCTGACTGCAAACAGCCTTCACTTGCAAAAAGACAGGTGCATTCAGGAGTGGAGGGGTACTCAGTGACCTGAGGACCCCATTAGTATGTGGAGGGACCAGTCCCCTCCTTAAAGCCAGAGCAGGAGGTCAGGGTAGAGCCACCACCTCTGCTGCTGGCTCTATGCATGACTTGGAAAAGACACTGCTTGGTCCCAGTTTGAGAAAGGGCACCTAGGAGGGAGAGTCACACAGAAACCTGTGCACCTTGCTTCTCCATCTGCAAATTAACAGCTCAGGCTGCCAGTCTAAGCATTGTGTTATGCTCCTAGTTTGCCCAGAGAATGCCTGGGGCAGCAACAGGGACAAACAGCGGGGGTCCCCCCAGAACAGAAACCCCCATATTGCTGAGTAGGACTGCTGAGGCAAATGCTTTCCAACATTAGTTGGTCTCTTTCTCTCCCCTTCCACTTTTTCAAAAAGAAACACTAAACTGGTTAAAAAAAAGATCCTTTTCACAAAACAAAAATAGCTTGCATATAATGAAAGTTAAAATGGTAGCTTCAGCTGCCGTACCTGTCTGAGATGCAGTGGTTCTGTGGGATCACCCATAGGCCAAATAGTTAAACTAAGCCAGCAGCTGCGGCCTTTTATCCCTGTCTGGTATATTAACAAAATGATTAAAAAGCCGCAGCAGTTTCACTGGCCACCCTGAGCGTACAGCTCTGAAGTCCACGATGGAATATTATGACAAAACTGGGAAACTCCAGGCATGAGGACCTGTGATGGCAGCTCTTTCTGTATCAACATGGAGAGACAAGCATATGAGGCACTGCTGTGGGAAGATGTGCAACAGAAATATTGCCTGTCTGTTCTGAGGGCGAGGATGAAGCTTGGGAGGTGGAGAAAAGTGAAGTAGAAAATAAAGTCCAGAAATGCAGCTTTGGCCTTTCCTCTTCCTAACCCTCAGCAGAGAAACCTGTGGGGAGCACAGGAACGACTTTTTCAGACATGTTTGGACTGTGCATCACCCTAAAAACTCCGCTGGAGTTGGAAATAAACCTGCTGCTGGATTGGGCAGGGAGGGGGTTACTGGTGCTTGATTTGGGGCTGCCTGGCCTTGGATTCTTTCCTTCCACCCCTGGCCGTGCTCAGATCCGAACACACTTTGGAAAGAAGAGGTCTGTTTCAAAACACTGATAATCACTGTATTTGGCCGGAGGCAACCAAAAGGTGGAGGCAGACAACAGATGGGTGGAACACAAGGGAACTGTAAAATGCTCAAGATCAGCAAAAGAAGCAGCAGCCTCAGCAGACACCACCTGCCCCAGAAATTTCCAGGCATGGGCAGGCTTAAGTTTTTCTATTAAATGTTACAGGGACTTCCCGAGGGAGGGGGGTGACACATATCTCTATGATGCTCAGGGGCACAAACCAGCCAATTTGCAACCTGGCAAACCCAGTTTTTGTGCCTGCAATTACGTGGGAGGATGGAGATGACTCATGAGATACTGCAGGACACAATATAACAGATGTCCTGGCCGAGAACGCTGCAGGGAGATGCAGTTACCAGGAAAAGCTGGGCAGATTTCAGTGTGAACTGGCTTTGAAAGGAGGAAGGTGTCATTTCAGCTGGAAAAGCTGGAGACCTCACATCTGGGCAGGGTAAGAAAGGTAAAGCTTGGTGTGGGCTTCAGGGTCTACTTAAGAAGCACATCCTGTCTGGCCAGCTGAGCCAGGGCTGCTACAGCCGTGTGGTCATTGAGATCTGGTTGAAAACAAGCATGAGAACATGCACTGACCATGGGAAGGGGCTCCATCACCTCGGCATGGGCAAATATGACGCTGAAGGGCTGGAGGGGGTAGTGGGTGGAAATGCAAACTGTCATGTTACAGTCACAATCTACTTACAGGTAGTTGAGGGGCCCTTTGAAAGACATGATTAATTCGTGTTTAAAGAATTAATTCTTTAATTAATTAATTAATTAATGCTTAATTTCTTTAAGCATTATTGCTTAAAGAAACAGCCCTGACAAAAAAAAGGTGCCTCTAAACTGATGGCTGAACTCTGTGGAGAAACCCCATAAAAATGTTCTGGCTGACCCTGAACTGCTTTAGAAAGAAGCAGAAAACCAGAGCAGATGGTGAAGTATTGAGAGGTGCTGCGTGCAGGGAAGATGGAGAGGAAACCAGTGACAGTGGTGGTGGGACAGGAGCAGGCTTGCCTGTTAAGATTTGTTTTACACTGAGCCTATAATTTTTTTAAGTACTTCCACTACAGCACTGGGATGAAAACAGAACAGAGATGCACACATCCATTTTAATCACTTCCTGTCCCTTTTGGCTGAATATCTGAGCTCACAAGATCTCACAAATGTCTCTCTGCAACAGGATACCCATGCAAGTGACATGGAGAGATCTTGCTCCTCTTTTTTAACAGGCCATTCTCCTTCCATGGTGTTTTACTCCTTTGGTTACAGGCAGGGGAAGGATTTCACAGGGACCACAGGAGGAGTGAATGTGAGCGAGTGCATGTCACCATGGAGGGCTTCCACAACCCTCTGCCACAAAAAGGTCTGAAGCCTAGTTTCAATTTTCCTCTATGAGGAAGAAACACTTCACCAAATCCTCATCAGTGGCTGTACTCAGCAGGTCCATGGCCTTCAGGATGTCTGGGAACATGGGCTGGGGCTTCCTAGCTGGAAGACAGCTTCGGTAGCTTCAGATGTTATCTGGTAGCAACCGTTTCCACACTCTTTCCCACAGATGGTGCTGCTGCAGGAATCCTAGAGTTCAAACTTACACCCAGCTGCTGGATATGCTTGTGCAAGGCCAGGGCAACCACAGCCAGGCAAAGCAGAGTGTAGCCTCCTTTATTACAGTATATAAAAGCAAGGGGTGTGTTTATGGAGGTCAGGAAGGGCTGGCTCAGCACTTGAGACATTCTTCAAGAGGACAAGAGCCAGCTGCTATGGGAAGCAACCTCATCTTGGTCCTCAGTTGCATGTCAAATGTAACAGCAATCACTAAACAACAGTTGATAATGCTCTCAGCACTAATAGCTTGAGACGTTCCACAAATGGTCACTCAGTTAAGTATTTGCAGTAAAATCTGCCCGGGAAGAATTTTTTCGCCAAGTAGATGATATTTGGTCTATATTAAAATTTATCTTTCCTATTTCAGTGTCTAGTTCCTCCGTATTTGGCAAGCCACCACATTGTTTCCAGGTGGGCAAGAAATGAACGCTTGATAGAGTTATTCATTTTTAGGTCTAAAGTGGTTCTTACCATTGCCAAACACCTGAAACTCCCCATAGTTTCCATTTTTATACGAGTCTTGGACAACTTTAGCACAGCTTCAAGCTTTTGGCTGGATTCAGGGTTTAAAGGTCAAAGGGAACCTTTGCAATAATCTTGAGAGTGAGCCTGTGCAATACTGAATTTAACTGTAAATTTCCTTTATTTGCTTCATATGCAAATCATTTTTATATACCTTGTAAGAGTGCTCAGAAAGTGCTTCAAGTTCCAGAGAACAAAGTGGACCTATTATTAGCGGAGAGCAAAGAGCAGAGCCCTGTAAGCATGCATCATGCTGAGCAGGAGGTTTTAAATAGTTTCTTCTGAGACAACTTTGGCTCCTTCTGTTACACAGTTTTACTCGAGTGTTCAACAAATTATCTCATGAAGGAAGAAAATATTGCAAGAACAATGTCCCTCATATGTCTTGCAGGAGTTGAAAACCACGGCATGAAAAGAGCAGCCTCAGCTCCCTAAACAAGTTAAACAGAAAGGAAAGGCACAGAGAGGGAAATCCTCTCTGACTTTGTTAGGGAAATGTGATACAGTTTGACATTTTAATTGCGATTCTCCCCTTATTATCTGGCACACGTTCATAGTGCCCAAGATGTTGTTTAGTGAATCCAGCTGCCTCCTCCGCTCCGTTTGAAGTCCTCGTGATAGGGGAGTGTGAGAGTCAATGTGATTTGTGTGTGAGGAAACATAAATATGTCACAGGAGTTTAGTCTTATAGGTCTGCAGAGTTTATACTCACAAAATCTGTTGTGCCCTTGTTTACACACCCAGATCCAAAGGCCTGACACACCCTCGCTCTAGCTCAAAGCTTTCATCATTTCTGCCTTCTTTCTAATGAGGCCATTGCAAAGCATGTGGATGATGTTTGACCACAGTTTAACATATCCAGGAAAATGTGCTCTCAAATGTTAAGAAGAGTTTTAATCAAAGTTGATTCTTTGTCATTAGCTGAGATGAGTACACGCAAGGTTCTGCTGCCACATGTATGAATTCCTAGGCACGGGCCTCCCCATGTGCCAAAAATTTGTCCACACCAAAAAAAAAGGTGGAAGGCTTGCAGATATGTGAACTTCTGCACACCCCTGAGCACAGACACCTGAGTGCAGAGATGCAACTGTGCTCAAGTGCTGAATGAGCATGCTCACTTCTGCCAGCCAGAATTGTTGAGATAAACTCATCTGTTTCATGCTGTTCTTCACCTGAACTTTACCACTGCTGCCAGTCATAGGGGAAGGCTTGGCATAAAATGACCCCATGATTCTGTGTAGCAGAAGAATGGAAGAATTTATCAATGGGCAAAGTTAAAAACAAACCATAGGAGGTACAAGAATCTGAGTTAACGTAAGAGACTTACAAGAACATGCTATTAGTAGCAGGTGTCCTAGTCTCTGAGTGTCTTCAAATCCCAGGTTGCAAAATCTGTGCTTCTGACAATGAAAGATGGTAATAGCCTCCCTTTGGATAGGAGGTTCTTTGAGAGAAGCAACCACGTGAATAGAAAGACAGACTAGTTCAGTTTTGGAGTGCAACTCTCTCTCTAAAGGCACTAAACTTGCACCTGTGCCCTCCTTTGAGCTAGAGAAAATTGATTTTGTAATTAATTTTAATTGAATGAATGACCTGATAAAAGCTACCACAAAAAGTCTTGGTCCTTTCTTGTTGCAGTCCTTTTTCAGTCCAGTCCTTTCTCCAGCACTGAGAGAATGGGGAAGAGTGTTGGCAGGTCACACTTGAAAAATCTGGCTAGACATTAGACCTCTATTAGTGGAGCCTTATGTAGAGGTGTCATCCGGGGAACATTCAGTTCTGTGTCACCTCAGTCTAATTTGAGGGCTGAGCTTGTTAAATTTCTCACGCTTTTAACCTTTATTTCTATAGCCCTGATAAGAGAGGTAGGATGATGAAATCCCCTAAGTGAGTCACAATTTGAGGAACAGGAATCAAAGTAACATTCTGTTCTGGATGCTTAGACAGAAACCTTAACAAGTAGTAAGACAACCACCACATGGGAAGTGTCAGCTGGTTGCAGGACCAAATCACTGGAGCTTTGCCTTCTCAGACACACAAAAGGTAGCTTCAGTTTTTGAAGAGCAGATTTGGAAAAAGCACAAAAAGGGGGCTTAGATGCAAAGCTCATGATTTACAGGGGATCTGAACATATGGTTTCACGTAGTGGTCTTTTCTGCTCCTTTTCACAAGAAAGTAGGGTTCTTAAGAAGGAACACTGGAATAATGTGGCTTGGGTATAGCATCTAATGATACTGTGATGATGTGATTAGTGTGGGGATTGGGTACAAGGTCAGACTGCTCTTCTCATTACTTCTTAAACACTAATTCATCAGTTACCTGCAAAGTGACACAACCACCAGCTACATGAATATAGGCTGCTAGTTACACAATAATTGCAGATTAACACAACAGAAATTACGTGCTTTCTTCCAGCAACCTCCTTGTCCTAGTCACTAGCACACAGCACTGCACTTCACGCAGCTGAGCTAGGGAGATAGCTGTCGAGAGACGTGTCGAATTAAGCATATGTGGGCAAAGTAACCCTTAGGGAGCATTTCAGAGAGGCTCACAATATTTTATCCCACCTTGGTGGCTTAATACCCTCATTGCCTATCCCTTAAACACTATTTCTTACTTATGTCCAGAGTCTTCGCAAAGGGAGCCGTGCAGTGGTCAATGCTAGACTGAAGTCAGAGGTTTAGTGATAAGGGAACATGGAAATTAAGCCAATACTTATTTTTGTCTCCAAAGCATGCGCCTGATACTGTAGCATGAGTTCTGTCAGGCCTTACTTGTCTTCATGCTGAATGCCCAAATCATGTGAAAGTGGGAGGCCATTCAAGAACAGAGAGTGGAAGCTCCTCGGAAGGACTTTCTCCTCCCCTGCCTTCCCCCTTTTGTTTGAAGAAAACTGGTCCCTGGCATGACCAGAGCATGAACTCAGCACTTGAACCAGTTAGAGGCCAAGTGGCTTATGAATCTTTCCTCCCCCTGTAGATACTACTGGGAAATTGCTCTTGTCCCAGGAGCACGCTCAGAGAACTAAATGCAAAACTGGGAATTTGCAGCTGACCTAGGTGAGAAGAGCCCCGTGCCTTAGATAGCCTCATATCTGTTTCTATCAGCAGAAATATCACCTCCCTAGCCACTGAACCAGTGAGTTTGGGATTAAAAAGGGAGCAGTATCCCACTGATAAAAGTGATTTGCTTTTTCCATTTCCTCACTTCCTCTTTTGCTTTAATTGTGGCACTCTGAAGTGCAACTGATTGTAAAGGCTCCATGAGCTCTAAGATATCAGCTGAACCACAGTACCTAGCCATGTCCAGGCTCCTCACCTGCAGCAAATGAGGAGTTAAATGCATCAGGTGGCATCAGTGAAACCTGTACCCTCCCCTTCATATTTGTGAGGTGCTCACACATAGAATCCATTCTTCTGTCCCAGCTGACACACAGCAATCTCCAATGACAGAACATATGTCTGGGCTTTCAGAGATGATTTAGGCTATTTCAGTGACTGATTTGTCCAGGGTAGAAGCAAACATCCTAAAACGAGCCAGCAAAGATATTACCCAGCCCAGCTGTGGGTCACAGCCTGTTGGATGATGTGAGCTCTTCCTCATGTTTCAGTGCAAACTAGTTTTAGTAGTAGGTTAAACTAAATCAGATGACTCTGTCCTTTCTCAGCTGAGCAACACTGCACCAGCAGAGCTGTGAGATGTTTTTCAAATTCCAACAGAAGCACCGTTGCATGTAGGTGTTGAGTGCAAACACTCTAAAACTTTTCCTGGTCACTTGCAAAGTGATTGTGCATCTTTGCTCTCAGTGGTAGAGATCATTTAGTTCACTGCATCGACCAGATCATTTACCTAAACCACAGGATCCTTCCTGGTTATTCTATATGAGAAGCAGACATGTTCTGCATGCATTGGGAGCATCTTATAAAGATCTGTTGGGGAGACTGCAGGAGAAGTGAGTATCTGCAGCCAACTATTGACACTGAATAGCCCTGCTCCTTCTAGGAACCCACTAGTGAGACCCTTTAACCATTCCTTCCCACTTATCCCTGCCTAAGATTGCTAGTTTCACTGACTCTCTCCTGCCCCCATCTCTCCTTATCTGATCACCTAACCTCTCCAAAATTAGTAGTGCTATGTTTAGCCTGTTCTGGCACTCCAGGCACTCCTGTTGGTGCTGAGATGGTCTCACAGGGACCCTACAAATTTCCATTGCTATTGGAGAAAGGAGTGTTTTCAAAACTGCTGACACCAGATCCCAGTGAGTGAACTAAACCAAGAGGTCGGAGCCTGTGAAGTGTTCTTAATATAACCAGAGCAAATAGCTCCCATCTTGTGTTACTGAAGCCCCACAGTCATGTGTCCCAGCAGCCTCATACCCCTCTCAAGCACGAGGGCAAGAGTGTGAGGTCATTTCCAACAACTCTGTTTCTGTGACATCATCACAAGAAAGTCAAGCATCTACCTGTTTTAGGCGTGGGAAGTCAGAGGAAAGGGCAGGTGCAGGACTTAAGCTTTCCTTTCTGCTTCCATGTGAGCCAAAGATAGTTTTGGAGGTTAGAGTGGGGTCATTTTCCTTCCCTTTCCTCCTTCTTGGAGGACACTGTAGCCGTATCCCTGGCAGCTGTTGAGGAGTGCTGGGATGAGGCAGCTTTGCTCCAGCCTTACCGGAGTATGCAAGAGCCATCTACAGGTGATGGGAGATAAGGCTGCACAGCCCTATCTTCTTCCCTTGCCAGCGGGAGAGTGAGATGCTAACCCGAGCTTGTGCCTTCTCCCCTGCATTACAGCCCCTCTCCAGCATCACACTTCTCGCAGATCACCCGTGCCTTATGTGAGTGGCCCCAACCTCTTCCAGCTGCCGACTTCAAGCCAGGGAACCACCAGCCGAGCTTGCCACCAGCTGAGAAGGTCACAGGGAATGTGACACTTGCAAGTCACCATGGGTGTGAGGGCCCCTTGGAGACACCCCTACAGCAGTCCTTCATGCATCTCTAGTGAGGCAGCAGTAGGCTAGACCTGTGTGGCCAGGAGACTGGATCCAGCAGAGCAAGAAAAGGACCATCGCATCTCAATCACCAGCCTTCAACTCCAGCTAGACTTTGGCCATGTTCCAGAGGGCTTTGCTGGCTGCTGCAAGGTGCTTGCCTGTGGCAACCTGCATGACCACCGTACCAACACACAGGAGGAGTCAGAGCCCAGCCAGCTGCTGGAGGAAACACGATGGTCATGCACAGGCTGCTGAGAGGGGTCAGTCTTGCATTGAAAAGAGAGGGCTCCAGTTGGAGGGCAGTGATTGCAAAACATTTAGAAAAAAAGGGGAACTTCTCTTAGTAAGAAAGGCTGTTGTAAATTGCTGTAGTGAGCAGAAGAAGGTCTAGACTTGAAGGCCGCTTCCACTCAGCAGTCCTTGAGAGATTTCATGTAAATCTATAAACTTTTTATATATCTGCTTTTTTCATCCACTGTTGCCATAATAGTTCTTTCTTTCTCCTCCTTGTGCATTTCTACATGGACTGATGCTCACAAGAGACAGGAGGAAAGCTCTGGGCATACTCAGTGTCTAAAATATACTGATCCCAAAGAGGACATGTGGTGTTTCTATACCACAGATATTTGCCTACCTCATTTTTTTTCCTTTTTTTTTTTTTTTTTTTTGTTTACCCACTTGCCTTCAAGATCTCTTCTTTCTCTTTTTTTTTTCCCATTTGGGATCTTCCCCCACTGCCCCCACCATCCCTCTGTCTTCTTCCATTGGTTTTCTACACATTACTCTGATTGAACCCAGCTCTGCCTTCTGAGTGCTGTAGCCCCCACGGGCTCTGTCTGACTGACACATGACATATTTTAAAGAGTGTAGACTTAGCCCTGGTGAGGTGAAAGAGCAGTAGTCAGCATGTATGAGCTGTGCAGTATAATAGAAAACACAGCTTTTAATTAAAACTGGTATTTCGGGACCCCTGCTGGTGGCAGTCCTGCGGAAATATGACATCGTTGAAGCCCTATGGGTTGTAGTGTGACCCCCTCTCCAGGAGCTGCAGCTCCCAACATCAGTGCCAGCTCTTGGAGTGATGGGAAGTGCTCTGTGTAATGGCTAAATACCCAGCTTGGGCTCAGAGCACTCCCATAGTGGGATGGCAACAGCTTTGTAGCCTGGACTAATGGACCTGTGTGGCAAAGTGCAGGTCACAGTCATGGCGCTGTTTTGTATATTTTTTCCAATAATATCCATTTAAAATTATGTGAAAATGTAATGTTGTGGGATTGTGTCCCTATTGTCACATACATTAGTGAGAATGTATGACTAGACCCCAGGAGACCGGGAGCAAGGTCTTCCAACATGAACCCTATTTGTTTCACACAGGGCAGCATCTGTTCTTATATCTTGTTCTACCAATATCTCATTTCATTTATTCCTTTTACTTTTGACACCTGCTGCCTCTGACTTTCCAAAGCAATCTCTGCTATCCTAGCAGGACTCAGCACCCCGGCTCTCCATTTGCTCCTCAGCCCTTGAAGGTATCACCACGGCTGCAGGGGGGCACAACTGGGAATTAGAACCACTGCTCCAGACAGACAAGCATCCCTTAGCTTCTTGTGATCCTACTGCCTCCCTGTGATACCTGGGACAAGTCACCTGGGCCTTGATCTGCGAAGACAAGCCTGACTTCCCCAGTGTTGGTGTCTGTAAACCCAATTAACAGCACTGCCTGATTTCATTAGGTACCACAGTGGAAGCAGTTGTGCCCTACGGACAACTCGCAGGATCTGGATGGCATCTTAGAGAGAGAAAGCAGCAGCAGGCTAGGCTCGTTATGAATAATTCTCTTAAAATGGAAGCAGTGCTGCCCACGGACCTGAATACCTTACTTCCCTGGCACAAGTGGAAAGGGCACTGGGAGTCTCAGCTTGCCCAGTTTGGTTCCTGTGCACATTGTGTCCTCATGCAAGGAAACAGCCAAGCTCTCAGAGAGCTGCAGTAGCTTTACACAGCACTTCTCATTTCTCTCTGTCCCCCTTCAGTCAGATCATGACCTATGTCCAAGGCAGGTCTCAAAGCTGGGTATCTCACAACCTGAAGTCACAATGTTACCTTCTCCTAAATTTCAAGTAAAAAAATGCATGCTTCATGGATGGGCTGTGAGATCAAAGAAGATATTTCCCACCAAAGGTGAAGTGAATTGGTGCTCTGTCCATCAGAGTGCATCTGCCAAAGGCCAATCACTGCATAGCACTTCAAAGAAAATCAGAGGGAGAAGAGAAACTAGGTTTTAGCACAGAAAAAAAATACAGGTTTTTGAGCACACTTGGTGCCCAGAGCCATAGTTCATTTCCTAAATAGATGTTGGGGGTTTTTTTAAATTTATAATATTAGGGTAGGTTATGGGGAACAACCCTATAATTTGGACTCATCAACACCTCTACCTATCAGCAGAAGAAACAAACAGCGAAGAAGAGCAGCCAGCAAATGCTCCTGACCCTCTGTCACCAGTGGTGTGCTTGGTAGGGCCCTGGAGCTCCTCAGTGCCAGATCCCAGTGAGGGAGCATGGTCCTCCAAGAGAGAAGAGGGGTCAGCAGTGAGCGAAGGAAGCCATTTTCCATCCATAGGGTTCCTCAGAGGGCTAGCAAGAAAAAGGAAGAAGAGCACCAACAAGTCTCCAGGGTCATGCTAGCTGCTGACTTAACATCAGAACAAGGTTTCAGGGCAGGACTTGCTGGGGAATAATGTTTTCTACAGCTTTGGAGATGGGGGCATTAATGACTGTTGGAGGGAAGAGCAGGGTTCTGCCACTTAGTCGCAGAAGATTTCTTGAGTGGAAACCCTTGAGAGCTTCCCCAGGCTGTGCAAGGAGAACTGTAGATCACAAGGGACCGATCACCTTCCCACTCTTGCTGTTGCTGAGGACCATTTGAGGACCATTCCAGAGGAAGAAGAGGAGTTGTTCCTGATGTTGTTCCTCAGCAGCTGTCCTGCAGGAGATATACAGGGGTATTTTGGCTCTCAGCAGAGCTCAGTGAGAAAGTCAAGAAAAACCCACCCTAAGGGACCCATGTCCTTTTTACTCACAGGTTTATGTCTTTTACATACCAGCAAGCATGGAGTTAAGACTGCAGTTCAGATTAAATCCAAACATTTGCAAGTATGGGAATTCCCAAAGAGAGCAACCAAACTACATTCATTCTGCCCTCCCAGCAGTGCTTTTACACAGCCTGCAGCTGAGTCTGCCTCGGCCAGCTGCAACAAAGACTTTAATCTTATCAGTGACCATAAAAACTCAAATTCCTCTTAGCAGAATTGCTGATGGGGACGGTAGTGCCAAGCCTGGCTTCACTGCAGCCCTGTGTAGTCAACAGCAGGAAAAATACTATTCACAAATTCCTGAATCACAAATTCCTATATCATCTCCCAGTTCACAGGATCCAAAATGGCTTTTCCCTCTGTCACTCAGGGGTAGGATTTTTATGAAGTTAAACAGGTACAGTGCTTCCTGCAGGCTCATCTAAAGTGCTGCAGAAGTGCTCTGCCCTGGCAGTGGGTGTGCGTGGCTGCAGGTGGAACCCACAGCTCGTCTGCATGGCTTTGCCAAAAAGGCGAGAGACAACTCGGTCCCTGTGGGCAGGAGCTCCTGGGAAAGACATGTTTCTCCCTGCAAGATGAAGTGTGTTCAGCAGGGGTGGTGTATGTCCATGGGAATGGCTTAGCATTTTGATGGTGAGAAAGCAAAGCCTCAAGTGCTCCTCTCCCATCTGGCCTCTCCTCTATGTATGTGCGCAGGTGATAGAGTTTGGGAGCAATGGGTGGGCTCAGGTCTCAGATATGGAGCTGGGATACATGTCAGTGGCTAATTTTGTAGTTATTGTTGAACAAAAAGGTGTAAATAAGGTTCTTTGACTCCTGCAGTCTGTCACTTGGAGCTGTGAGCCCCATCCCACAGATGCCCTGACCTTGTGTGTGAAGCGGTGAGGACCACCATCTCTACCAGCACACAGTAACTATGACTGGCTCCTCTCCAGCCTCTCCATCCCTCTTTCTACCCCCAAACCTCCCACATGCATGGGCCTGCAATGACAAGTTCAGCTTTCCTGGGCTGCACTCAGCTGTCTCCCCCTTGTACACCTGCCACCACCGTTATCCTTTCTGATGTCTCAGGTTCATCCTAGTATTTCCCTATTTGTCCTCTCTTGAGGTATTTATCTATCACCTGCTATGACTCCACCGTCTATGCCCAGCCCCTCCATGCTTTCAGAAAACACAACCATCTCTGTGTTTCCCCTGCCTCTCCCTTATGGTGCATGTGTTCTCTCCTCAGCCTGTTCACACATTTCCCTCCCTATGCACACGAGTGGTCTTTACACATACACTTCTCCAGCAGGGCTGTGAGTCAGTCTGAGCTCTGCTCCAGCTCAGTCTGGTCTCTAGTGGAGGTGTGTCACCCATGAAAGGAGGCTTCCCCTGTGCTTTTCAGCAGATGGCTCCTCCTGAAGCCATGGGGAATATCCCCCAAGGATATCCAAGGACAAAGCACCTTATGCCAAAGACCTGGAGTGACCGTGCAATGCAGACACACTTGAATGCCCTCTGAGAACTGGTCTGTAAGCACTACTCCCAGCTTTCCAAGGTCTCACTCCTAATGCTGATAGGAAGTCACCCTGCTTATACAGGAGAGGCTGGTGGAAATACTTGGCATGCACTTCAGCTGTTGATAAGGCCAGACTATCTGCCAATACACATTGTGCCTCTCCCTCTGTCTGACTTGGAGTGGTCTACAGTTCTCATCTCCATCGTATGTCAACAGCTGTGCCTTCTGGCTCCTTCCCCTTGCCTCACCCTTTGTACATTTTGGATTAGTTGCTCAGCACAGGGGTTGGCCAAGACCCCAGTGCCCAGGTCCCGTGATATCTGACTGCTTTGGGAATCGAACCATGAAGAATATCACAGAGGCACACAGTAGCGCTTGCAACTGCATTTAGACACGTGGCGTCACTCGCAGAAGTGTGCATCTAACCCTTATGTTGGGCAGAGGGAGATAATGGGCCTCCTTCCTCCCACTATTGCAGGCTGAGAAGTGACAAAGAGCCATCCTAATTAGGGGCTACAGGGATGACGCTTCCATGGAGAACAAGTTTTATTTATGAGCCAGATTAGGAGGCTTTAATTGCTTTCTCTCCTAGTTTCTGCTCAGAAAGGTACAGTAATCACAGGAACATTTTTGACATTGTTGACATAGCTTCCCAGCCCTCCTGCTGAGAAACAGGGACTCTTGCATACTTCAAAAGGGCTTAAAGGCTCGGGTTGTGCCACCACAGTAGTAGTGCCGATCTAGGACTGGGGTGGGGGGAATTTGCATTAGAAGGATTAAATACCAGGGCTATTGTGGAATTTTAAACTGATGTTTTCCGGCTGACCACAGGCCCAGAGCTTGTGTGTGGCATGTTTGAGCCTCAAAAGTGCTCTTGATCCTCTGATCTTTTATTTCATAACATTTCTCCCCACTCCCTCCCTTCAAATGTATTTTGCTTCTCTTTTGGCTGCTGAGCATACAAACTCTAGCAAAAGGAACACATTGGGTTGACAGTACTGAGAGCAGTATGAAGCTCAGGAAAGTTTTCTTTGTATGTATTTGAAACACTGAGAGTCTGGATTACCCTTGTAGTGCTGGGCCCTGCAGTAGCAACAAAGCTAAGACAAGGTCCATTCTCATCATTCTGATCCAAGTGCCCTTGGAAGCTTTGCCACAGTCCTGAACAAACACTAAAGGATATTCTTACATCCAATTACCTTCCAAGATGTCTGTATGGCTTGTGGTTCATATGAAACCCTCCTGACTTTCATAGCATGATGCTAAATGGGAGGTTTCTTGCAGTTTCATCAACATAATGGGATCTCTGCTGAGACAACCCATTACCAAAATATCAGTCCATGATATTCCTGGCACTTCTTAAGTACCTCATTCTGAAGAATGAGGTTGATCCTGTTAGGATGCTGATGCTCAGCCTCTGACACCACTCATTCAGTCATGGTCCTGTGCCAACCTGCCATCCAGCTGTCATTAGATGCAGGCTCATGCTGCACACAGATTTCCTGCTGTGGTAGCAAACAGCTTCTTATTAGGTCCAGCAGCTGTTTCTGGGTTAGCTCTCAGAGTAGTCACCCCCCTGCACAGCATCATGTAAGAAAAACATGGTTCTTGGCAAGGAAAAATGTCTGGGGCTGGGGTTTGGTTTGTTTTTCTTTTGCTCTGCACAGAGGTGAATACCCAGCCTTCCAACTTCAGCCCTGCCACATCTAGAATCCCAAAGCTGAACGAGACTTGCCTTGGCTTGTTTTTGAGACAGACACTGGAAGCTGGAAAGGGCCAGTGTTGGCCTTTAGCATGAAGCTTTGTGGTTCAGTGTCTGAGCAGGGTCTGGGAAGGGGGAACAGGCCCCTCCCTGGAGGGAAACTGGGAGCACTGGGGGAGTCCCACTGCTGCCCCTTCCACGTCCCAGCCAGCAAGCATCCCTCTCCATGGGGTCACCATGACTGCTCCTTGAAACAAGGTACCCACAGCCTGCTCTCAGCTCTTGCTTAAATCTGGTTGCCTCCCTAGAGCACAGCCCTGTGGTTTACAGGGCATAGGCACCCTCTGTTAGCAGAGCCAGTCTCTTTCCACTGCAATGTGGTGGAAACCACTTTGTGGTTGAAGGCCCCAATTAATGTCAGCTAAAATTGCTGGGGATCTAATACTCAAGTATATATCTATTCCTGTTCTTTCAAGAATCACTCTTTCTGGTGTTTCTTGTAGTTATTATAATTCAGCGAGGACTTGGCAATTCATCAAAGCTAGCATTTTCCCTTACTCTGATGCAGCAAAGCACTAAAAGAGAAACCACTAAAGATCTTGGACCAGTTACACAGAGAGGCAGCAAGGAGAGTTGAACTTCTTCCCTGCAGCCATGACTCAGCTTTACACCCCATCCTCTACATGGTAGTTTCCCCAAAATGATGGTTGTACCACAGCCAGCTATCCCTCTACCACATCTCACACATCCTGGCATGAATCCTCCCTAAGCTGAGCATGCTGTCACAGAAGCAGCTAGAGGCTTCAAGAGCAGGTGTGCTCTCATCTGCATTTGACAGATGCCTCTTAATTATTTATTCCAGCGCAAGAGGTGTACTTGATGCTAGACTAACAGCAAGCAAGACCAGCCCCTTTCCCCAGTGAGTTTTCCATGCAGGTTATGCAGATACCAAGAGACAAGGCAGGATCAGACATGAAGGAGGGAGCCAACCATGTCATGGAGGAAGACAATGATGAAAGGAGAAACAAAAGATGTGAGCCATTAAGTGGAATTGAAAAGGGATGATTTGAAGAAAGGGAGAGAAATGGTTTTCTACCCACAACAAACAAAACATAAAGAGGGAGCAGAAATATGTTAGAAATACCAGGGAGTAATGAGAAAACACACCAACTTGAGCCTTAAAACTGGCACGGCTCCTACCCTGGCCACCACATCTTGCTTGTGCAATAAGGCTGTAGGAAACCGGGAACGAGCATTCCTAGAGGTGGAGTAGAAGGGGATGCCATGAACTGGTCTTTTGCAATATGCACTGATGTGCGATATGTACTGGATTTGTAATATGAAAGGATAAGCAGGAGCTGGGAAAGTACAGGCATGGCAAGATCCATGCTGGGCTGCCTGTACAGGCCACTGTGGTCCTGTATACTTGGAAACAATTTGTCTCATAGTAACGTTGTTCAGAGTCTTGTGCCATCCCTCCATTCAGGAGGCAGAAAGAGCAGGAAAGCACCAATGATACTACAAGAGGGGCATAAAGTCATCACTGCCTACTCACAGGAGACACAGCCTGCTTCACTCTTGTGGCTGAAAAGTGCAAGGAGAAAAGCTGCTGACATAAAGGGGTCCTTTAAATCAATAGGCAACCCAATGGCTTTTTGATTCACAGTGCCCTGATTCAATATCCTGCTGGAACAAGTATAAGTCTCTGTTTGATGGTGCACTCAGCCAGATGTCTTTTTGAAATCCTGCACTGACCACATCAGACCATGCAATTTCTCTCCTCCTTGCCAGGATGCACTTACATGTTGGCTGCTTTAATAGTTGAGGTGGCCCTTTTATTTTAATCACTTCTTTTCATTGGCTTCTGCAACCTTCTGAAACCATTTTGAATTGATTTTTTTTCCCCCGGGCTGAAATTTCTCACGCTTATGCTCAGCCCCGGGTGATGAAAGTTTGACGATAATCTGCTGTTGCTGGTGTCTTGATTCAACAAAGTGGTGATTTTGGGCTGGAACAACTGTAACTCCCTGATACACTGATTAGAGTAGGCATGGAACAAATTGTGCCTCCTCACTAACTCCACACACTCTAATTTGCAGATTTCCTGGGTCTCTTCACCACCACTTCAGCATCCCAGCAGCATCCAGAGTCCAGAACACGCTCCTTGCTTCAGTCCATGCTGCCTGCTGACCCGGCATGCATAGTCCTACTTTATGGCTTACCCATGCAGGTCACTTCATTTAAGAGACATTAGCAAAGTGGTTAACATTATTAAACAGAAGCAAATCAAACAGAACCCACAGGCTTAGCAAGCCAAGTCATTGCAGTGTCATGCTGCTTTTCATTAACTTTTTTTTCCTTTGGCACAAACCTTGCTAACATATGGCCCCTGATTTTGCAGAGTGCCCATCCTTTCCCTGTGTGCCTTCCCTGACTTTTAACACACAGTATGCAGAGTTTTGCTTTCAAATCCCATAGGACAAATGGGCCTATTCACAGGACTAAGTGCTGCCCAGTGTGGTTTCCAGAGCTAGCTTGTCTGCAGCACAGGACCTGGGGCTCTTGATTTCAGCTGGCTTGCTCTGGGTGAGGGGAAGTGAGCCACCTCTGTGTACATTCTTATGGTTCTCCTGCTCTCCTTTGTTCTCTTTTTTTTCACCTCACCTTTTCCACCTCACCTTTTCCGCTCCCCTACACATACAAGTGCCAGGAGACCACCTTCCCCTCCCTGCAACTAAGCCCTTGGCAACATGATCTCAGCTGGGTACTTCATCTCCCACTGGTAGCTCAGGATCAGCCAAGGGTGACATCTGAGCCCACATTCTTCTTTATGTGGTCCCTGTGTGCTCTGCAAGTGTTAGAAAAAGCCCCACCGAAGAGTTCCATGAAAGGCAACACCAGGCAGTGGCAGAGGACTTTTCATGTTGTTTCACCCCATGAAGAGCCCAGGTAAGCAGATACCTCAATCCAAAGGTCTGGGAAAGGAGGGAAGAAGAGATTAAAAACCTTGAACCCCTTTAAAGTCATGAAATAGTCTGAGAGTGAAAGCATCTGGCATTGGCCAAATGCTGAGGGGACATGGCAGGGAAAAGTATCCAAAGTCAGGCTAAATTCAGAAGAAAACCAGAGCACGTCTGTGCTCCTCTTAGCCCCTCTTGGCACCCTCCACCACCTGGAGCACCCATTGCAGAGCTTGCTGGGAAGCAAGGCGCTTTTGCAAAGGGCAGACTATTAACTTTGAATCAAAAGGACATTCAGGCAGCCAGCAGGTCTGGCAGGAGGGAGGGCTGGGAGGAGCACAGTGCCCCATCCTCCTCAGCTCTTGGAGCCCAGCCGGATCAGCTGGGGCAGGGGGGAATAAAACGTCTCCAGTGTCAGCCAGTGAGGCTTGCCTTCCCTTTATAGCAGCCCTGACGGCCGAGTGAGAGACACCACAGGGAAAGCTGGGCTAGAGGGGTGAGGGGGGACCAAATGCTGGCCTGCAAAGTCAATAGTAATTTAACACCCCACTGACATTTTTGGTTGGCAACAGGATAGATATTTAAATCATAACCTTCTCTCTCCTACACCCCTCCTCCCCACCAAAAATAAATAAATAAACTGAGCTGGTTTTGGCCTGCCAAGAACTTGGAGCATTTGTTGTGCACTCCCTGAGCCTCACGTTAGGCACTGTCAGCTGAGTCTTTCCTTGACATCAGGGATGCTCACTCCCTGAGCTTTTGGAGGGGTGCTGAGAACCAGGTGTCAGCAGGGTTGGCCCCAGCAGCTGGCTGTGACCCAGGCCTGTGTCCCTGGGTTGCCGTGCAACTGGAGGCACAAGGCTCAGCACGGCAGTGCATACGTGCTGTTTTGTCCATGTGACAGCCAGCTCATACCAGCCTCTCTGACCCCTGGCACGGCACTCATAGGCCCCAGCTGGGCTAGTCGCCTGTCAGGGGGAGCAGGAGGAGAGGGTGGGAGTCTGTGAAGACAGTGGGGAAGACAGGAGGAAGGAAAAATAAACGTATTTTTGAGTCTCAAGTGGTGTCCTTAGAGAGCCATCAAGATCTGACACCAAATTCTTTTCCTCTTGAAACTGATGCCTGAAAACAGGGGCAGGTCCTACAAACTGCCAGCTCTCTGCAGGTTACAGAGCTGTTGCCCCTCAGCCCCTCAAGTTTGCAATCTTCTTTTTATGAACTTTTTCAGATCCTAGAAGAAATGGAACTCATTGCAAAGCCATCTCCTATTCAGTGGGAATTGCCCAAATCTCACAAATATCTTGTTCTGTCCACCCACCCCACTGTGTAAGACAGAGGATCAGCTCCACCATCTCCCTTACCCCCTTTCTCTTGAAGGAGAGTCTTTTCCTTTGACATGGTACTGCAAAACAGTTCTTTCCCTAAGGGAGCTCTCTGACAGACTTTACAGCTCTGGTTTCTGTTTGCACCCTCTGTCCATGGGTCCTAATCCATAAAGTGATGAATTCAGTGGAAAAACATCCTTCAGCTGCAAGGACTGTTGAATATGCCTGATATCAATTAGGATCTAATTTGTCTAGTCTTATTATTCACATATGAGTCCTGTGATTGAGACTCCCAGCAGTAAATGGGAATTTTTCTCTCTCTGCACCTTGGTTTCAGTGGTTTTGATCAAAGTAAATAGCCTGGCTTGCACTTCATGGCTGCAGCCCCTGCCTGCCACCACTGGGCTACATGTAGCAGAGAAGAGCGATGACTTTGTGAAGGGAGAAGCAAGAAGATCTTGGAAAAACACATGAGTAATGAATGTGCAGTGGAGATATATCCCCCAAGTTTTTCCAATGGGATAACCTCCAGGTGAGCAGCAGGAAAAAGGTGCCAACAGTGTTGCCAGCAAGGCACCTTTGCTAACATGTGGCAAGGCTTGCGTGCTTTCACAGAGCTGGCAGAGACTGAGGTACTGCCCAATAGCCTGCTTTCCATTGGACTGTGTGGGCCATTTTTCTAAAAAGCTGAGAAGAGAAAAAAGAGAGGTATAGACAAAAAGCTAAGTAATGCCCAATATAACTATGGGATCAGCTCCCTTCAGTGCACATCAGCACGGCTCTGGGCAAGACTGCAAGTCCAAGCGCCTTTAAATTAAGGCTATAGTCCAAAAACTGACTGAAGACTAGCCTGCTGCCAAATGCAGGTGCTGACTATGAATATTAGGGCTAAAGCTGCTGCTTTAGAATATCTGAGAGTTGGATTCTGTCCTATTCCCTCCCTTATAGTGCAGCAGCAGGAGAGCTGCTTAGTGTAGTTCAGCCTTTCAAATGTTGGTGCCTGAAAATACATTCCAAAGTATGTGTGGAGCAGTCCTTTTCAGAAGCCCAGTGCATTTGGATGAATAGCATCAGATGTTCTCAGAGCTATTGAAAATGCATTCCAGCTGCCTAACTCTGGTTTTTGTAACCAAATTTGAGGTGAGTAGGATGGAAAAGTTTGGTTTTGCTTGTTAGCAAGTCCTTCAGTTCATATCCAGTGGAGAAAAGAGGCTAGCAAAATTTAGGACAGCTACAGTAGAAGACAATAGAGACAGAAAATTGGTCTGTTAGCAGATTTCCACCCATTCTTTTTGTAAGCCCATGAATAAATATCTCTCTGATGCCACTGTTTGTTTTTATTCTTCCTGAAAATGGTCCTCCTATTATTTTTACCTCATCCCTTGGCGGTCTTTGTAAACCCTTCAGTACATTCTTTTCTATAAAAAATCTAGTCTGAACTGAAGAAATGTCATGCTCGTGGCCACACAACAAGACATTCAAGACACCTTTATTAGGGCCTAAACTACAGTAGGTTATGGCATGGGGTTATGGGTTGTGCCACTGGCTGAGCGGAAACAGGAATGACTGTAGGACTGTGCTTCCTTTTGTCCTTCAGATATGTCTTACTTTCAGGAATGGTGGGCAACTGGTCATAGGGAATGCTTTTTAATCTCAGTGACTATTTAATATTAAGCAGTTTTTTCTTACTGTATCAGTTTTGTACAATTTATATTCACCTCCATTCAGGGACAAGGGGATTTTTGAAGATGCATCAAAAAGAGCCTCTTGCTCCCTGTGTCTTTGGGAGCTGGGTTTATGAACTAAACTCAGCTCAGGATCTTTGTCTGCAGATTCCAAAATAGTCCCATTCTTGCCTCCTTCCTTTAACCAATACCTCCTCAGGGCCAGGGGGATGGCAGAGCTCCCAAGGGAGTGGAGGTAGCAGGGAAATCCCAGACATCTGGAGACAACCTGCTGCAGGGGAGAGTTTTAAATGCCAGCCTTCCCATGAGAACCCAGGAGGCATGAGGAGAGGGACTAAACTACTTCTTTCAAGTCCTTTTGACATTCAAGCAAATGTTGCCCGAAGACCCCAGTGGGCAACTTGTCGCTTACAAGACATCCTCATGAGGTTCTCCAGGCACATCTGCTCAACAGAAACACATTTGGCCTAAGCAGAATAAATGAGCTTGTACCTTCCAGGCCTTTAACCCTCTAAGTCCTGGCTGGTCAGTGGACAATAGACACTGGTACTTGAACTAGTGTGTCTTTATAGAGAGTTTCACTGGTAGGGAGGAGACATTCTCATGGCAGAGGACTCTTGTGGGGGGCCACGGTGGCATTCTGAGCTTGGTATTTTCTGAGTTAGTCTCATGTGAACACACTCCCTGAGGATAAAATGACACAAAATCAATTGTACAGATCAATACCTGTTCTGATGTATGATGTATTTCCTGGTGACAGGCCAGATGGACAATTGAAGGTAAACATAGTCTGGACAAAGTCTAGGCACAGCAAAATGTTCCAGATGGGAACTAGAAGTTCAGAGCTCATCAGAGCCATCTCCATGCACACATTACAGACACCAACCAAACACTAATAAATGATTAACAGGGCTGCTGTGCATTAGCCGCAGCTTTTGATTTCCTTCCACTATTTCTGGATAATTTCACAAAAAAAAAAAAAAAACAGATGATAGGGAATTGTGAATTTGGGGAAATTAATTAGGTATTCAGCTCTCTGTGGACTTCATACAATCCTGAGAACCCTGTTTCCCCCTCCCTAAATACCTCAGGCCACAGACTAGTCCCTTGAAGTTGAAGGTTGCTCAAAGGCACTTCTCTTTAGAGTCCATCCAAAGTCTTAAGCATCCAACTCTTTCCTGAAGCCCTACAGAGTAATGCAGCAACCCCCTTTTGTGAATTGAATGATCTTTATCTTCAGAGTCCTCAGTTCTTCATAGAATGGGAAAGAGAGACAAGACCTGGGGATAGAAGTTTTTGCTTATGACAAAGAGTTGATACAAGGAAATCACTTGGGCTTATTGCCTCCTTCAGACCCTCCTTGCACATTTCCAATTCCCCTTCACCTCCTCTATTTTTCAGCTGTGGGTAGTCTGGACATCCACCTGCCACTTCTGCCTCTTGGCCCATTTTCCATGCCTGCAACATTACACCACTATAATATCAGAAATATTCATTCTTTCTTTCTTGGGTGCTGCCCACTCTTTTGCACTCCATGATATGGCACACTGTCAGGCTTGTTCGTCCTTTGGGGAGCCTCCATTTGTTTTATCAGGCACCAGCCCTAGCTTTCAATAATGGCCTGAAACTGATGCAACTCTGATATCCAGCTATGACTAGGTATATAGCCCAAGTGGCAGAAAAATCTGGAGCTGAAATTGGTCTTGTTCTTCTATTCCCAATAGGGACTTCATAGCATTTTCCTTGAACACAGGCATCTTGGTCTAGAGGAGATGACTGGTCAGGTCCCCAGAAGCAAGAGTGAGGATGGCACCAGGGGAGACTGTACCCTGGGATCTCTGAAGCCCAGAGCAGGTCCACACCAGACAGCTTCATTCTCATCCTCTGACGTTCAGTTCCCCCTCTCAATAATTTTATTCAGTACACAACAGCAGGATTAGACAGTGCCTGCTGGTTGGCATGGTCTGATGGGCATTAATACCTGCTGGCACTGAAGAAGGCACATGCCAATACTCCTGTGTGCTAATGAAAAGGCACCATTTTCACTTCCATTTCAGCACATGCTGAGGTTTCCTGAGAGCCAGCATTGATCTTTGTGTCAAGGAGAACATGTGCTGTCGTCAGTCCTGCCTTGTAGCTCCAGGAGTCCTGCAGATTAGGGCAATGACTAGCATCAGAGAGTGCAATGAGGTCAAACTGAACCCCTACAGAACTATTGTGGGGCCAGAGCTTGTCAGCACTGTGTCACGCAGTAGAGACCTCCAGTGTCATGCTGCCTTCATATACACTGGCAATTATTCTGTCAGGGAATGGAGTGAAAAGCTGCACCAAGACACACCAAGGCTGGATGGTGCAGCTGCTCAATACTTTTGAGTTCCCACTGGGAGGTTGACTTTAAAATTCCCACTCTTCGCCTTCCTCACACTTCTGCAAGAGCTTCTTTGTCCAGCTTCTTCGGAGTAGTGCATCTGCAGCCCTCAAGGAACTCTTCAATCACCATTTGGGAATTCTGCCATCCTGTTGAACCCTGGAGAAGTGATAACAATGAATACCTGAGAGAAATAGGAGGAAGGATTTCCCTGGCACACTTGTTGTATATAGCCCTGCTGCAATGTCCACACCCAGAAGAACTGACCTCTGGGACTAATCTCCAGGCAGAGTAGTAAATAATGTTTGACTTGAAGGGAAGACAGACAGAAGGATCTGTTACAGAAATGCTGAACAAGCTACAGAAGAGAGATATTCTAAACTCTCAGTTCTACGGCCCAACAGCAAGACAACACCCCAAGAACACTGCACGTGACCTTACTGTCATCTTATCAGATTAGCTGGAACTCACCGTATCATAATGCTATGGGGCACAAGAGCTAAGAGAGATATTTTTTTAAGAAGTAGGTAGTATGTATAATGGTCTCCAATGTTGTATTGGAATAGTAACTATTTAAAGCATGTTAGACTTCCAAAAGAAAAATGTCCCTTGTTGCTTCTGATAAACTGATTTCAAGGCCATGGGACTGAGAAGGAATTTGCCCTCAAGCTTGCTTAGTCCAGAACCAACCACTGCAGAGTATCTTGCAAGATATCTCTGGAGGAACTGATAACAATCACATTTGGTCTCAGAATGGACGATGGAGCTATGGAGCCATTAGGCTGATTCAGACGTCTGCTATGACCAGAATGGACAGCATCTGTCCACCCAATCCATGAATGTTTATGTTTCTGATCTAGATGTGATGTGTGGGAGTATAAGACCTTTGAAAAAGTGGGATATTAAGTGCAGAAATGGGCATGACAGGGTACCAGCATGGAGGGATTCATATCCTGCAGGTGACAGATCTGATGTTGTACAGCAAACAAATTTAAAACAACACTCCAAGACTATTAACAGTGTCCTGGCGCTGCTGCAGTTCAGTGTGTCAGATAGTGGGTTGTCTGAAGCCTTTGTATATGGGAGCATATACATACATATGCCTGGTGATGACCACCCACCCCCAGCAAGCTGAGGATAGAAGACTTGCTGCCCAGATTTTTGAGTGTGGGAATTTTGATTCAGTTCCACGCATGCAGCTCTGTAATTCAGGCCTTGCAAACAATAGTTTGGTCACTCCAAAAGCAGTGAGCATGAAAGGGGTGTGACTGGAGTGGCTCTGTTCCCAGAAGTCAGGCCAATTCTCTAATGGGAGCTCAACCAGCGTCTCTGCTGAGTGTCCAGGAAAGCACTTTTGGCAGTCTCTCTGTAGATGGTTCCAGTTCAGGAGAAACTGCTGCTAGATTTGGGACAGACAGCGTGCAGATCACGTCTGCGTGCAGCCAACAGCACAAGCAGACGTCTTTGCCAGAGACACTCCTACAGCATGCTTGATCTTGACTTTTTATTCACTGTATTGCATTGTTCTTGCATGTCAGCCCCTTTCACTGCCCTCTGCCTCAGCAGCCTTTCATTGCCAAACCATGCCACATCTCCTCTCTGCCCTCTTCTTTGTTTCTCTGTTTCTTCTCCCACTAAAGGATTTCTCTTTCTCCTCTGTTTCAGATGCACATGTCCCCTAGAAAACACCCTGATCTAAGTGTTTCCTAATAGAAGTACAGTGAATATAGGAAATTGTTTTTCTTGAACAAAAAGCCCTGATACTAACCTGCATATGACAAACATCCTCTCCCATAAATTCTTTGGGCCAGGCACCGTTTCATCCTACCTCTCCTAGAGATCCTGCAGCACAAAGCCTCTGTGTGCAGCTCAATTGCAGTTAACAAACAGGAACTATGAACTGAGCTTGCAAGGGATGAAACAGCAAAACTGACCTTACTGGAATAAGTTCATTCCCCTTTGCAATTACCTGGTGACAGACTTCACCTCTGGCTGAATAAATATAGTAATTCAGTTTCCAGAGCTTCAGTTACTATTTCATAAATGGTGCTCAGCTGTGACTTGGCATGGCTTCAAACAGGGATGGGGAGGTTGGCTCTGACTGATTTATTCTTTAAGTAAAAATTAGAGCAGTTACAAGGCCAGGATTGCAATCTCCATGTAGAGTATGATGCCGCTGAGAGAGAGAATGTGACTTTGAACCCCAAGCTGATAGCTGGGTTCTGAAACCGACCCAGCAGGTGATCTTCAGGAAAATCACCATTCTTCAGGTTTCAGTTTCCTGAAGGAAAAGGGGAGCATCATAATGCAGCACCAGAGAAACCACAAGAGTGCCTTTCCCTTTCTTGAAACCACTATAGAGTCTTGCTTATATAAGGAGCACAGACACCTTAAGTTGTTAAGAGAATGAGATATTAAGGTGAGGCTTCCTACACCCAGGCTTCATGTAGTAATGCCACCACCTCACAGCAGTCCTGAGCACATAAAAAACTGTTGTATACCCTTTGGCCCTGCTGAAGTTAATGCAAGGACACAGTGGAATATTTCTGCAGGGTTTGGAGCTATTTGGAGTGCAGCAGCAGCTCTGGAGAGAGCGGCAGCTCTGCATCCCTCCATGAGAACCTGCTTTGCGTAGGGCTGGCTGCTGGAGACCCAGATTACATCACAGGGGGAAAGGGCTGATGTTTAGTCTCCATGACAGAAAAGTGTATGCTCTGCCTGAAGGGTGACCAATCTTCCATTTCTGCAGAGGGGAGAAATGAAATGGATTGTGTGAAGGAGATACGAATGTCAAAACTGTTTGATATAACCCTGCCTGGAGATGGTTACTGTAAATACTGTCATGAGTGTACCACACCACTTTTGGCATAGCCAGCTATTTTTTTTTAGGCATGCTTACTTGCATGCTTGATAAAAATCCAGAGACACTGACACAATCCCAAAGTTTTC